>NC_067146.1:11287513-11601013 GCF_903995435.1 Acomys russatus | reverse complement strand
GGACTGTAAAGTTTCTCAGAGCTGAAGATGGTAGAACTCTAAGTACTAGCTACAAATTCATTTTTTGATTTTGCAATGAAAATGTTACTGAAGATCTCTGAAAGAAAAGACAGAGCATGTCCCTGACAGCCACTCCTCAAACTAATTATCCAGGGACAACTGAGTCATTCAATCAGAAAAACTGGCTCAGGTTTGTATGTTTTTTATCAAGTAAGTGAAAAGACTTAACTTTCCTGAAACTATTTTCAACCCCCAACCAAAATCCATACATTAACTCTATTAGATTTACACACAGAGTTTTACACTTACATTTAACTTTACATCATTACAAACTCTCCAACAAATCACAATTAATGAACTACTTACTTATTTATGGGGACTAGAGATGTTAAGGATGGAAATTACCACAAACCGATACCCACCCCATATTACTTTTCTTCCTCATTGCTGTAGCCAGACGCTTCAGAGATACCAACAGGGCCAACAGGATTTATTTGAACTCAAGGTTTCAGAGGGCTCTGCCCACTGTGGTGGATAGGATAGAGCAGGACAGTTGAAGTCATGATGGGCCAGGAAGCAAAAAGAAGAGAAATGACAGCACACTGCTGACCACCTCCAGCCTATAGGATGGTACCACCCACATAACTAAGAGTAGACATTCCTTCCTTAGTTGAGCCTTTCAGGAAACAACTTCATATACATATTCAAGTTGTGCCTCACCAATCTTCTAGGTGATTCTAAGTCTACTCAGATCAGCAATGAAGATTTACTATCACCCCTGCCACACATACACTATTCCCAAGGTTCAACTGAAGGCTCATTCTTCAGAACTCAACTCCATAATACTAGCACTCTTCCAACATGGACTTTCACATAGAACAGTATCACCAAACATAGTCTATGTGACCTACTCAAGCCCCTAACAAAATCTCTCTAGGTTATTCTTTAACTTAATTGTAATAAAAACCAAAACAATATTTCAAATTCCTGCTGCTAATTGGGCCCATACTTGTCACCATGCACAAAACTCAAGTCCAAGTGGATTAAAGACCTCAACATAAAACCAGAGACACTAAATCGGTTAGAAGAAAAAGTGGGGAAGAGCCTGGAACACATTGGCACAGGAGACAACTTCCTGAACAGAACACCAACAGCACAGGCCTTAAGGTCAACAATTAATAAATGGGACCTCATGAGGATGAGAAGCTTCTGTTAAGGCAGGAGACACTGTCAACATAACAAAGCGACAGCCTACAGACTGGGAAAAAGATCTTCACCAACCCTGTATCTGACAAAGGTCTAATGTCCAAAATATACAAAGAACTCAAGAAATTAAACACCACCAAACCAAATAACCTAATTGAGAAATGGGGCTCAGAACTAAACAGAGAATTCTCAACAGAGGAATAGTGAATGGCTGAGAAACACTTAAAGAAATACTTAACGTCTTTAGTCATCAGAGAAATGGAAATCAAAATGACTCTGAGATTCCATCTTACACCCATCAGAATGGCTAAGATCAAAAATTCAAATGACACCACATGCTGGTGAGGATGTGGGGAGAGAGGAACACTCCTTCATTGCTGGTGGGAATGCAAACTGGTACAACCACTTTGGAAATCTATCTGGCGCTTTCTCAGAATTGAGAATAGGGCTTCCTCAAAACCCAGCTATTCCACTCCTTGGAATATACCCAGAATATGCTCCACCCCACAAGGATATATGCTCAATCATGTTCATATTGGCCTTATTCATAATAGCCAGAACATGAAAACAGCCTAAGTGTCCCTAATAGAAGAATGGATAAAGAAACTGTGGTACATTTACACTATGCAATACTACTCAGCTATTAAAAGCAAGGAATTCCCAAAATCTGTGGACAAATGGATTGAACTAGAAATGATCATAATGAGTGAGTTAATCCAGAAACAGAAAGACTCAAGTGGTATATACTCACTCATAACCAGACACTAGCCCAAGGGACATGTCCCATGAAAGTCTTCACCTACTAGGAAAGTGGGATAGATGTGAGGACATCCTATTTGGACTCTAGGTGAGAGACGCATGGGAGAATGAGAAAATAGAAGGATCCAGAGGGTCCTAGAAACCTACAAGTAGAGCATTATAATGGGCAGATCTGGGCCCAGGGGTTCTGCTCAAACTATGGCACCAACCAAGGACAATACGTGCAATAAACATCAAACCCCTACCTGGATCTAGCCAATGGTCAGGACATTCTCCACAGTTGAGTGGAGAGTGGGAACTGACTTTCACATGAACTCTGGTGCCCCATATTTGACCACGTCCCCTTGATGAGGAGGCCTGGTGGCACTCAGAGGAAGGATAGCAGACTACCAAGAGAGACTTTATACCCTAAGGTCATATACAAAGGGAGGAGGTCCCCCTCAGTCACAGTCATAGGGGAGGGAATAGGGTGAAAGTGGGAGGGAGGGAGGAATGGGAGGATAGAAGGGATGGGATAACAATTGAGATGTAATATGAATGAATTAATAAATAAATAATTTTTTAAAATTCCTGCTGCTTTGGCTTCCTAGCAATAATAGAATAATAAATAAACGCTTTGTCCCTTACATTGCTTTTGTCAGGGTATTTTATCATAACAACAGAAAAGAAACTAAGACAAGCCCTAAACAACTTTTTAAAATCTAACCAGGCAGAGTGCTTAAGCAGAGATCTAAGCAGTTCTCAGTGGTACTCTTCAGGTCTACACCTCTGCCCATGCAGTCCCCTCCACTTGGTCAGAAAGTGCAGCTAACAGGCATTTGAAATAGAGTAAGTCTATCAGCCTATTTCCTACATGCAGAATTCTGAGGTGTGGAAAGCTTCTTTCACTTTGTTGTCTCCATGTACTTTCAAGTCCAAGATAGTAGTGTTTCTGCTGGCGTAACATACTCAAGCATCTTGTGGGGCTGCCACAGAAGTGCAGAGAGACACTGCGTTTAGACAGAGGCCCAAACCACAGACCTCGCCTTCGTAATCTCATCTCTATTTTCAGCTTCTGCTTAACTCTAAGGGAATCATGAGCCTCGTCGGTGACCTCCTTAGTGTTCCAAATGAAGACTCTGACCTTTTGATCTAATTTTCAGCATGGACTCCTTTCACTGTTTCTCTATAGCACACTTTCATGACAGTGACTCTCTTATTTTTAGCACCCTATATCCTTTAGACAGAGAATTTTCTGTCTTAACCAAGTCTTAACTTTTTGGTGTTTTGTTGTTATTTCTTTGGTTGTGTGATGGTTGTTTTTGAGACAGGATCTCAAGTAGCCTCAAACTTGCTATGTGGCAAAAAATGCCTTGAACTCCTAATCCTCCTGTCTCTACCTCCTAAATCGTAACTAAAGAAAACCTGGTTCTTTCTAAATAGGTCTCCTCTCAATTTACCTACTTTCAAATTTTAATAAACACTTAAAAAATCAGAAAGGCTGGGCATGGTGGTGCACACCTTTAACCCCAGCACTCAGGAGGCAGAGGCAGGCGGATTTCTGTGAGTTCAAGGCCAGCCTGGTCTATAAAGCAAGTCCACAACAGCCAAGGCTACACAGAGAAACCTTGTCTTAAACAAACAAACAAACAAACAAACAAAAAGAAATCAGAATGCATCTTCAACATTGCTTGGAAATCCCATCAGTTAAAATCTAAGTTTTGTTTGTTTTTGTTTTCCCCTATCCTGCTCCTTTAACTTCTAAGTCTTGCACAGTGATTAAAATCTACACTTCCACTAACCAGTCTAAATCTTCCTAATGCTGTGACACTTCAATATGGTTCCTCATGTTGTGGTGACCCCAACCATAAAATTATTTTCATTGCTGATTCATACTGTCATTCTGGTACTATTATGAATTATCATATAAGTATCTGTGTTTTCCAATGGTCCTAGGTGACCCACAAAGGGGTCACAACCCACAAGTTGAGAACCACTGGTCTAGGGTTTTTCTAACATTTCTTCAAAGTTCCAAAGCTACTTTTGGATGTTCTGTTGCAGCAGCACCACATATCTAGGTATAAAACTTGTATTACTTTCCTACTCTTCTACTGTAATAACAAAGTATCACAAAGTTAGAGCGTTACAGTTAATGAGTTTGTGTGTGACACAGGTCTCACTGGGCTAAAGTCAAGATGTTTGAGACCTAGAACATGAACACAATAGGGGCTGCTGGGCATGAGTATGACTGGGAGGACCCAGGTGCTGGAAGCTTAGTTCCTGGCATGGCGGTGTGGAAGCTGTAACAGGGGGCACCTAGTACTTAAGTCACTGCAGACACTGCCCCCAGAAGTGATTATTAACGTTCTCTGAAGACATGACTACTCCTGTGAGACCAAGTTGCTGTAAGAGACAGAAACCCTGGCTCCCTGTGCTCCTCTGATGCCTGCTCTTACCACCACTTGACCTCCTTTATATACATTCCTGCCATTATAATGTTTAATTATATTATAATCCACAGCGCCCTCAGCAGAGGCCAAAGAGATGGAGCTACCATATTTTCAGACCATTAAGACTGGCGGGGGGGGGGGGGGTGGGAAATGAGGGTGTGCCTTATGGTCCAATTGCTGTTTTTACTGGTTTTCTTGCTTTACTGCTCTAAAATTTGGGTGTGTCTTATAGTCTGAAAAATATGGTACTCAACTGTTGTGATTTGAATAAGAAATGTCCTCCACAGGTTCATGTGTCTCTGGCTGGTGGTGCCTCTTGAGAAAGTTATGGGGCCTTTAGGAGGTGAAACTATGTGAAAGGAAGTGGGTTCCTGGGGGCATTATCCCTTGAGGCCTTACAGCCTGGTGCATTTCCTATTTATTCTCAGCTTCTTGAATGTGGACAAATGTAACAAGCCAGCCCCCAGCCACTGCTGCCACATCTTCCCACCATGACAGGCTATCACTATGTGAAACTATAAGCCAAATTAACCTTTCTCCCTTAAGATGCTTTTGTCAGGGTATTTTATCATAGCAAAGAAGAAACAAAGATAGCAATCTTGAACTTTCAGCCACCTAATGAACTAAATAAACCTACTACTTTTTAAAGAACTTGGCCCCAGGCATTGTTTCAGCAACTGAAAGTGAAGATAGGATGAATCCATTTCCTCATTGGTCCCAACTTCAGAGGTCCCCTTTGCTCTGTGACTCAAGGCCCCTTCCTTTATTTTCAAATCTTTTTTTATTATTTATGTGTGCGCACACACACACGCATGTGTGCATGTGCGTGTGTGCCTATGTATGTGACTGAATGGCATGAGGAGGCCAGAAGAGAGTACTGGATGGATGCCTTAGAGCTAGAGTTAGAAGTGGCTATAAGCTGTCCAATGGTGGTGCTGGAAACCTGGGTCATCTGGAAAGCAATAAGCACTCTTTACCGCTGAGCCATCTTTCCAGCCTAGCATTTTTAAGAGTACTTAACCTTTTAAAGGACCACATGAATAAACCAGAATACTCCTATTGGCCCCCTTTGCCATAGAATATAACATATTCACAGATCCTGGGAATTTGGACATGGGCGTTGTCAGGGAACAATTATCCAGCCTACCATACCTACTAATCACTTAAGAGCACTAGAAGTAAACCCTGATTATATCTAATAAGGCTCCGAGGGAAGAATTAACCACTGAAAGATACAAACATCGTTATTTTATCTTTAATTTTTCAAGTATTTAGTGAATCAAAAATTATAACTAGGGGTTGGGGAGTTAGCTCAGTGGTAGAACGCTTGCCTAGCTGGTCCAAGGCCCTGGGTTTGGTCCTCAGCTCTGGGGGGAAAAAAATTAACTGAAAGATTTCTGTTTCTTGTCTGTGGCAGACCCTAGTTGGCTAATAAAACACTAATTTTCAATCCCTTCTCCCTTGCCTGCCCCTAGTACTTGGACTATAAAAACTAAATACTTGCCTGGCCTCCTAAAGATAGTCATATAATATAAATGTGTCAAACTAAATCTAAAAATTGCCTCAGGAAATGCTACCACACTCTTGATAAAAGACACAGATGGTGCTGGCACCCCTTGGCCCCTTCCCAGCAGTTCTCCTGCTTGAACATGGGACACTGCCAGTAATTCAAGCCTCTATTTCGCAATGATGGATGGAGGACATCCAAAAGAATCCAAGAGATATTAGTCCTGCCACTGTCAAGTGCTTCCAGCAACACCAGCTAGTCCATGCCTTCAGACTTACAGCTATATGAGGGGAAATAACTTTTCATCTTGTTTAAGTCACTGTTTATACCTGCTTTTCTGGTATTTCCAATTAAAAGTTTTAATTGAAACTGAATTAAACATAACTAAACATAAACATCTTCCTTCAAAATGTATTTTGTTCACAAAAACTACGTTCAGTTAAATGAGTTATAATTAAGCTCTTAAAAGGCAACTATTTTTAAACATGATGTATTTACTATAAATTATACAGACCATTCTAAGATATTTAGAAACTACCAAATATTTAAATAATTCCAAGCAGCCAAGGATAAACTACTATTAACATGTTACTGTATTTACCACTGTAGGGGCAAAATGAATGCCATATCCTATATGTAATTTATATTCTGCATTTAATACCATGTTCTGTATGAGAACTTGTCTCCAGGTGACTTCACTTCTTCCTGCATTCCAGGAATGACGACGCAATACCATAAACTAGACCTGCTAGCAGTTTCCAGAAACTCCACCGGAGCGATTAGCTGAGATAAAACAACTTCCCTGGACACTCAGTCTCCACCTGACCTCCCATCCATAACTGTGAAGTTTCCACAGCCTCACCTGTCCCTCCCCTTCAGGAACTGTGACCAAAATCTGCCCAGCCCAAGAATATAAAAACCCTAAGATTCTTCTGTTTGGGGCCGCCTCACTCCTGCGTGCAGGTGGACCCCAGCGCGCTGGAACAATAAACCTCTTGCTTTTGCACCGACCCGGTCTCTGTCTCTCTCATTTGATGCTCCTGGTATAGACTCTCCCGATTAGAGTCTTACACCACCATATTCTTACATACATATATATGAAACAGTTTTTAAAATCAGACTACACAGAATATATAGACTGAATCCTACTTCCACTTACAATTATACATAAAAAAAGAAATTTCATATTATTGCAGATTTTTAAGAAATAATCCCAAAATCTTGAGATAGTTCCTATGTGATTATTACATGCCTAATTAAGTAATTTTAACAATGGTAGACACACACCAGATAAATAATCCAGAATGTGCTGTTACTGAGATGAACATTTTCAGTCATAAATGCTGTTCGAGTGCTTCCTAGAAAAACAAAGTCAATTTATGATTCTACCTCTGTGTTCCAGAGCATCAGGCTCTGTTGTGAGAACTTAATGCTATTCCTCTGCTTTTGTGGTGATCCGGTGAGTAAATATACTATACTTTAGTCTTAAATCTTTTTTTTTGGGGGGGGGGGTTTCGAGGCAGGGTTTCTCTGTGTTAGCCATGGCTGTCCTGGACTCACTTTGTAGACCAGGCTGGCCTCGAACTCACAGCGATCCACCTGCCTCTGCCTCCCGAGTGCTGGGATTAAAGGTGTGTGTCACCATGCCCGGCCGTTAGTCTTAAATCTTTAATTTACTTACTTTGATTATTAGTGACAGTGACTATCTAAAGATATTTAGATCTTTAGAGTGTTTATTTTGTACACTACCCCTCAGTATTTTTTTTAAGGATAAAAGTTTTTATATGTAAAATGACAACCTTTTGATATTATTTGTTGTATTAACATCTTATTTCATTAAGCAGTTACTTTCCAGTTTTGCTTATATTTATTTTTATGAACTTAAAAAAAATGTTTTTATGCCTTGTGTGGTAGCACGTGCCTTTAATCCCAGCACTCTGGAGGTAGAGACAGGCGGATCTATGTCAGTTCAAGGCCAGCCTCGTTTACAGAGCAGGTTCCAGAACAGCAAGGCTACACAGAGAAACCATGCCTTGAAAACCAGAAAAAAGGAGGAGGAAGAAGAGGAGGAGGAAAGTAGTAGTAGTAGTCATTTTGTTTTACATATATGAGTGGTTTTTTGCAGGTATATATGTGTATCATGTATGTGCCTGGTGCCCACAGGGGCTGCTGATAACTAGGGTTACAGATGGCTGTGAACTACACCATGAGTGCTGGGACTGTGGCCAGCTCCTGCAAGAGCAAGTGCTCTGAACCACTTGCGCCATCTCTCCAGCCCCTATTTTTATAACCTTTAAAAAATAATCCACAGCCTTTATCCTTTGTGACCTGTTTTGCAGATTGAGATGATTTGTATATGATGACAGCTGTGTTTTAGAAAAGAGTGATTTAACATTTTTGAAAATTTTTATTGGCAGCCAAAAAAGAAACACCAAATCAAGAAATTAATGAGTATTACATATGACAACTGCATTTTGGAAAAGAATGATTTAAGATGTGACATTCTTATAAATTCTTACTGGCAGCCGTAGAACGAGAACAGCAAGCCTTCCATCATTAGTAGCCTGTGGTCCTACACTGACTACTCACATACCTGCTTGTGACGATGATCACGTCCTCAGAGATGGTAGCCATTTCCTTGATGGTAAGGTAGCACATTCTCCTCAGCGTTTGCTGAAAAGATAAATACAGAGGATAACAGGTTATTTGTAAGGAATCTTTAAAAATGTTAAGACTAGCAAGCATATTAGGAGAAATATTCTTGGGCCAGCAAGATGGCACAGTGGGTAAAGGGGCTCTCCACCAAGTTTGAGGGCCCAGGTTTAATCCCTGGAACCCCAATGATGAACGCAAAGAACCAACTCCCACAAGTTGTCTATTAACCCACACATGAATAAACATTAAAAACAAGTAAGGAAACTTTCTTTAAAATATATAGCTCCAAAAATACTTTAAAACTATATGGGTAAAAAAAATGTTCAAAATACTGTTTCTTGAACACAAATACATGATTCACTGATACCTGAGAAAACATAAAAGCAACACCTTAAAAACTCAACTACTCTTCTACAGAGATATTACTGTTTTAAAGTGAAAAAGACTTGTCTTAACAAACGTGTATGCAGAGATATACTAATGCCGTTTCCCCTTATGGTAGTCTCAATATAACTGGCTCCCACAGGCTCACAGGGAATGGCACTGTTAGGTGTGGCCCTGCTGGAGGAAGTGTGTCTTAGTTCATGTCCTGTTGCTGTGGATCAAGATGTAGAACTCTCAGCTCCTTCTCCAGCATCACACCTGCATGCCGCCATGTTTCTTGCCACGATGATAATGGACTAAATCTCTGAAATGTAAGCCAGCCCCAATTGAGTGGTTTCCTTTATTAGAGTTGCTGTAGTCACGGTGTCTCTTCACAGCAGTAGAAACCCTAACTATGACACCCCTCCACTTCGGGAATACCAATGTTTCTCCTAAAATGACTCATTACTAGATAATCAGCTTCCATCCTTGTTTGTTTGTTTGTTTTGTCTTTTGAGACAGGGTTTCTCTGTGTCCTGGCTGTCCTGGACTCGCTTTGTAGACCAGGCTGGCCTCGAACTCACAGCAATCCACCTGCCTCTGCCTCCTGAGTGCTGGGATTAAAGGCATGTGCCACCACGCCCAGCTCAGCTTCCATCTTAAATTATCAAAATTCCCAGATGAACACCAGGATCCCAAGTGAGATGGTAACAATAAAAGCAGTTCCAGCCCAGATCTCCTCAGCTGCACCTGATGTACTGCAGACCCCAGGCTCCTTTAGTCTGTCCAGCCTCCTTCCACGTACCCTCAGTGTCTTCTAAGTACAGAAACGCGCACACAGCAGACTCAGTTCCACAACCTGCTTTACACTACTGAGCCAAAAAAGATAAGGGGAAAAAGAAAACGAGGGTTCTCAGTTTGATTTAACACAAGGAAGGAAGGGAGGGAGATAGGGAAGGAGGGAGAATGGAAAGAAATGGAAGGGAAGGGGAGGGGAAGAGCAGGAAGAGGATAGGGAGGGGCAGGGAGGAAAAGAAGGCAGGCAGCCAGGCAAGCAAGCACATCACAGACCAAACCCACACAAATAACAAAGCTACAACAAGAAAATGGAAAATAGAAATAATAAATTCAGAAAAAATTCCCTCTGTATAAAATACCTAGCATAAAACACAAATGAAAACTGGGTACACAAAATATTAGCCAAAGTAGAAAAAGAAATAGTTGCTCAAATTAGTAGTCATAAAGCAAAACGGAAATTAGATTCAGACACTACCCCATGCCCAATAAAATGGAAAAACTTCAAAAACCTAACACTACAAACTACCAGCAAAGATAAACTTTTAGCCAGCAAAACACACTACGTAAGTTAAATACACAGAAATGTTAAATAGAATATGAATCAAACATTTAGTTTTTAAAAATAATTATTTCAAAAATGATTTTTATGTAATATATTGGAGCGGGGTCGCACCTAGATTACATGAACTATTATAACTCAACAAAAACACAATTTTTTAAATGGACAAAAGATTTGTTGTTCTTTTTACAGTTGGTTCTTTGAGAATTTCGTACAGTCTATTCACGCCCCAACTCCTCCCAGATCCACTCCCCTGTTCCCTACCTACTCAAACCCAGCAAGCCCAGCCTATGCCTAGACAAAACAACTGAAGAGATGTTTCTTCAAAAAGGCATGAATGGCCAATAATCACATAAAAAGACTGATGCCAAAATTTTACTTTGTAGCCATGGACAAAATTCAAAGAGATTCCCAAGGCAGGAAGGAGTCCTGGCAGTGAGAACAAATGCTAATACCCACCCATGAGGTATAAACTCAGGATCTCACTGGATGAGAAATAGCAAATTAAAAAATACATTCTAACAGGCATATTCTGTAGGTGCAAGGAAAACTATTCCAGACACTAATTTGATCATTTATCAAGGAATAAAAAGTAGAAAGGACCCCTTCTGTCAGAGGTCAATGGGAGGGGACTATGGAGAAAGAGGGAAGAGGTGGGAACGGGAAGATACAAGTGAGGGGATAACAATCGGGATGTAATCTGAATAAATTATAATTTAAAAAAAAAAAGAAAAAAGTAGAAAGGAAAAAGTAGTAAAGATTAATTTAAATGAAAGAAAAAATATATTTATAAATATATAAAAATACATTTAAAAATATATACGCATATATAAATAACATGTCTGTTTACATATTCATATATATGGTACAAGGGTCTAGGATTCTCAAATTTCCCACAAGCAGGGAAAAATAAAGATGAATATTAGATTTTGATAAGTTGGTGAAGCAATTCAGGATAACTGCCAAAAACTCTGAAAATCCTATGCCATATATCACTAATGTTCTTCATTTTGTTGCCTTTCTTTTTTCCTTAGCTCTATTTTAGGTTGTTTCTATCACTGTCTTCAAGTACACTGATTTTCACTCTCACTTTTCTCCTTTCTCTCTGGTATATTCTCTAAAAAAAATTCACACTTTTTTGGCTTTCCTCCTCCACCTGACCCTCCCGATGGCTATGGTCTGCTCTGGGCAGCTGGCTGGTGCAGTCTGGGGCATCTTGCTGGCTTCCCATCTTAAGCTCTCGGTGCATGCTGGACAGTCCCTGCTGTGTTTGGTTCTCTAGTGTTCATGACGGCTGGGTAAATCCAGCTCTACACAGCTAGAGACAAAACAGGACAGCTCCTAACATCAGAACAAGGAGTCATTTACACAAAATGGCTTGGTTTTTCCTTTTCCTACCCCTTTCTTCCACTTACTTCATCACTGATTTCTAATACTGCTGCAGAATAATTACAATTATAGCTAAAGGACAAAGTCTGTATGATTTTGTTCCTTTAAAATTACTTCCTGGCTTTACCCCAGTCTGTAGGTGTCTGTGAACATGGTGCTCTTCACCTACACAGAACGTTAGGTACATCTATGTGTGTGTCGTTCTTATTTCTCTTCTCCTGCTCTCATTTTCTCACCCTCTTACTTCATTCACTCAATGGGCTGCACACTGTGATACTGGCTGGACTTGAACTCACTAGGTAGCCAAGAATGGCCCTAACTTCTAATCCTCCTGCCTCTACCCCGCAAGTGGTTACAGACACACACCATCAAGCCTGGCTTAGGAGGGACTGGAGCTGGAACCCAGGGCTTCATGCACCAAGCCGAGCACTCCACCAACAAGCGATATCCTCAGCTTTCTGTTTTCCCCACATGATTTTAGAAGAGGAAAAACTGATAGGAAAAAAGTTCATGAATCAAAATGCTTGTTCCACGAAGATATTGATAAGGTATAAGCCTCTAGACAAAACACTAAGGAATACAAGAATATATAATTTACCCTTATCAAAATGATAAGATGTCATTACAAATTCTACAGACATTAGTAAAAAAAGGATTATGAACAATTCCATTTTCTACTTTTTCTCAAAAAAATTCCTTAGCATCCTCAAGCTCTTCCATAAATGTTCCTATCCTTCGGTGTATTGACAATTTCTATTCCCTTCGGATTGCCTGCAACTTTCTATAGTGGTGGCTGCTTTCTTCCTCATGGCCTCCAGATGGGGAAGCTGCTCCTCACGGCCTTTTTATCTACTGCCAGCACCTTCCTTCAACACGCCTCCTCTCCTGAAATGTTGTAGTTTCAAAAGTTACGTCCTTGCACTATATTACCTACCATCATTTACTACAAAGGCGACTCATTTCGACTGTCATGGCCTCTATCAGTGACAGCCACCACTCTTGGCTGCAACAGCCCTGTTCATTCTATCATCACTTATAACCCATTAATCCTGTAACCATTTGCTAACCCTATCTGGCCTAACACCAGGTACCTGACTGCAAAACTAGAGTCACACGCAGCCTTGTCTGATTTTTATAACAGCAAATCTTTGGGCCTTACTCCTACAACTTAAAATGCCCACTTCTCTAGTCCTGATGGAAATACCTAACCCAAAAATATTCACAGAGGCTCTGCTTCTAGTGAACCCTGAATTGTTGGTGTAGGAAGCTGTTAAAAGGAAGCAGGTACTGAAGGCTAAGAACTTGAGACTGCTTCTCTGTTTGGACTGAAGAATCAGGGAATACAAGTAGTCTATAGCATTAAATAGTATAAATATTTAAATTATCACTTGCAAAAACCTATAGAAAACAAAGCTTTGGGTAAATAAGCAGTTGTTGCCAGAGTACATTTTAATAAAAATTAAATTGCTAAAACTGAAGATGTTAAAAATAATTTGTTTAAGGGACCGACAAGATGGTTCAGCAAGTAATGACATTTGCTACCAATACTAAAGGCCTGAGTCCAATCACTAGGCCCTTCATGGTAGAAGGAGAGAACTGAGCCCTGCAAGTTGTTCTCTGACCACCACACAGGAGCCATGGCACGCGTGTGCGTGCATATCACACCTATACACCACACAGGAGCCATGGCACGCGTGTGCGTGCATATCACACCTATACACCACACAGGAGCCATGGCACGCGTGTGCGTGCATATCACACCTATACACCACACAGGAGCCATGGCACGCGTGTGCGTGCACATCACACCTATACACCACACAGGAGCCATGGCACGCGTGTGCGTGCACATCACACCTATACACCACACAGGAGCCATGGCATGCGCGTGCGTGCACATCACACCTATACACCACACAGGAGCCATGGCACGCGTGTGCGTGCATATCACACCTATACATCTACACATACACACACAAATCTTTTCCTAAGAAAAAATGAGTTTAACAGGTTTAAATGGACAGCTAACAGTCTGGGAAGGAAGCAGAGATCCTCCCTAAATGCTGTGACACAAAGTTTTTGCCATGGCCATGTGGTCACAAAACTGGGAAAACATCCTGCAGGAAGTTTAATTACAAAACAAATCCAAGTCATAGCCCTGGAGACCTTGATTGGCATGGAAGGGAATCTGAAAACTGAGGCGGGGACAGATGGGCAGATTCTAATCAAATTCTGCCAAGCATCTTTTGTCAATACAAATAATCTTTGATCTGAGGGGTTGCTCTCCCTCTGCCTGGGCATATCTCAAAGCTTCCCTTACTGCAACTGTCTTATGGGGATCTGTTGAAAATTACCCCTAACATCCTTCATTATCTAGACATATGGGCAGACTCAAATCCCAGAGAGTCCTGGGAATGGGACACAAAATGTAGCCTGTGCTGATATACAGTGTGTATGAAAAGAATTTGGCAAATATATGCTAAAATCTGTATCCCAGAATCCAACTCCCTGTATGTTTCTGAATTAAACCTGGGCTGAGAAGAGCTGTGCCACGCTGAGAACTAAGCAGTGACGCAAGCTGGGGTAAGGAAAGGTGGCCACAGAGGTGCTGACAGGTTTGCTGTGTCCCCACTGACCAGCAAGCCAAGCCCAGTGTAAACCTGACTAGGAAGCAAGCGCCATGGACCTACAGGTATGACCTCTCCCCAGGGACTTCAGGGACAACTGTACACTATACACTTCAGTTCGTCCACGTCCACATATTATTTTAAAAGCATTTATAAATGTTACAAAAATAAATGGTTTTAAAGTAATTTTAAACATTTCAAGCACCTTTCTTTAATTTGGAACACTCTACGTCCCCTGGGGAAAATAAATGTTTTCATCTTAAAAGAATGAAGAAGACTTACATCATTAGACTGAAACAACCGAGTCATTGCGAAGAAGGCTTCTGTAGCTTCCACAGTTCCGAAGTGCTCACCCTAAGAAAAATTTAAAACAAAATTTTAAACTAAAAATAGGAGATATTAAGGGTTTTCTCTTTACTTCTCAAAAAAAAAATTTGAATTCAGAAAGTAAGTTTCTTTATAAACATTCTGCCTCTTGGCAACTTTTCTGCTTTCAATTTAGAAACCTGCAGGGGAGAAAAACCCCTCAGGAGCATTTAGAGACTTGTTATTTAAAATAATTCAAAATAGCACACCATACTCAGAAGTTCTGGAACTGTAGTCTCTACATTTTTAACAGAAATTGCTTATATATCCCTTACGGCTATATTAGGAGGCAAATATGATAGCAAGTAGAATTTCCAATCAGCACTGCACGATCAGGTCACACAACCTAAAAACAGGCTTATGTCTTGTACACTTCCACAATCTCATGCCTGGCACATGCCCAGTACAGGACAGGTACATCACAGATTTAAAAAAAAAATAAAAAATAAAAAAATAAATGGAAAGGATTACTTGTGAGGAATCCTAGAATATATGGTAAAACAGGTTCAAACCAAAAGAGAAGGATCTAGAATCCCCTTCTTTTTATATTTCAGGGGCTGCTACAGATCCTAAGACACTGACATAAACTTGTAATGGTGTGATCTGGGTCTTATATCTTGACGTAAACAACAGATCATTTCAAGGCCTTGTCAAATACAGTCCCCGTCAGTGAGCGCTGGGGAGCATGGCGGTTTTCACTCAGTACAAGCTCCCAGCATGCCAATGCTGCTGGTCTGGCAGTACGTAGCTAGACAACTTATTAACTAAATTTCAAAACACTTTTAGTCATAGGCTTTCTCAAATATTATCATTTCAACACTTACTTCTTTCACTAAAAGTAATCTTATATAGTGTATTGGGCTCAATTTCTTTTCAGAGTTCATATTTTACATAAAATACAAGTAGTCTTACATCTATTTGCCATGGGTTTAAGAATTTTAATTAAAAAAACGTCTCAAGCTGGGTGGCAGTGGCACATGCTTTTAATCCCAGCACTTGGGAGGTAGAGACAGGAGGATCTCAGGGCTATTACACAGATAAATTCTGTCTCAAAAAAACAAACAAATAAACAAAAAAGTCTCAAGTTGAGGATGAAGGACAAAGTATAGCAAGAATTTACAACTATTGAAATCATTGTCCAACTTGCTTATCAGCAAGAGAACTTTCTATGAAACTTACCAGGAACCTATAGAACTCTTCATATTAGAAAACTCTTAAGTTACAACTTTTTGTGGGGGGACGAGGGACGGGTCTCAAGACAGGGTCTCTCTGTGTAGCCCTGGCTGTCCTGGACTCGCTTTGTAGACCAGACTGGCCTCAAACTCACAGCGACCTGCCTGCCTCTGCCTCCAGAGTGCTGGGATTAGAGGTGTGCGCCACTACATCCAGCCAAGATACAACTTTGTGACTTACAATTCAGAATTTGTGGCTCTGTCAGTTCTAGCAGAAATTTTGAAGTGTTTCCCCCCTCTTCTCATAATGTTCTACTGTACTTGACAAGCTCCTTATCGAAATAATTGTCTCAACATGAGTTATTCCAGAAAAAGGTATTAGCCAACCAATACCTGACTTTGACTACTTTAAATCAACATGACTGCTCTGAATTCTGCCCACACCATTGAGTTAGCCACTTTTGACATGATCCAACATATGCTACACAAAGTTACGTCAAACCGACTTTGGCTTTATTTTAATGCTACTACGATTATGCTGTTTCTAACAGACATGTCTTACATGGTTGTTTCTCAAGTCTCGATTTGCAAACAACAAAATTTTGTTAAAACTCTAGACTAGGTCTTTAGTTATAAAAACAACATGATAAAAAAGAACTTTTAGGGACTGATGAGATGGCTCAGTAGGTAAGGACACTTGTCAGCAAGCCTGATGAGTTATGTTCAATCCCCAGGTCTTATATGATAGAAAGAGAGAACAGAACTTCACATACACTTGATGTAAGCACACACAAAGTTAGTAAGTAAATGTTTAAAAAAAAAAATAAAGTCTTCTTAGAATTTAACTTGGTAAGTATAACACATTTAACATTACATACAAATAACTTAGTTACACAATGTATACAGGTATGTATATAAATACCTATAGAGATATTTAGAGATGGTATTTATAGTTTGAGGCAAAAGCAATCAATAATAGAACACAAATTTTTTTTAAAAGTTTTTTGACTCTGTCTTCTATAACTCCAGTGCCTAGAACAGTACATAAGACACAGCAGGTATGCAATAAAACTTGCTGAGTTATAAATGGAAAGTATTTCTGAATACAAACGGTGTGCTTACCACTATTATAATGGTTTATATCCATTATTTCATTTAACTATAATGCTTAAAAAATTGGATAATGCTTTTAAAAACTGCCCATTTACAGAAGGGCAATGAGGCATATACTAAAGTACTTCTCCAGAATCATACTGACAGTATTAGTATAACGACACGGATATAAAACCTGAACATTAAGACAAAATTTTCAATACATCACTATCATGCCAAATAAACAGGCAAACAAAATAACTGCTATCTATCTGACTTTAAGACACTGTATTTTCAAAGGATCTCAAAATACACGTAAACAGATTTGGGGAGTTACAGCAGTTAAGAGCACTTGTTATTCTTAGCGAAGACCCAGGTTTGATTCCCAGCAGCCACATGGTAGCTCACAACCCTCTGCAACTCTATTCTCAGGGGACCTGATGCCCTCTTCTACCTTCTGTGAACACCAGGCACACACATGGTACATATACATGCATGCAGGCAAAACACTCATGTACATGAATACATAAATCTTTAAAAAACTAAAACTAAATACACATAACGAGTATGTTCTAAGTAGTATCTGTTGAATTCAAATCAATGTCTACTGGAGTGTACATGTTTAGCTGGTTTAATATCTCATAAATTTCATTACAAAGTTACAGTCCTTGTATTAAAGACCTTTTACACATTATTGTTCTAACCAAACACTGCGGGTTTTTCATGCTTTTCATTTTTAAACAAGTCTACTCAGTAAGCACTTCATTATAGGTTACATGTTTCCACCCCAGTACCCAAGTCTAAGGAAGTCGGAATAGTTTACCTGATTGAGTAAGTAAAGGACCTTCGTCAAGATATGCAAGCATCTTCTTGGATTGATGGGAGTTTCATTGAATATGCGTGCCTAAAAAAATATGCAAAACAGTATGTTGTATACGATGTATTTTCTATCAGAGTACAGCAAATCATCTTGAATAACATTAACAACATGTTCATGCAATATCCAAATAATGTCAGTTGTCTATGCTCACAAGCTATTATGGTGTACAATAAATTACTGCATGTGACGTGTTTTCCTGTCTGTACTTTATTCCCTTATGTTGACGACTTCAACTTTAAAGACTTTACCAGAATCTCTGTCTACATATGAGCACTCGGAGCTTAATATCTCTTTCTTCCACTAACCTTCCACTTAGGGCTTCAGAAATTTCATAAAGCCCCAGCACATGACAGAGACTCCACATCTGTATGGATATACCTCCAGGTTCTCCTCTCCACCCCAGCACATGACAGAGACTCCACATCTGTATGGATATACCTCCAGGTTCTCCTCTCTCTACTCCACATCCTCTACATTTGGTTACACTTCTTTGTTACTTTTACTGTATCAATAAAAAATGAAATTTTTCATCTTTTTATCAAATGTGGGGAAGAGTGATTTTTCAGACTGTCAGGTGAGTGTCCACGCTCCCTCATTCTTATTTTGGATACCCTGACTTTAGTACCGCAGAGGTTCTTTACCCATCATTCTCAAACAGAACCGATAAGACACTGTAACTATCCACGCCATACCTCCTGCAGGACAGAACTCTTCTCCAAATGCTGGAAAGGATTGGAACCACTACCTATAGTATAAGAAAAAGAAAAGGTCTTCAGTAGCTGTCCTACAAAGACTTCCTTAGAGAAGCATATCGCATGCTTAGGAAATCTCACCTAAACAAAATGATCCCTTGGAAGTCACAAGGACAACCATTACTAATATGCAAATAAATTGGATGAAGTAATTTTGGTCCTGGTACAAATTCTGTCATTGCCATACTGAGAGATCTTGGAGTTCTCTGGATATAGGGACCCTGTCCAAAATGTGCGCCTTCCTTCCCTGCTTCCCCCTCCCCCATCCTATGGATGTTAACAATTGTGTCGTTTCCACCACCACCAAGAGTAATGAGATGACAGCACACTATGGATCAAGCCCTGTTGTGTGTGTTTCACACATTTACTGAAGCAGAAAGGAACAGTTTCGCAGAGACCACAAATGTAAAGAGGCCATGCAGGACGAGGCCATGAAGGTCCACTAAGCCAACCTTCCACCACACTTGTGAGAGCAGCTACCACTAAAGAGCTGAAGTTTTTTGGTTGGTTTTTTTTTTTTGGGGGGGGGGGTTGTTTTGCTTTTGGAAGAGGCTTGGCATCTTCCCCACCTGCACTGCACCACAGACAGGTATCAACACGCCAAGTCACTACTGGATGCCTGTGCATTCAGTGAGCTGTGTCCCACCCGGGAGTCTTAAGCCCTGGGAACAGGAGAATCAAGGCCCTTCAGAGTCCATAGACAAGCAAACCCTGGCCCGGTCGACCCCAGCCCCGAAAATACGGGTGCTCGCCCTGGGTCCTAACCCCACCAGCAAACCCTTGACTACCGAGACGTGCGCGCGCACCTCCTAGCCCCCCGACAGGGCCCCACGGAGGGCCGGCTCAGAGGGGCTCGGGCGGGGGGCGGGCGCGGGGGGCGGAGCCGCCGAGCGCTCAAGGCTACACCCGGCCCGGTACACGCGGCCCGAGGGGAGGCCCCGGCGCCGGGGGAGGGGCTTCGAGCAGACCCCGCCGCTGCGGCCGCCCCCCCGAGCAGGTGGCAACGGGCAAGAGAAGAGGGACCCATGCGCCTGAGGGTGGGCGTCCGGAGCGCCGCGCGTACCAGACTCCTCGTCCTTCTTGTCGAATTTTTTAATCATCTTGGACGGTTTCCCAGCGCCCAGACCCACCGCAACCGTCCTAGGCGCCGCAACCGGCGAGCGGAAGACGCTGCAGGAAGGCCGGCCCTGTGTCCTCACACCGGTTGGGCCGGCGGGCCGTCACTCGGGGCCAAGGCCCGCCCCCCCTCGGGCCGCAGCGGCCGCCCTAGCCCTCTAAGGACGCAGGCACGCCCTCTGCCCCGCCCACTCTGCTGGCCCCGCCCCACCTCCCAGCCTCTGCAACCCAGGTCTGAGGCAGCAAGCATGGAACTTTTATTTGGTTAGTGACTTCTCCAGGCGCCTCTCAGGTCTTGGAAAGCGAGGAGGGGGGACTTGAGGATTTGTCTTCACTTAATGACAGCGGCATTTTGGACAACCCACTGTTGGGCCCTTCCATAGCGAAAAACGCTCTCCCCTGGCACACTTCTGGTGGACTTCTCTTCAAGCA
The DNA here is from genome assembly GCF_903995435.1 of Acomys russatus. NCBI lineage: Eukaryota > Metazoa > Chordata > Mammalia > Rodentia > Muridae > Acomys > Acomys russatus. Next base: position 11,580,911 of record NC_067146.1, on the reverse strand, counting down.
GCTTTGAAAATGTCAGTGGTTCCCGAAGCGCTTGCGAAGTTGATCTCTCACCCTCTGTCTTGGAAACTACGACAAAGCACAAGACACACTGAATGTGGATCTCTGAAAGCACTAGAAGGGTACTTTTAAAGGAAGGCATGATGCAATCCATTTAGAGCGAACAGAAAGCTGGCTTTAAGGGTACATTTTAGGACTACCATTCCTGACCTCTTAGGAATTCTTCTTCACCAAAAACTACTGCCTGTGTGGTCTTCATGATGCAGTCTGCAGCCATACTGGTTAATACTAAACCAAGGGGCGCACTCACATTAACGTGCATCGGTGCTTTCCCAAAATGTTTTCTCGTTTTTCATACTCTGGTCTCAGAGTATAAGTAACACACTTTTTCTACCTTTGGCGTCGATGGTGTCACATTTCTAGAAGGTCTTTCCAGCTTCCCCTGTTCTTAGGGCGTTGTCTATTTTAAGATCTTAACTACCGTCCTGGCTTAAGGGCGTGGTTTGCCTCTTGGCCAACTTTCTAACCAGTCTTCATAGCTTCTGCCCAGATCTCTCTTTTTCTCTTCTCTCTCTCTCTCTCTCTCTCTCTCTCTCTCTCTCTCTCTCTCTCTCTCTCTCTCTCTCTCTCCTCTCTCTCCCCACCCCCTCTTTCTCATACACACAAAATCATGGGGCATCATTGTGGGACAGAGAAGATGTTAGCTTGAAAATGGAGCCACTAGTAAACCACCCTGGAAAATTTGTCATTGTTGAGGAAATGCACCATAACTGTCCCTTTTAAGTACAAAAGTAAACCACTCATATTTGGAGAGGGAAACTGCAGTCACCATAAATGTCACTAGAGCTGCAGACCAATATTCTACTTTATACATGTATCTCTAGCTCATCTTGGTGAAGACAAGGCTCTTGGAAAATTAGAGAAAGTCTTATGTGGATTAGATTACATATTCTAGAGAAATTTTCCAAGCAGGGCATGGTAGAACACGCCTCTAATCCCAGCACTCAGGAGCAGAGGCAGGCGGATCTCTGAGTTAGAGGCGAGCCTCATTTACAGAGGGAGTTCCAGGACAGCTAGGTTTACGCAGAGAAACCTTGTCTGGACAAACCAAAAAAAGAAAAAGAAAAAATTTTCCCAGTGTATACAGATTTAAGCTGGATAATGTGCCTACACCTTAATAAGATCACTTAAAACTTTATTCCATCCTGATTGAAAGTACTATGCTTAAACCTCCTTAAAAGTTGAGTATGGAAATAGTCTAGCACCATCCTAACTTTTCTTCTACTAGGAAAAGTAGATTTGGAGCTATCAGAAGAGATGGCAGCTAAACAACACCCTTAGTCCGATAGATTCTCTCTCCCCCAGCCCACTGCTTCATCTGTCAGGTGCGGCACAGTGCAGGACGGGGAGGCCTTACCCACTTTCCTTGCCTCCCTCTGGCAGGCTGGAGCGAGGATGAGCTCGGGGTACATTTTTGCCTGTCTCCTCAGAGCATAGACTTCAGAGTACCTCCCTTTAGTCGTGAAGTCATTGTCAGTGGAGAATCTTAACAAAACAAAACAAAAGTATACTTGGTTGATCTAGAGCTGCAGATTAATGACACCAGTCACCTGAAAGTCAGCTACATCCTCAGAGATCCCAAGGAAGAATGGACAGTGCCCAGAAAGTTGGGGTTGCTGGTTTAAAAATAGAGGAGAGGAGAGGCTTTAAGAGATTAATACACTGCAAACCTTGCAGCCAATTTCAAAATCCCCTGTCTTCTCGGCATTAAAGTCTCTTCCTATGAATTGCTTAAAATAAAACCATTTTATATTTGTTTTAAAACAATTGTTCACATGCATACACGCATCTCTTCATGCAGGTGCACATGTGTGCACGCAAGCGTGGAGGCCAGAGACATGTGTTGGGTGTCTTCCTCAATCACCATCCTTACTTCTGTTGTTGTTGTTGTTGTTTTGTTCTCGAGACAGGGTCTCTCTGTGTAGCCTTGGCTGTCCTGGACTCATTTGTAGACCAGCCTGGCTTTGAACTCAAAGTGATCCGCCTGCCTCTGCCTCCCGAGTGCTGGGATTAAAGGCGTGCGCCACCACGCCCAGCCCTCCATCTTATTTTTTAAGTCAGGGTCTCTCATTGAACCTGTAGTTTGCTAGACTGTCTGGCCAGGAAGTTCCAGGGATCCTCCTGTCTCCATCTCCCAGTGCTGGCATAACTGGTTTGTGCCATACAACCTGGCTTTTTAACCTGGATGCCAGAGATCACACTTAGGTCCTCAAGTGTACTCACTGAACACTTTACTGAGCCACTCCCCAGCCTTCAAAAGCCTCCTTTTCTCTGCATCCTCATGGCATGTTCCTCTAGTCCTTAACTTATTTTTCAGTATCCTTAAAACACAGACCTTAGATTACATTTTCCAGCTGGGTGATGGTGGCACACGCTTTTAATTCCAGCACTAGGGAGGCAGAGGCAGGTGGATCTCTGTGAGTTTGAGTACAGCCTGGACTACAGAGCAAGTCCAGGACAGCCAGGACAGCCAAGGCTACACAGAGAAACCCTGTCTCAAAAAAAAAAAAAAAAAAAAAAAAGGCAAGAAACAACCCACAAAAAATAAAAATCGAGCTGGGCATGGTGGTACATGTCACTCAGGAGGTGGATCTCTGTGAGTTTGAGGCCAGCCTGGTCTACAGAGCAAGTTCCAGAACAGCCAGGGCTACACAGAGAAACTGTATCTTGGGTGGGGGCTAGGGAGAGGGAATTAAAACAAATAAGCCAAAGACCAATAAAGCAACAAAACAAAGAAAATTTAAATAAGTGCACGAAGATGTCGTTGAGTTTGTTTTGTTGGCTAACTGTCCCTGGGCACAAGGCCCACCCTGAAATGTGGTAAATACACACCGAGAGACTCCACTGGAGAAGACCAATTTTCCCTCTGCCAGCAGGTATCAATTGTGTGGTGGTGCACGCCTGTAATCCCAGCACTCAGGAAGCAGAGGCAGGCAGGTCTCTGTGGTGAGGTCGAGGCCAGCCTGGTCTACAGAGAGAGTCCAGGACAGCCGGGGCTGTTAACACAGAGAAACCCTGTCTTGAAAAACCAAAAAGAAATAAGAAAGAAAGAAACTAGGATCTGGCGTTCACTTCTCCCTGTCCATGCTGGGACTCTTCTTCCCTGAACCCTGGCAAATGTGTATATGCTGCCACACTGTGAGTTCATATGTGCCTCACTCAGTCCAACTGTGCCTCCACTACCTGATGGTGAGGCCCTATTGCTGAAGACAACACTTATGTCTTGGAACATGAAGAATGTCTTATGTGTTTTGACATATCCTTTACAACCAAAACTATATGAGGAAGCTCCTCCTTTTCCAGTCGACCTTGTCCTGAATCTCTGTGAGTTCCCACTTGTGCTTGCTAAATTATACAGCAGCACACACAAGGGAAGGACAAGAGGGAAAGAAGCCCAGTGAGAGCCAGCATGTCACCTAAACCATTGCTGTCCCTTGGATGCAGGGTCTCTTAGCTGTCTCACGGAGAACACTGGTTTCAGCTCCGGTATTAGCTTCTTTTTCTGAGGCATTGTGGGAAGGTAGAAGTTCTTGGTGGGTTTGCACTGACGGCGAGTTTCCTGAGGAGAAAAAGAGCAAAGGAGGAAGGAAGCTGAGTCCCTAGAAGTTTAAAAGCGGAACTGAGTTCCTGCACTAAATCACAATGGGACTGCTAAATGTTAGAGCGACACCCCGAGCTTATCAGAGGAAAAGTGGGAACTCAGAAACTACAATGAGATGAGTGAGAAAATGCTCATTTTTGTCCTCAGGTAACGTCCCCAAAGCTTGATCAGTTTCCTGAGTAATTTCCTGAGCTCTGTAGTTATGGGCCCCCTGAAAAAGAAAGGCAGAGGAAGTTCCTGCCTGGGTTTGGGCTAAGAGTTTATGGCAGTTGGGCTGTGGCATTTGGCTCCATTTGGAGTACAAATGCAGAGGAGAAAGACTTATTTTGTAGCACAGATAGAAAGCATCTTGCCTTCAGCACCTACCGAGGCAGACTGACAAATAACTTACTCTTAAAACTGAAAGGTAAAAACACATCAGAAAAACCATAGAACTTACTGGACACACCAGACCAGCGAAGGGCACAGCACCTCTCCTGACCTCCATAAGGAAGAAGACACCTACCACTGTGAGGGAGGCAGACCCACCAACTGGTCACCTGACCAGCGTGTGTGCCAAAGGACTGACAGGCTGAGAACTCCCGAATGCCCCTGTGGCTTCAGCTCAGCTTTGTCTCTACTGTTGGCAAGGCTTCCTTGGTTTTCTGCCCATCCACCTATCCCTCCTCCATCCAGACTCCATGCTGCACCTTGTCTCTGTGGCCTATGCCTCTACAGCGCAGCTGGACCCTGCAGTGTTGCCACTTAGCTCTGTGCTTGCCATAGCTTTCCTAGCAGGTTCTCCAAGTAGATTGTTAATCTTATCTGAGCACCTGTGGTGACTGCTCTCCCTGCATCTGTGCTGGCTCTCTGCCTCAGCTTCCAGTAAGGTCTCCTTACCATTCTTAAACTCTGCAGCCTCTATAACTCTTTTCTAGACATTTCTGAAACCTTCGTTATCTGTAGATGATAGATGGACAGGTCCCTGTGTGACACGTAATGTGTCCAAAATTGAGAGGTTTTTATTAGTAGTTAAGATTGTAATAAAACAATCTGTGTTTGCCAGCAGCTTGCTATCAGGGGAAATCAGGGCCGCTTGGCAAATTGCAGCCAGCCAAGGAAAGCGAAGGCGCTTGTGGGTTTATTGTTATTCAGTGAATTCTGACATGGGGCAAAGACACAGATGTGCCTGGCTGTGTCTCTGACATAGCACACTCACAGCAGACCCAATCAGTGAATTGCTTGGGAGACCAAATGTTTAAGAGTAAAATGGGAAACAAGCCCCCACAGAACACTACCTACCTTCCTTCGAGACAGTGGCTGTATCTAGTGTAGTCTTTTGTTCTGCTATGGAAAAGCCATAGAATGAAAGGTCTTGTGAGGTAATAATTTTGCTATTCCTAAAGGTCAAATAATCAAAAGTATTCAGACTCTGAAAGGTCATCCAGTCAGACTGTCTACCTGGCCCTCACAGCCCATTCATAATTTCCCTGTCAAGTGATCCACTTGTCCTATACCTAAAAAACAAAGCAAAGCCAACACAAGAGGCTGGTGATCTAGTTCAGCAGGCAAAGGCGCTTGCTGTGCAAGCCTGGAGACCTGAGTTGCAAGCCTAGAACTAATGCCACAAAGTTGTCCTCTGACTTCCACACATTGTAATACATGCACGCCCATTCCGCCTCCTCTGTGTAACACACACATACTGCTGTTAATAGTACACTTCATCTTTAATCAACCAACATTCATCTCTTTGTAGTTTTTTCCAAAACAGTTCAAGCAGAATGAGTCCAGTGCCTCGTGTATAGCATGCTCAAATTTTGTTGTTGTTGTTGTTGCTGTTGTTGAAGAAATGCACGTGTTCCTTCTAGGCTCTGTTTCTCCCAAGATAAGCATTGTCAATCTTTTGAGCTGTTTGTCACCTGACTCAAGTCGGATTGCCTTATTCTCCTGATTGATCTCACTGGAGAAAGTTACAAGTAATGCTTTCCTAATGTGAGGCTATGTAAAATGAGGCCAGTATGCTGGAGCAGCAGTCACACGATACGTCCCCTGGGCCCTTTAAAATATCTACTGAATAGGCATAACCTCTGCTGAGAACCTTCCGGAATCATGCTATCTAAAACTCCCTCTCACATTCCATCCCCCTTTCCTGATATTTCAAAGTCCCTGTCACATTATATGGCACTTGTCTCTTTGCCTGTGGTCCTGCATAGACAATAAAATCATCAGGCTTACATTACAGTAAAGCAAAGATGTCATTCACCAATGCATCTTTAGTCTCTTAGCCTTCGTAGGGTCTGGCACACAGTAGAAGAGAAATGTTTGTTGAACCAAAGACCAAGCTATTAGTTGACATATTGAACTTTTGCTTTCATAAAAATACTTGGTGTTGCCACAGAACCAGTCTTTCTGAATGCCTTCTCTTTAAGCTGTTCTAGTTTGAAGACATGGGACTTTGTGCAAGTTATTTAATAGGCAACTTAATGAAACAGCACAACCAAAAAACTAAGGTACAGCTAATGAACCTGCTATTTGAAACAGCAGAAAACTTAGTAGAACTGGACCTCAAAACAAAAAATAAATAAAATAAGGGAGGGTGGGATGGCTCAGTGGTAAAGGTAGATATAGAAGCTTATTTCCAGCCAGGCACAAAGGCGCACGCCTGTTGGGGAGGCAGAGGCAGGTGGATCTCTGTGAGTTCGAGGCCAGTATGGTCTACAAAGTGAGTCCAGGACAGACAAGACTACACAATGTCTCAAAAATCCAAAAAAGGGGGAGGGGTTACTTCTGAGCCTGATTTCAGTTCAGTCCCCAGGTCCGACATGGTAGGAGAGCTTTGGCCCTGGCAGGTTGCCATCTCTCCACACACCACTCCCTCTCCTCAGAAAAGTAAAGTCTTTCCACCTTCTCTTCTCTCTCTCTCTCTCTCTCTCTCTCTCTCTCTCTCTCTCTCTCTCTCTCTCGTTAATATTTAAAAGATAAACAGGAACTGAAAGTTATTTAGAATTCAAGGCGGCGCCAGTAGGGCACTACCATCTTGTCTTAACCATAGCACAAGTCCCTTCAATGTTCTTTCTCTGCTTCCCTCTTCCTCCCTTCTCCCTCCCTCCTCCTCCTCAGACTCTTGAGACTTCCGCAGCTCTTTTGACCTTTTGTAACCTACATATATGCATGTATATAGAGAGATACAAGATACAACTGTACAATTATATCTCTCTCCTACTCCTGTTTTCTCCCTTCCCTATAACTTTAACCAACCACGTTCCTGGCCTTGCGCTGCCCTTCCTCCCCATGGTTTGATTCTCTCATGGCATCACTCTGTATGGCCTTCCAATCTTCACTCCCATTTATTTCCTCCATCTTTTCTTGCTAATTCAGGTGCTTAGACATAAAAGTCTGTGATTTACCCCGGAGGTTTGATGGTTAGTAGAGCAGCTGGCGGCTGGCGTAGCTTTGGTTGGTTTGAGTTTGGGGAGGTACCTGTGTGCAGCACAGGTCAGTTACCAGCCTAGGAATTTTGTTTCACTGAATCTGATATCCACTCCTGGTCCATACTAGGAGCAGATATGGAGTTGTATTTTACAAAACAAAGTTTCTTGGGCATTCTCATAGGCGACGTGGCAGGGCCAGAGTTCCATAGCAGGGAATGAGAGCAATAGTCATTGGTGTCTATTTCCCTAAGCTTGCTTACTGGGCTCTACACTGTGCCTAGGCACAGTACAGAATATTTTTCTCATATGTAATTCTAGGACCAAAAAGGGGGGAGGGGTGCATCAGGAATATTAAAGAGCCACTGTAGATAGCATGTACTCTACTCCTCAGAATCAGCTCCCTAACCCTGTCCACTAATACAATGCTACCAATACCACTTGCTCATGAGGATGATCAGACCTCTGGGACTCACAGGGGACAGCTTTGGGGTGCTCCTCAGGGACCACAGGCTGTGAACTCAGGAGCTCCTCAGGGACCACAGGCTGTGAACTCAGGAGCTCCTCAGAGACCACAGGCTGTGAACTCAGGAGCTCCTCAGGGACCACAGGCTGTGAACTCAGGAACTCCTCAGGGACCACAGGCTGTGAACTCAGGAGCTCCTCAGGGACCACAGGCTGTGAACTCAGGAGCTCCTCAGGGACCACAGGCTGTGAACTCAGGAGCTCCTCAGGGACCACAGGCAGTGAACTCAGGAGCTCCTCAGGGACCACAGGCAGTGAACTCAGGAGCTCCTCAGGGACCACAGGCTGTGAACTCAGGAGCTCCTCAGGGACCACAGGCTGTGAACTCAGGAGCTCCTCAGGGACCACAGGCTGTGAACTCAGGAGCTCCTCAGGGACCACAGGCTGTGAACTCAGGAGCTCCTCAGGGACCACAGGCTGTGAACTCAGGAGCTCCTCAGGGACCACAGGCAGTGAATCCAAGAGCTCCTCTTTAGTTTTGCACCACTGTATGGTGACCTCTCTCACTGCCATCCATCTAGTGACTAAGAAAGTACTGACTCCCAGCTCACAGATTGTTATAAAGATAGGTCTTTGGGCTATCCCATCCCCAGACTCTAATCACGAGTAGATCCTTTTGACTGTACTTTCACTTATTTCATTTCTTCCTGTTAGATTGGGTCTGTTCTCCAGGCTGTCAACATCTCTCTCGGCTCCTGACTCCCAATAATCTCTTAAATCAATTTTCTTCCTTCCTCTGCTATTTTGAATTTAGCTCAAATTTTCAGCATTGCTCATCTCGACTATTAAAGAAACAGCATAGCTAACCTTCCTGGCTTTTGTCTCTTTTACAACTAATGCATCTCCCTTCAATCTGCAAATGTTCTATCTGAAACACAGATTTGATTACCCCCTTTTATCTCCTGCTACTTTCTCTTTTACATCTCCACGAAAGCATCTTGCTTCTTGTGTCTCCAAGCCTTCCCATTGCCCTCGGATTGGCACATTCCTCTGTTCTTTGGCAGTGAGTCACCTCCTTGACCACACTCCCTTTTCCCCAACTGAGAGTTTTTTCTCTAGTCTATGTAATTTCTATATTTTAAGTACTCTTGGATTATTTACATATCCTGGTACTGTAGAATTATTTTAATGTGTGTTCTTTTTTTTAAGCATATAAATGCAGGTTTATTGTGGTGGGGGGAGCTGTCAGGCGGGCTCACAGATCTCACAGGGAGAGGGCAGTGAGGCCGCCATGCGAGGGAGAGGATGGGATGAAGAGAGAGGATGTGCACAAAGAGAGAGGAGAGAGGAGGTTGCAGAGAACATGTGTTCTTTCTCGATCTATATTTTTCTTTTATTAATTCATTCATTTTACATCTCAATAGTTATCCCATCCCTTCTATTCTCCTATCCCTCCCTCCCTCCCGCTTTCCCCCTACTCCTTTCCCCATGACTGTGACTGAGGGGGACCTCCTCCCCCTGTATATGCTCATAGGGTATCAAGTCTCTTCTTGGTAGCCTGACATCCTTCCTCTGAGTGCCACCAGGCCTCCCCATCCAGGGGATGTGGTCAAATATGGGGCACCAGGGTTTGTGTGAAAGTCAGTCCCCACTCTTCTACTCAACTGCGGAGAATGTCCTGACCGTTGGCTAGATCTAGGTCAGGGTTTGATGTTTACTGCACATATTGTCCTTGGCTGGTGCCATAGTTCGAGCAGAATCCCTTAGATTCCGGGATTCTTCAAGATAGAATCTGTCCTGTGATCATCTTTAAGGTCTTGCTGTAGGTTCTAGCTTACTGAAGGTGTGAAGCAGTTACTTTTTAATATGCCATTTTGTTTTGTTTTGAGACATCAGGGTCTTGCTAGGTAGCCCATGCTGACTTCAAACTCTCTACAGCTCTAGTTTTGTGGAGCATCTGGCTGGACCTGAGCCGGGGAGAGTAACACCCCGGCAACCCTTCTCTAGGTTAAGTGGGTTTCTCTATGTTTACTCTAAGCCCCGCCTCCCTCTGGTCTTTACTTAGGCTGTCAGAAGACTTTCTTGGGCACTGTTACCTTGAGCTGAAACTCTGGGGGGAAGTACCGTGGAGCGCCATCCTTTTCCTCCTGGCTGAGGGAGCAGGGAGGCGGGTTGTTGGTCATGAGCAGTAAGGTCATATCCTGATCATACTCGGTCACTTTTACCATGAAACTATTGAGTTTCTTCCTTTGAGTCAGGAATCTCTGCAGTTTACTGGGCTTCAAAGGCTCATAGTATTTGGCCTGAGTAGAGAGAAAGGTTTCCAGACAAAGAGATCGGGTCAAAGGAGGATGAAGGAATCAGTTGGCTACTTTCTCCTCCCCTCTCCTGGGTAAGCTGAGAGGCTGAGCAGGGCCAGAACAAACTCGCTTTTTAATTTGTTGGTTTGAAACTTTTGGAAGCTCTCTGTCACAGCCTTCCCTTAAAGCTGCAAATAAACTAGGGGCCTGGGGAATGCAGTTGCGCGGTTTCCATGGTAACAGAACAAGATGATTAAAGTCTTTCATGAGAAAAAGAGAGGGGGAGAGAGAGAAGAGAAGAGAAGAGAAGAGAGGAGAGGAGAGGAGAGGAGAGAGAGAGGAGAGGAGAAGAAAGAGAAGAAAAAAAAAGAAAGAAAGAAAAGGAAAGGAAAGAGATAGGGTCCAGCCTAATGGTACAAATAGAAGTTGTATGTGTTTCAGCCTGATTGGCCTTTCTACACCTGTCTCTGAGGCGGAGGGGAAATCCCAGGAGCAAAGCGAAGCTCTTATTTCCCCCAACGTCTCTCAACAGGCACGGGCTTTACTAACAAGCGCCAGAACTAGTTAAAAGGGAAAGACAGTCACGACGCACAGTGAGTCACGCCAGGTGTGGGCGGGGAAGGGACAGTTACCACGGAGCTTGATTTTCTCTGAATAGGAAGACTAAAGGGGGGTGGGGGGGCAGGGAAGGAGCACGGATTAGACATAGTTGCCTTGATTGTGTTTTTTCCTGAAGAATAAGATGCACTGGGAGCACTTTCTCCCCCGCTCCTCCCCCTCCTCCGGTCTCTCACCTCATAACCAAATCCCAGCTTTGTATCCCAAAAGCTGTTCTGTTTCCCCATCCTGGAAACTGGGGCTACTCTGTAGCTGGGGCTCTGGACCTATTACTGAAATTTGCCCTTAACGGTCTTTGGGGTGCTTTTCACCTACCATATTTGGATGGACCGCGTAGTGTTTGAGGTTCTTTAGAACAAAATTAGAGTGCCCAGTTATATCATATATCTGAAGAAAATAAACAGAATTAGAATTAGTGGTCTTAAGTTCTCTCTCTCTCTCTCTCTCTCTCTCTCTCTCTCTCTCTCTCTCTCTCTCTCTCTCCTCCTCTCTCTCTCCTCTCCCTTCCCTCCTTCTCTCTCCTCTTCCTCTCTCTCTCCCTCCTCCTTCTCTCTCTCTCTCTCTCTCTCTCTCTCTCTTCCCTCCCTTCCTCTCTCTCTCCCTCCCTTCCTCTCTCTCTCTCCCTCCTTTCCTCTCTCTCTCTCTCTCTCTCTCTCTCTCTCTCTCTCTCTCTCTCTCTGTGTGTCTGTGTTTCTCTTCACCTTATTTTTTGAGACAGTGTCTCTCACTGAACCAAGAGCTTACTGACTCAGCTAGACCGGCTGGCAAGCAAAACCCAGGGATCCTCCTGTCTCTGCCCCTTCTCTCCAAAATATTGGCATTATGAGTCCACACTGCACATTGAAAAATAATAATAATAAGACTGGGCCTCTTGGATCCAAAGCTAATTCTGATCTCCACCTCTTCAGTGCTAGGATCCCAGCATGCGCCGTTATGCCTGATTTATTCAGTACTGGGGATTTAGCCTAGGGCTTACCACGTGCTAGGCAAGCGCTCCACCAACTGAGCCTAGTTCCCAACCTTGACCCAGGGAGGGCACCTTAGGCCCTTCGTGCTTGCTGTGTGAGCACTTTACCCACTGAGCCATCTCTCCAGTGCCCAAGCCACATCTATTAAACGGTGTGGCCTCATCTCACTCTCACTAAAAGGGTCTTTTCTGGACAGTAAGTGAGGAGACTCTATTCTGCCTGTGTTGTATTCTGGGGTTTCTGGAACAAGGTCTACAGCCAAGAGAGCAGGATTCTGAAATGGGAAGGAAATGTGGAGATGGTAATGTGGCCCTGCCTTAGAAATCCCAAATAAGGGGACTAGAATGCTAACTCAGTCCAGAAAAGTGCTTGCCATGGGAGCAAGAGATCCACAGCAACCTAAAAACAAAAAACAAAAAACAAAACAAAAACCAACAACAACAAACAAACAACCATGATTGTAGTCCCAGCTCAGAACAGCGCCTCAGCTTACTCTAATTAATGAAGCTGGATACCAGTGACAGACGCCCGAAAAGACAAGGTGGATGATTCCCAAGGAACAAAACCTGAGAAGTCTCCATACATGCATACACTTGTATCCTCAACCCCCATAGACCGTCACACACAGACACACACACACACACACTCAGATGATACACATCCACACATAGGCACACACAGACACACAGACACTCACAAACACAGAGAGACATACTGACACATATATGGACACACACACAGACACACATACTCACACACACAGACACACACGCAGACACACACCCGAACACAGAAGCACACACACACACACACACACACACACACACACACACACACACACACAAAATGCCACATGAAGCCATAGGGCAGTAGACAACTGGAATCACTCCCTTCCCCTTCCTTTTCCCTGTGCGGGAGTCAGCTCAGGTGGCCTCAGTAGAGAGGCTAGCCTGTAAGGAGAAAAGTGGCTACAAAGGAGCAACTGCCTGACAGGTGTGTGGATTCCCTGGGGCCTCCAGGGACAGCTCTGCCACCTGAGCCAGGAACTGGCAGTCACAGATCAAGGGGGAAGAGAGAACATTTAGCATTTCTAAATATCTCTGCAAAAAACAAAACAAACAAACAAACAAAAAACAATTCTTCTAGAGATGCTGACAAAATAGCTAAGTTTTGATGTCCTTTCTGTCTGGCTCTTTCCGTCACTGTATTGGTAGCAGTGCTGTTGTTTGGACTGCAAGAGTGTCCTGTCTGATAGAGCGCTCCTCCCCGTGTGCTTAGCCCTGGGTTAGCTAAGGACGAGTGGAAGTAAGAACACAGGAGATAGAGGCCATGGGTTACACTCTCAGCATACTCAGAAACCAGCATAAAAGGAGACGTGCGGAACACTGTGTTCGGATCAACAGTTCTGAAAGGCCCTGTGCCTCCAAAAAGGTGGCATAGTAAGATGGGGTTCTGGGAAAAGGAGGCATGCACCGGAAAGTCAATAGAGCTAGAAGCAGATGGAGGTAAGAGACAGGAGGAATGGGGTAGGACCATAGGAGGGACGAACGCACTGTACTTCAAGAGAAAAATGCCAGGGGGTGTGGCTTCTGGGTTACATGGGGACTGAGAGAAGCAGCAAACCCACTTCTGTTAGGAAGGCTGAGAAGAAACATGCAACAAATGCAAAGAGCTAATCATTTTGTTTTTATCTTTTGGAAATCCAATTTCTATTTGTTTAAAACAAAAGTTATGAAAAAAAACTGCTTCTTAAGTATATGGTATGAAAGGTGTACACACACACACACACACACACACACACACACACACACACACACACTAGAAAACTGAAAAACATTGTTTGGAGGAAAGGTTTGAAGGCTTTTTTTTCCTTAAAGGTTTTAAAAATTAACTTTAGAGGGAAAGTCTCTAAGGAAAACACTAACTTCTGGACTTTTCTGAGGAACCGTACCTCTGTTACAAATTAGCCTCCAGCAGCTGACTAAACCTAAACATTGGAATATGTTTTTCATTTTGTTATGTTGACTTAATTATCGCTGGTGAAATAAAAGTTGGCTTTAAAAATTCACTTGAATATGATAATCTTGGGAAAGCAACCAAACATACCCAGTGGAATTTTGCTATAAGCAGTGGCCTTGAAAGCCTTACGCAATGCTGGTGGGAGTGTAAAACTAAGGCAGTCACCATGGAACTCCATGTGGAAGTTTCTCAAAAGAATTAACATTAAGGCTGCCATAGCTGGGCCACTTCTAAATCAACAGGTCACAGAGGTCAATGCATATCTATGCTTGGGGCTGGGCCACTCAAAACCATCAAGGGGCAGAAACCAGCCCTGATATCCAACAGATGAATGAACAAAGATACTTCAGTTCATATACACAGTGGGTTTTCTTTAGCTTTAAAGAACAGCGAAATTATGACAATTTCAGGAAAATGGATGGGCCCATTAGGCTAAGTAAAACAAGCCATACTCAGAAAGATAAATGCACTTTCCCCCCCCATATACAGAAACTAGATTTAAGGGTGTGCATGCGTATGTGTGTTGGGTGGGTCATGAAAGTAAAAGAGAGACCATCAAGGGAGGAAAAGATTTCAAGATGGTGGGTGTTTTAATATTTTTTTTCTGTTGCTGTGACAAAACACTCTGATCAAAAGCAACTTAGGGAATGATTCATTTGGCTTTATGCTTCCAAATCACAGTCTTATCAGTGAGGGAAGTCAAGACGGGAAGCTGTAGCGAAAACCATGAAGGAACTGCTTACGCTAGCTCGCTTTCTAGCCCAGACTACGTACTTAGGGAATGGTGCTGCCAATGGTAGACTGGGCCTTTCTTTATCCATTAATAATCAAGATAGTCTCTTACAGACATGCTAACCGGCCAATCTGATCTGGGCGAGTCCTCAATTAAGACTCCCTTCTCACCAGGCGTGGTGGCGCACGCCTTTAATCCCAGCACTCGGGAGGCAGAGGCAGGCGGGTCGCTGTGAGTTCGAGGCCAGCCCAGTCTACAAAGTGAGTCCAGGACAGCCAAGGCTACACAGAGAAACCCTGTCTCGAAAAACCAAAAGCCAAAAAACAAAAAACAAAAAACAAAAAAACCCTCTCTTCTTAGGTGACCCTAGGCTGTGTCAAGTTGACAGTTAAAACTAGCAAGGACAGTAGGTAATAGAATGTAGCTGAAATGACCAGAGAAGAGGACACTGTTTCAGAGAGAGGACATTGGTCAGCAAGAGGAGGGAAGAAGGCACAAAGAAACTGGCAAGGCGAGGACAAATAGGAATAAATTACACTGTCACATACTTCTGATATATTTTACTTTTCCAGGCTTAGTGACACAGGGGTTTGGTCTTGGCTACTCCAGAGGTGGAGACAGAAGGATCTTGAGTTCAAGGTTATACTAGGCAACTTTGTGAGATCCTCTATTAAAAAACCAAAACAAGGGGTGTACTGGCTGGTTTTGTGTCTCAACTTGAGGAGCTTCAGATGAGGAAATGCCTCCACGAGATCAGCTGTGGGGCATTTTCTCAACTAGTGATCACTGGGGGAGGGTCCAGCTCAGCTCATGGTGGGTGGTGCCATCCCTGGGCAGCTGGCTGAGCAAGCCAGGAAGTTACACCCCTACCCCCATGGTCACATCAGCTCTAGCCTCCAAGTTCTGGGTTCCAGGTTCCAAGCCTGATTGAGTTCCTGTCCTGACTTCCTCCAATGATGGACTAGGACCCGGAAGTGGAAGGCAAATACACACTTTCCTCCCCAACTTGCTTTTTTGTTATGGTGTTTTATAGCAGCAATAAAACCCAAGTAAGACAAGGGGTCTGGAGAGAGCTCAGTGACAGAGTGACTGGCTGGTATACATGAGGCCCTGAGTTTAGTCTCTAGTACTATGAAATAAAACAAAACATTACTTTATGTACTAATTTTTAAAATCAATTAAAAAGTGGCATAAACTAAGTGGTGGTGGCACATGCCTTTAATCCCAGCACCCAGGAAGCAGAGGCAGGTAGATCTCTCTGAGTTCAAGGCTAGCCTGGTCTACAAAATAAGTTCCAGAACAGCCAGGGTTACAAAGACAAACCCTGTCTCAGGGGGAAAAAAAAAACAGCTTTTTTGACATAAAAAAAAAATAGCCTTGATGTCTAGGTTAGGTTTTAATACTTCCTAAGGTAAGTTACTGGTTTTTAGGTTTTGTGTCCTGATTTGTTGCCGATACGTCCTTGATGCTTCCCTCAGCTTCTCTCTTTTTTTGTAAAACAAAATAAATTAACCTTACTCTGTATATAAAATGTTTGCTCCTCTTTGCTTTTTCATAGGAAGTTTATAAAACAAAACTTGTAACGTAGTTTAAGCAATCCCAAGAAAAGATGACATAGGAATACATACAACAGGTATTTCTTACCTCCTCGTCATCTGGACCTATTGTTTTATCAAATTTAATAGAAACATTTCCCACATTTGATGAGGAGACATTTGGTGCCTTGTTATCTTCAAGCCTGAAAAAGGAGTGGAACATCCGGTTTCATTACTGACTCAAGAGTCCCATCTTTCTGCACATCTGCAGTCTCCTACAGCTCAAGTTTGGGAGCTTAACTTGAGAGATCACGAATTAAATAGAACTCACATCCTGCTTGTATGCTGAAGAAAAGAAAACTTAAGATGGACTTCTGTAAGATGAGCTGACTCCAGTAAGCTGATTTTAGTTTTTTAAGTAGATAGTTTTGGATCACTCGAAGAAATTGCTTTAGTAGAATGTCCAAGGAAATTCTTTCAGTCAGCTAGGCTATCATAATGTCTTAAAGGCCACCTACTACTATTTTGAATATGTATCTGTTTATCCTGCATGCTGAAATGTCCCTGACTTTGCCAGTGATAGCCAATTAGTCAGTCATGAAACGTGAAACAAAGCTAGGGAATTTCACAACTACATTTCCGATTCCTATTGGCTTTGCTTAGATTAATGGTCAAATAATTTTTCTAACCACATCTCAAAGGTTCCTTTTCTAGAACTAGGATAGTAAAATTAGTCATCAATGGTGAACTACTATTTCACTTACTTTTCTGTCTTCCACCAGATACCAACGCTCTTTGAGAGAAAGGAGGAAGGAAGTTGTGGTACCTAATTATAAAGTATCCCGATGTTCTTGACTCTTGTTTTCCCACACCGGTGACTGAACCCAGGCACTTGCACTTGCTAAACAAGCGTTCTAACACCAAGCTGCATCCCTAGTCCTCCAAGGTCTGACCACAGGGCTTAAAAATGGTCCCAAGCCTATTGGACACATTTGAATATGTTCGTTTTATATAAGTATCTTAAAGTCTGTGCCTTTCTGATGTATTCTCTTACTATAAGCACTTAACAATACCATCGCATCCTTTTTATTGTAGCACTTTTCAAAATGATCTCTTAGCCAGGCAGTGATGGCACACGCCTTTAATCCCAGCACTCGGGAGGCAGGTGGATCACTGTGAGTTCGAGGCCAGCCTGGTCTACAAAGGGAGTCCAGGACAGCTAACGCTACACAGAGAAACCCTGTCTTGAAAAACCAAAAATAAATAAGTAAATAATGATCTTTTGTTTGTTTACAAAGCAGCACAGGGTCTCAGACTCTTCTACAAGGTCAGTTTTAGGCCCTGAATGACGCGAAGGGCTCTCCAGTGCTCCGTCAGAACTCATCTTGTTGAGTGGCCTGGTGCTTTTCCCCTTCTGTTGCTACACGAAATACAGATCCAACTCTGTTTTGTTATTTTTGTTTTTGTTTTTGTTTTTTTCTGTAGTCAGTCAACTAAAACCTTTAATAAAGGTCCACTCTGCGATTCATAGCATTTAGAGTGCTGTGAGTGACGGGCTTGTGGTACATGCCTTTAATCCCAGCACTCGGGAGGCAGAGGCAGGCAGAGCGCTGTGAGTTCGAGGCCAGCCTGGTCTACAAAGTAAGTCCAGGATAGCCAAGGATACACAGAGAAACCCTGTCTCAAGAAACCAAAAAAAAAAAAAAAAAAAAAAAAAAAAAAAAAGAATAGAGTGCTGTGAGTGACAAAATAGCAGGAATTAATGTTTGTAGCTTAGTTGAGCAAAGAAGATTATGTACTTGGCATATTTCTTTGGGTCCATGGCTGTTCACTGAGAACTGAACCAACTTGCAGCAAGTATTCACTGAAGCCCAAAATCAGCGTCTCCAAATGATTCACATTCTATGAGGGTTCAAGCAATGAAATACTCTTTTCTTAGCACACACTGTGTGCCCAGACCTAATATTGATCCTGTGTGAGAAACAAGAAAAAAAATTTTAATAAATGGTTTTATGGATGTAAGTGCTGCTCAAAGCATGACAACCCTTGACCTTGAGAACTTAAATTTATTTAACCAATGAGGGAAGAAGAAAGTCATTATTAAATCTGAAACAAAAAGAAAAAATACATGCTAATATATTAATAACTTCATCTCTTAGAAGTCTCAATTTCATCTGTAAAGTTAGATCATTAACAGAATGATTTAAAGGTGATATTCTAATCTGGTGACAATGGTGAGATTTTACTCACCTAAGGATTCTAAATGACATGAAATCATGTGTACAATGGAGGGGGAAGTCTGAGAAACGTCCAGCTTTCAATTTACCTTTTCTTTCAGCTTACAGCCATCCTTATCCACAGCTAAGGCTGAAGAAGCTGGGAAAAGTGTGTGTGTGTGTGTGTGTGTGTGTATGCGTGTGTGTGTGTGTGTGTGTGTGTGTGCGCGCGCACACATACACATGCATGCGTGCGGAAGGTGGAGCTGCTACACTTTTTTAGAAAAGATTCATTTTAATTATGTATGAGGGGAGCATGCATGTGAGTGCAGGTGCCTGCGGAGCTGAGCTGTTTCTCCAGTTCCTGTTATGCTTATTACAGACAATTAAAAATGTGAGATACATGTTGAGGGAACCTCTAGAGAAAGGAGAGGTTAGTGAGGCTTGGGTAGGAGGTTTTGTAAAGGACGTGGGATGTACGAAGTCCTGTAGGAAGGTGTGAGAAGCACCCAGCCTGGAAGGTTAGTGGTTACTGATCTGAGCAGTAAGAATTGAAGGGAGGTAACCAGTAAGGGACTTGAAAATTAAAGACTTTGGTAAGACTGACAAGTACCTTGGGAAGTAGACTAGTAAAGTCTTTATTCTTTTCTTGTGTTTAGCTTTTCTAGAATTGTCTGTCTAGTGTTAAGTATGTATTGACATTCAAATAAAAAACTTTGTATCACTGTGAAGTTGTATGTCTTGTGTTGTTTGTGTGCAGCCTGGGCTTGAGGGATAGGATCACACAAACACAAAATCTACATTCAAGATAGAAAGATTGATGGTGCATGCTGTCTTGATGGTACATGCTTGTCTTAGCTACTCAGAAGGCTGAAGGAGAAGATGCCGAGTCCAGGAGGTTGAGGCCATCCTGGCAATGGCAAAAGAGCATCACAAAGAAAGAAAAGAAATACATCTATGAAAGAAAGGAAGAGGGACAAAGAAAAAACGACCCAGCGCGCAATACCTTTAAGGACACTAGGAAATCTCAAGAAGATACACTTCCTTAATCAGGAAACTTTCCGTGTCAAAGGTAACGATTCCCTTCCGGATTCTGAAGGTGATGAGGAATTTGTGATGGATTAGCACTCTAGAATGCTGAGCTACTTTGTTCTAAAGACAGAATGCAAAGGACAAAGACACATGTTAAAAACAAAAATCTGTTTGACTGGCCCTTATTTCTCTAGCCTATCACTCATCTTCCTCCCACCGACCTGATCAGCATTTCTTTATCTCTTCCTTAACCAACATCTTCATCCCATCTCTCAACACAATAAGTTTGCTGTACACACAGGGAGCACTTCTCTCTCATCCCCACCATCTCCCCCATCTTAAGACACTTTTCCTAAATATCTTATTCTTCTTTCTTTATGCTACTACTCAGATGGACTTTCCGGTCAGTGTCTTCAGGCACTGTTTTTGAAGCACATTAAGTATCTTGTAGTTCTACTTGTATTTTGCTTTCATGCTGGTCTTGTTTCCCTCCAAGCTAGCTCCCCCAAAATGGAAATGTAACTTTTATACATATTTTCAGACACTTAGTGTTTTGTATGTTAGGCACTCAAATTCAGTTTATTTTAAATTTTGTGATAACGAGCCAGACACTATCCTAGGTCACAGAAACCAAACATAAATTCAATGTGTTTATCAACCTTAATGAGAACAATTCAGAAAGAAGCACAAGAAAAGTGTTGGTGCCCATATTAGAGACAAGTTCAGGAGGCCGTGGGAGCAACAAGAAAGAACATTTAATCCAGATTGACATGTGCCTTGGAATATGGTTGAAGAAATCTCTCACTTGCTAAAAGCACTTGCTGATCTGAGTTTGGGTCTTAATACCCATGTTGGGTGGTTCATAACCACTTGCAACTAGCTTTGGGGGAATTTGATATCTTCTTTTATTCCCTGTGGACACCCAAATGGCATGCGCGCGCGCGCGCGCGCACACACACACACACACACACACACACACACACACACACACGAAAAAAAAGCAAAAAACCAAACCAAACCAAACCAAACCAAAAATCAAATGTATGTGTTTTAAAGAAGAGCCTATGAAGTCTCCCTAAAGTACACAAAATATCAGTCACTGCACCCTGTCCCCTGCACTCCACTTTCCAGCCCATAACTCTGCTGGGATTCCCAGAGGCCTGTAAGCACCAGGGACAACCAGGCAAGCCCCATCCCAAGCCCTTGCCTACCATACCAAGTCCCCTTAATGCATACCCAACAGTGGTAAACTGCACTGTGTCCCCTGAGCCCCATTTTCCAACCCACAATTCTTCCTGCTTTCTCTCCAGGCCATGCTAGTACTAGGGACCCCAGAAGCAAGGTTAACACCCCAAACTCCAGAGGCCATGCAGACCACAAAACTTCCAGGGCAAATACCCTACTGGATGTGAAGATTTTCTAGTCATCAGAAGCCCAGGCCACTCCAGCCAGAAGACAGAGAGGAAACAGAAACCAACGGGGAAAATATCCAAAACCACTTATCCAACAAAAATAAATTCAGTAAGCAGCATCTAAATCTATAAAAACTGCAAAATCCAGATGGCTAAAGGCCAGCATAAGAACATAATCAACAAGAGCCAGGGCAATATGGCACCACCAGAGCACAGCTATCCTACCACAGCAAGCCCTGGATATCCTAACATAACTGATGCACAAGAAAATGACCTTAAATTCAATTTTATGTTTAAAATATATCCTTATAATATTTCTGCTTAAAAAGAAACTCTTTAATATATATGTATGTGTGTGTGTGTGTGTGTGTGTGTGTATGCTCTATCTGCATGTATACCTGCATTCCAGAAGAGAACATTAAAGGTTATAGATGATTTTGAACTACCATGTGGTTGCTAGGAATTGAACTCAGAACTTCTGAAAGAGCAGACAGTGTTCTTAACTGCTAAGCTGTCTCTTCAGCCCTAAATTCAATCTTATAAAGATGTCAGAGGCCTTTAAAGAGGAAATGAATAAATCCCTTAAAGAAATACAAGAAAATACAATCCAAAAAGTGACATAAATGAATAAAATTGTTCAAGACCTGAAGATGGAAATAGAAGAAATAAAGAAAATACAACCTAATAGGATCCTGGAGATAAAAAACATAGGCAAGAGAACAGAAATTACAGCATCACCAACATAATACAAGAGATGGAAGAGAGAATCTCAGCCATAGAAGATACAATTGAAGACACTGATACATCAGTCAAAGAAAATGTTAAATCTAAAAAGTTTCTGACACAAAACATACAGGCCATTTGGGACATTACAAAAAGACAAACCCCAAGAATAATAGGAGTAGAAGAAAGAGGATATTCTCAGCTCCAAGGCCCAGACAATATTTTCAACAAAATCACAGAAGAAAATTTCACTAACCCAAAGAAAGAGATGCCAATAATCATACAAGAAGCTTACAGAACACTAAATAGATTGGACAAAAAAAAAAAAAAAAAAAAAAAAAAAAAAAAAAATCGTCCCACAACATAATAATCAAAACATTAAATGTATAGAACAAAACAAACAAAAACCAAAAAAAATATTAAAAGCCACAAGGGAAAAAGGGCAAGACCTATTAGACGTATTAGAATCACACCCAATTTCTCCACAGAGACTATGAAAGCCAGAAAGGCCTGGGCAGATGTTTTATCTAAGAGAATACAGGTGCCAGCCCAGACTACTATGCCCAGCAAAACTTTCAATTACTATAGATGGAGAAAATATATTATTTCAAAACAAATTTAAACAATACCATTCTACAAATCCAGCCTTACAGAAGATACTAGAAGGAAAATGCCAACCCAAAGAGGTCAACTACACCCAAGAAGACATAGAAAATGCATAATTTCACACCAGCAAATAAAAAAGGGGGAGCACACACACACACACACACACACACACACACACACACACACACAACCACCATCAAAATAACAGGAATTAACTATCTTTAATATTTCTCAACATCAATGCACTACTTCCCCAATTAAAAAACCCAGGCTACCAGAATGAATGCAAAAACAGGATCCATCATTCTGCTGTATACAAGAAACACACCTCAGTTGAGATGTGGTGGCACATGCCTTTAATTCCAAAACTCAGAGAGGCAGAGGCAAGCTATCTCTGTGAGTTTGAGACCATCCTGGTCTAAGGTGAGTTCAGGACAGCTAGGGTGATATATAGAGAAACTCTGCCTTGAAAAACAAAACAAAACAAAAACTAAGGCATAGGCTTCAACATCAAAGATAGACGTTGCCTCAGAGAGTAAATGGCTGGAAAAGATTTTCCAAGCAAACGGACCCAAGAAGCAAGCTAGAGTAGCCATTCTAATATCTAATAAAATAGACTTCCAACCAAAATTAATCAAAAGAAAAGGAAAAGTCCACCAAGATGCCATCTCAATTCTGAATATCTATCTCCAAATGCAAGAGCACATACATTTGTAAAAGAAATGCTACCAAACTTAAATCATACATTGAATCCCACACCCCACTCTCACTAATATACACATCATCCAGACAGAAACTAAACAGAGAAATAATGGAACTAACTAATGTCATGACTCAAATGAACCTAACAGATATCTACAGAACATTTTATCCAAATACAAAAGAATATAACTTCTTCTCAGCACATCATAGAACCTTCTCCAAAACTGACCATATACTTGGTCACAAAGAAAGTCTCAACAGATACAAGAAAATTGAAATAATCCCTTGAATTATCAGGACACTATGGAATAAAGCTGGATTTCAACAACAGAAACAACAGAAAGCCTACAAACTCATGGAAACTGAACAACTCTCTTCTTGATAACCATGAAGTCAAAGCAGAAATAAAGAAAGAAATTAAAGACTTTCTAGAATTCAGTGAAGATGAAGCCACAAGATATCCAAACATATGGAACACAATGAAAGCAATGCTAAGAGGAAAGTTCATAGCACTAAGTGCCAAAAAGAAATTAGTAGATCTCATACAGAACACCTGAAAGCTCTAGAACAACAACAACAACAAACAACAACAAAAATCAAACACAACCAAGAGGAGTAGATGGCAGAAAATAATAAAATTCTGGGACTGAAATCAATAACTTAGAAACAAAGAGAACAATACAAAGAACCAACAAAGAGTTGGTTCTTTGAGAAAATGAACTAGATAGACAAAGCCTTAGCCAAACTAACTAAAAGGCAGAAAGAACTATCCAAATTAACAAAATAAGAAATGAAAAAGACGACATAACAACAGATACCAATGAAATGCAAAGAATTATTAGATCTTACTTCAAAAACCTGTACTCTACAAAATTGGCGAATCTAAATGAAGTAGATAATTTTCTTGATAGATACCACTTACCAAAGTTAAGTCAAGGTCATATATACAATTTAAATAGACTTAAAACCTTGGAGGAAATAGAAGCAGCCATTAAAAGTCTCCCAAGCAAAAAAACAAACAAACAAACAAACAAACAAAACCATCCAGGGACAGATGAATTTAGTGCAAAATTCTACAAGATATTCAAAGAAGAGCTAATACCAATACTTCTCAAACTATCCCATAAAATAGAAACAGAAGGAACATTGCCAAATTTATTTTATGAGACCACAGTCATCTTCATACTTTAACCATATGAAGTTAACCAAAAACAAAAATTCCAGACTACTCTTTCTTATGAACATTGATGCAAAAAATGCTCAATAAAATACTCACAAAAACATCATCCACCATGATCAAGTAGGCTTCATCCCAGAGATGCAGGGATGTTTCCACATATGAAAATCCATCAACTTAATCCACCATATAAACAAACTGAAAGAAAAAATCCACACGATCATCTCAATAGACGCAAAAAAAGCCTTTGACAAAATCCAACACCCCTTCTTAATAAAATTCAAGCGATCAGGGATACAAGGCACATACCTAAACACAATAAAGGCAATATGTAACAACCCGATAGCCACTATCAAATTAAATGGAGAGAAACTTAAAGCAATTCCTCTAAAATCAGAGTCAAGACAAGGCTGTACATTCTTCATATTCTACTCAATAAAGCACTTGAAGTCCTAGCCAGAGCAATAAGACAACTAAAGGAAATCAAGGAAATATAAATGGGAAAGGAAGAAGTCAAAGTATCACTATTCTCAGATGATAGCATACATAAGTGACCCCAAAAATTCTCCCAGGGAACTCATACAGCTGATAAACACCTTCAACAAAGTGGTTGGATAAAAACTTAACTAAAACAAAACAAAATAACAACAACAAAAACAGTAGTCTTCCCATATACAAATGATAAACAGGCTGAGAAAGAAATTAAGAAAACAACATCCTTCACAATAGCCACAAATAATATAAAATATTATGGTGTAAGTCTAACCAAGCAAGTGAAAGATCTGTATGACAAGAACTTGAAATCTTTGAAGAAAGAAATTAAAGAAGATATCGGAAGATGAAAAGGTCTCCCATGCTAATAGATTGATAGGTTTAACATAGAAAAAGTGGCCATCCTACTGAAAGCAATCTATAGATTCAATGCAATTCCCATAAAAATTTCAACACAATTCTTTACAGACCTTGGAAGAACAATACTCATCTTCAGAAGGAAAAACAAAACAAGCAAACCAACAGAATAGCTAAAACAATCCTGCACAATAAAAGAACTTCTGGAGGTGTCACCATCCCTGATTTCATGCTGTACAACAAGGCAATAATAATAAAAACTGCATGGTACTGGAATAGAAACAGACGGTTTGATCGATGGAATCACATAGAAGAACCAGAAGTCAACCCACACACCTATGGACACTTGGTTTTTATCAAAGAAGCCAAAACTATGGAAAAAAGGAAACATCTTCACCAAATGGTGCTAGTCTAACTGGATATCTGCAAATAGAAGAACACAAATAGATCCATATCTATCACCCTGCACAAAACTAAAGTCCAAGTGGATCGAAGACCTCAATATAAAACCAGATACACTAATATTGATAGAACAGAAAGTGGGGAAGAGCCTTGAACTCATTGGCACAGGAAACAGCTTCAAGAACAGAACACCAACAGCTCAGACACTAAGATCAACAGTTAATACATGGGACCTCATGAAATCAAAAAGCTTCTGCAAGGCAAAGGATGCTGTCAATGGGACAAAATGGAAGCCTACAGAATTACAGAATGGGAAAAGATTTTCACCAATTTACAGAGGGCTAATATCCAAATTAAGATGCTCCACCATACCACAAGGACACTTGTTCAGCTATATTCATAGTAACTTTATTAATAATAGCCAGAATCTGAAAACAACCTAGATGTCCCTCAACCAAAGAATGAAAAAAGAAAATGTGGTACATTTACTCAATGGAGTATTACTCAGCCATTAAAAACAATGGCATCATGAAATTTACAGGCAAATGGATGGCTCTAGAAAAGATCATCTTGAGTGAGGTAACTCAGACCCAGGAAGACAAACATGATATGTACTCACTTATAAGTGGATATTAGTCATAAAGTACAGAATAACCAGGCTACAAACCCCAGACCTAGAGAGGCTGAGAAGAAGGAAGACCCAAAGGGAGATGTTTGAATCTCACTGAGAAAGTAGGTTAGACGTCGGAGGCAGATGAAGGGAAGGAGGTGAGGAGGGAGTGGGGATGGGAACAGGAGGAGGACAGAGGGAAAGAGTCCTTGGAGAGACAACTGGATTGAGGTGGGCATCTCTGGGACAAACTTGAAACATAGGACAATGGAAACTCCCAGGAATCTATGAGCATGACCCTAGCTAAGACTCCAAGAAATGGGAGCTATGGAGCCTGAAGCAGCCATCTCCTGTAGCGAGGGAAAACTTCCAGGAGTGGGTTTGGGACACCAGCCAGCCACAGAACTTTAGCTTTCAATTTGTCCTGCCTACAAGTTAAACGGGTAAAGATGGAGCAAAATTTGAGGGAATGGCCAACCAATGACTGGCCCAGCTTGAGACCCATGCCATGAGAGGGAGCCCACCCCTGACGTTATTAATGACATTCTTCTAAACTTGCAGGCAAGAGCCTAGCATAACTGTCCTCTGAGAGGCTCCACCGAACAGCTGATGGAAATACTTGCAGAGACAGACAGCCAAACAGTGAGTTGAGCTTATGGATTCCTATGGAGGAGGGGGAGAAAGGGTTGTGGGCACCAGAGGGATCAGGAACACCATAGAAAAACCTATAGAATCAACTAATCTGGGCCCACAGGGCCTCATAGAGACTGAACTGCCAATCAGAAAGCAGGAGTGGAACAGACCTAGGACCTCTGCACAGATGTAACAGTTGTTCAGCTGGGTCTCCATGTGGAACACCCAAAGCGAGAGCCACGCTTGTCTCTGACTCCATTGCCAGCCTTTGGATCCCTTTCCCCTAACTGGCTGCCTTGTCCAGCCTCAATAGACGATGATGCCTAATCTTACTGCAATTTGATACGCCAAGGCTGGGTGATATCCATGGGAGGTCTCCCCTTTTCTGGGGACACAAGGAGGGGAGAGGGAGGGACTTGGGAGGACAAGAGGGAGGGGATGCTGAGATCCAGATGTAAAGTAAATACATAACAATTAATAATTTTTAAAAATGGAGAAAATGAGCCTCCTAGAGACTTAGAACTAACACCTAAGCTGAGTTAGTAAGGTAAGAGGAGGGTTTGGGGAAAGAGGGAACAGCACAACTAAAAAAACGTAAGACTGAGACAAGTGATGGCTTGCTCAGTGGTATTGAAATACCTGCAGAATGTCGGGGCCTTAAGATGAGGGGAATAGCAAGAGATGAGACTAAAGGTAGGCAGAATTGTAAAGTGGAGTCGCTGCTAGGAAGCGTTCAATTATTCTGAGCACTGAAGAGTTATTAACAGATCTTAAGGAAAAGAATACATTAGACACGAAGGCAGACACAGTGGTGTCCACCTGTGAGCCACAAACCTGGGAAGTAGAGGCAGGAGGATCAGAAATACAAGATCATCTCTGGTTACATAGCGGGTTTAACACCAGCCTGAGCTACATGAGACCCTGCCACAAAACAACAACAACAACAGCAAAGACAAAGCACACACACATACACACACACACACACACACACACACACACACACACACACACACACACACATAAACTGAACAAAATAGAAAACTTTTTTAGCCTATGAAAATGGTGACATTGAAAGGAAGAACCAGCCGGGCAGAGGTGGTGCACGCCTTTAATCCCAGCACTCGGGAGGCAGAGGCAGGCAGATCGCTGTGAGTTCGAGGTCAGCCTGGTCTACAGAGTAAGCTCCAGGACAGCCAAGGTTA
Organism: Acomys russatus; assembly: GCF_903995435.1. NCBI lineage: Eukaryota > Metazoa > Chordata > Mammalia > Rodentia > Muridae > Acomys > Acomys russatus. The sequence goes on along the minus strand of NC_067146.1, from coordinate 11,553,644 downwards.
CACAGAGAAACCCTGTCTCGAAAAAACAAAACAAACAAACAAGTGAGAACCCAATTTTAAGGCTAGAGAATAGCAAGCAGTAAAGACAAGAAGGCGGGGTAGTGCTGGGGAGGGCTGGCCACAATAACAGTCTGTCGCAGTTACAGACGTGTGTCATTTACCCTTGGTTTCTGGCCCTGGATGAGTTCCTCTCTTTGCCGAGTCTGAAAACTTGGTAAAGAGACCCAGAGATGGACGATGGCTGGATCTGCGTTGTTTGCTGAAGACCCCAGATCCAGCTTTTCTTCCAATTCTCTGAGCTTTGCCAATAGTTTTTCAAATAACCGTTTTTGGCCTAAATTAATCAGAGTTCATTTCCATGACTTATAACAACAACCATCACAAAATGCCTAAGCAGATTTGTCACTGCAGCACATAGTGGACGTGGAAAAGAAGGGAGCATCAAGGAGGTAGCACTAGGACTGGGTTGCCATGGGACAGTAACACGTCTCACTTCAGTTTTATTGTCTAATATGTGGAAATAGGGATGCAATTCATCAAGCTAAATAATAATAAAGAATGAGCAAATGTGAGGAATAAATGAAGGTTTTGGCCATTTGGCTATTTGGGACAAGTAGGGTCCCAAGTGGTTTAAAAGATGAGCCTGAGGGTTGTGGTATAGTCCAGTGGTAGAGCGTTTGTTAGCAGGCTTACTCTCTAGCATCAAAATAAACCACAATACAATATAACATTAAAAAGGTGAATACATGCCAAGCCTTTCATCCCAGCACTCGGGAAGCAGAGGCAGGTGGATTGCTGTGAGTTTGAGGCCAGCCTGGTCTACAAAGCAAGACCAGGGCAGCAAAAGCTACACAGAGAAACCTTGTCTCAAAACAAAACAAAAACAAAAACAGAAAAGCCAAAAAAAAAAAAAAAAAAAAAACCAAAAAAACAAAACAACAACAACCAAAACCAAAACAAAACAAACAAAAAAGTGAATCCAGAGCTTAGAAGAGACAAGCTTGGTGATGCAGATTAGAATTTTACATTCTCCCCAGTTCATAAATTGATGCCTAACATCCAAGTTGATACGTTGATGCCTAACCCCCAATACGAGGGTAATGGAAGTTACAGCCTTTGGGAGTGATTAATGCCCAGGAGACTCCAGGAAACATTGCTGACCCTTCTGCCAAATGAAGGCCCAACTGAGCTATCATCCATCCATGAGCTAGTAAGTGCGTCCTCATCAGATGTAGCATCTACCAGCCCCCTCATCTTGAACTTTCAGATACTAGAACTACAAGAGACAAATTTCTATGGTTTATAAGCTACCCATCACTTTGCTATAGCAACTCAACTGGATTAAGACATTTGGGATAGCATTTCATATTTAGGAGTCAGCCATAAGTGTATGTGCTAGTTGAAACAATGAACTAGATGAAACTATGCAGGAAAAAAAATTAGGGTAAGGCTTAGGACAGAGCTCTGAATTACACAGACATTACTGAGAATCATAAAAAGACAGTATAAAGAACATGGAAGAAGAAAAGTCAGGGCTGGGAGAAGAAGTAGGAGAAAGTAGTACATAGTCACAGAAGCCAGCCTCCAGTAGAAGGGGCATAGTCTGTCTTGGAGGCAGCGTCCCAGCTGCTGCTCCAGAAGTTACAGAAGAGTCAAAATAGTAGCCAGATGTGGAGGGCCATGCCTATAATCTCAGCACTTGGAAGATGGAGGCTCCAAGGCTAAGGAGCTCAACGCCGTCTTCAGCTACACAACGAATCTGTGATGATCTTGGGCTACGGGAGATCCTGACTCAAGAAAAAATTTCATGAGGATGACCATAGCCTTAAAGAACAACCCAAGGGCTGGGCATGGTAGCACATGCCTTTAATCCTAGCACAGGAAGAGGCAGGTAGATCTCTGAGTTTGAGGTTAGCCTGGTCTACAAAGTGAGTTCCAGGACAGCCAGGGATACAAGAGAAACCCTGTCTTGAAAAACTAAACTAAACTAAAAAAGAAGGAAAGAAAGGAAGGAAGGAAGGAAGGAAGGAAGGAAGGAACAGCGAGCAACTGACAGATTGAAAACAATCTAGTAGACTTGAGTTCTGGGAAGAGCCAGGGTTTGCTCAAAGACTCAGAGACCATGAGATAAATGGCAATGCATATGGCCACTGATGTCTTTTCAGAGACGTAGGGGGCTGCATCAATCATAACTTCCTACAACTCCTCGGATGTTTATGAATGATAAGACCTAAAGACAGACTTCCTCATCCCTTTATCTTCAAAACTTTGCACACTCATCTGGAGTCCAACCCCTAGAAACATCTGGATGTCATGATGGGGGCCTGGGGAGGATATTGTACATGTTAACATTTCTTTCTTTTTCTCTTTTTCTTTCTTTCTTTCTTTCTTTCTTTTTCTTTTTTTTTTTTTTTTTTTTTCCAGACAGCATTTCTCTGTGTAGCCTTCGCTGTCCTAGACTTGCTTTTTACTTTTTTTTTTTTTTTTTTAAGCAAAAAACTGTGTGTGGCTAGGTGCAGTAGCTCACAGCCTTAATCCTAGCACTGAGGAGGCAGAGGCAAGCAGATCTCTGTAAGTTCAAAGTCAGCTTGGTCTATATAGTAAGTTCCAGGACAGCCAGGGCTATATAGAGAAATGCTGTCTTAATAAACAAAAATAATTGTCTCTGTTTCTCTTTGTGTCTGTGTCTGTGTGTCTGTGTCTCTGTCTGTCCATCTGTCTGTCTGTCTCTGTCTCTGTCTCGGCTCTCTCTGTCTCTCTGTCTCTGTCTCTCTGTCTCTGTCTCTGTCCTGTCTCTGTCTCTCTCTCTCTGTTTCTCTGTCTCTGTCTCTCTGTCTCTGTCTCTGTCTCTGTCTCTGTCTCTGTCTCTCTCTCTCTCTCTCTCTCTCTCTCTCTCTCTCTCTCTCTCTGTGTGTGTGCGCGCGCACGTGAGCACACATGTGTAAGTAAGTGCCTAGAGCAGGAAAGAGTATCAGACCCTCTGAAACTAAACTTACAGGCTTTCATGGGCTGTCTAATATAGATGCTGGGAACTAAATATTTCTTTCTCCCAATTTTGGCTCTTCCCTTTTCTTTCTTTCTTTTTAAATTTTATTATAATTTATTCAGATTATATCTTGAATGTTATCCCCAAGTTTTTATCTTCTCATTACCATCCTCCCTCCCTCTTCCACCCTAGACCTCCCCTCCCCTAGACATCTGATATAAGGGGACCTCCTCCTCCATCGTATGACTACAGCCTATCAGGTCTCATCCAGACAGCCTACTTCCCCTTCCTCCTGTGTCCGTCAGGCCTCCTCAGCAAGGGCAAATAATCAAATCAGGGGACAGAGCTTCTGTCAGAGGCAGTCCCCACTCTCCGCTCCCTGCTTTCCCCACAACCGTGACTAGATCTGAATGGGGGACAGGAGGGTCTAAGTTTACTGCATACATTGTCCTTGGTTGGTGCAACAGTTTGTGCAGGCCCCCCTGGGTCCAGATGTTAGCCCAACATAGATGTCCTCTGAGAGACTCCACCCAGCAGGGGATTGGGACCATTGCTGGAACTCCCTGCTGGACTCCAGGTGGAGCAGTGAGAGTGGTATGGAAGAATGGGGGGGACGGAAGGACACAGAAGGTTCAGGAGCCCCACAAGGAGACCATCTAGGCTGACTCTTCCCTTTTCGCATAGCCACTGACAATGCATGTTGCTTTTCTCTTATAGAAGAGAGCTCAGTCTTTCCAGTTCAGAAGCCACCCACAGTCTCAAACCACCATGTAGAAGGAAAAACAAGAGGGAGTTTGAACTTATGTGATCATGTGTTTGCTTATTGATTGATTTGGAGCCTGTATGGCAAAGACACATGACTAGAACATTTTAAGTGCTCGATACTGCAATATCCTAGCTGAGGAAAAAAGCCACCATTGTAATTTTAATGTACCACATTGACTCAATTCTGTAGAACTAGCAAATGAAAGTTCTAGAAAGCTGTCTCTTTAGGAAAGGAAAGAGGGAAGGAAGAAAGAAAGGAAGGAAGCCATCAATCCAGCCATCCAGCCCACTGGAAACTGAAGACTGGGCAGAGAGACCTGCTTAGCAACCTGCTCTCCACTTATGAATAGAGAGTGGACCTAGGCTTTGGAGATCCATCCCCCACAACACCACATCTGAAGAGAGTATTGTTCAGAGACAAATGTATGCAAGATGATTATCTAGGCTGATTAATTCTGCATGGAGGTGAATCCTGCAGCAGCAAGCGCCCTTATGGCACTGTAGGAAGCTGAGGCAGAGTGACAGAAATGGAGAACAGTTGAGATTGAGCAGGATGACGGTGGCTAACGTAAACAAACCGGGAATCAGGACCATGAAATACGTTTGTGAGCCCATCTTGTTAACGGGTTGGGAAATGTGCTTTCAGGAGAGTAGAGACTCTCTCCCCTCTGTACTATACTAAACTAGAATTCGGTTTAGTATTGGACTCTCAGAGCTCTAGGGACCAAGAAAGAAACATAAAGGAAAAAGAATGAGCTCTAAAAGTACAAGGTGCATAGGAAGAGGTCCAGGTAGTGGGTGGGCAAACCCTTGGGACTGGAGATGCCTATGGCCAGTTTCCACATATTTCCAATACAGGAGACAGGCACAAAAGGAACAGGAGCTGTGCTTTCCATGTAAGATGCCTCCTCCACTCTGACTTGGTCTTGTCTTGAGCTAATTTAACGGAACCAACAAAACCTCAGCAGTTCTTTACCTTTAAATGAAAGCTTCGAAAGCTCAATTGCAATATAGAATGCCTTTGCAACTAGATGTGATCAGTGCAGATAGCTCTGTCTAACAGAGAAAGAAAATGATTAATCTTAGAGATTTCTGCCCAGATATGGCAGATATTTGTGTCACAACTGAACATAATTGATTCTACTCACAAAAGGGCCACTAGGCAACTAGAAGTAACTTACTGGTACTTCAGTGATGCTGAAGCCAAGAAGCCTTCTCCCATCCTCTCACTTGTGTGTGATGCACTGGCCAAGGGACGACTTCAGCTGTTTCTCAGATGCTATCCACCTTGTATGTTAGAGTTTGGGCCTCAGACTGGCCTAGGGCCAGCCAACTGGGCTAGGCTGGTCTGCCAGGGAGTTCCAGGGATCCCCACCTCCATATGTGAGTCTCTACCTCCCCACTGTTGGGGTACACACCCACACCATCATACTTATTTCAGATGGCTCCTGAGGGTGGAACTAGGTCCCTATGTTTATGCAAAGCCAGCAACTTGGCTCTCTGAGCCACATCCAGAGCCCTGTTCTCTCACTTTTTAGATAGTATCTCTTCCTCCAGCTCGTCAACATAACTCCAGACTCTGTGCAGCATACATGCCCCCAACAGATAACACGGGGCAACGCAAAATTGAACAGAACCGTTATTGTATATATGCCCATGCCGTATGTTTTTACAGCTGACTGTATACTGAGTCTTATTACTGGCAAAAGCTTTGAGAGCATCCATGTTAGAACCATCAGAGAGATGGGGCCTGGAGTGAGAGGCTCTTCTTTCGCACGTTCCACTTAGCTTTCTCTTAAGAGGATAATTTATATTTTTATTTGTATTTCCTTTTCCTTTCTACTGGGTGGGGGAGGCCTCTAGGCATTCTAGAAGTTCAGCCCTTTGTCCCGGCTCTGGCCCTTCCTTGGTCCTCTTTGTTCTCCTGTTCTGCATCTAGAATTTAAGTTCAGATAATAGGACGCCATTCTGGGCCCTTTGCTTTGTTGGGCACCCTTCCATGCTAGCTGTTCGACTGTAGTCTCTTGGCTGCAAGGCCCCGCCCTGACCCTTTAACCCACACTCTGAGATGCTGTACTTCCCAGGTTCCCTGGTCCAGTAGACTTCCTGTTAATTTCTGTCAAGAAGCAGGACTTGACTGAAGGAAAAGAGAAACCCTTCCTGTTTTTCCAGTTCTTGTCAGCCCCTCTCTGGCAAAAGTGGTTGGATCATCTGCAATTTCTCTTAGCGTTCTGGTTATTGATAAATAGTCTTCGTTGCCAATTGGCTTGTCTATTCGGCAAGGGCTATAGTCCAGACTCCAAACTACAAAAGCGTCAGATGCATGTTCACTCATTTATCCAAGAAATATTTATTCACCACCTACTGTGTGCCAGAGTCTCCTGTAGGTTCCAAGGACATAGGAGCAGATAGAGACAGCAGCCTGTTCCTGTTTGAGCTTAGATCATGAGTGGGAGTTATATGCAAGCAGGGTTTTTCGATATCTGCTAGGCATTTCAGACTTGAAGGGGTTTAAATAATCCTGATTCCTTCTCCCCTTCAAACCCATTCTTTTCATACTTAGACAATGACAGCTTTGAAGTTATTCTTGATTTTCCCTCATTCTGTCACATAACACATCCAAATGGTCTTCTGTCAAGTCTTGCTGATCCTGTCTTCGAATATGGTCCAAATCTGATCGGGGTGCTTTTCAGCCACCCCGCGCCAAGCAAAGCTCCTTCTCACACTGGCGCTTTCACTGGTGTGACTTTCCTCAGAGGGAGAGACGGCAAAGGGGAAGTGATGCTAGGAAGTGCACAGCAGGCAGCAATTAGGCTGTGTGCTGGATGTGTTTCTTGGCTCTGTTTCCTTTAAGAAACTCATAGATCATTTATAAGATAGAATTCTGAATGGTCTTCCTTGGGCTCAGGATCTCTGAACTATAACCTCAAACACCATTTCCCAGAATTTGCAGCTCTGCCTGCCTTGGGAAAGGACGGGGGGAGGAGGGAACAAATATATTTCTATAGATCACTTAAAAACCACTCACTTATTAGCATGTGTGTGCATGCGTGCGTGCGTGTGTGTCTGTGTGTGTGTAGGGAGTCTCACGTGTCTCAGCAGGCATGCCTGTGGAGGTCAGAGAACAACTTGCTGGAGCCGATGCTTACCTATCCTCAAGCTTTCTTGGGTTTCCGGGACTGAAGTCAGCTGGCCAGGCTTGCTCACAGCACCTTTGCCCACGGAGCCGCCTCACTGGCCCCTATGGATTATTTTTCACGTAAAAGAATCATGAACAACTTTTCTTGCTCAAAACCTACCTAATATCTCCCTATATTTGCAGTAAATTCAAACTGCCTGTTATTTTTCAAAAGAAAAAAAAAAATTCTGTATGGGTGTTTTGTCCTCAGGGACATCTGTGCATCATGTGTGTGCAGTACCTATGAAGACCAGAAGAGTGAGATGGGAATCAGAGTCACAGATGGTTGTGAGCCGCCATGTGGGTACTAAGGCTAAAGCCAGGTCCTCTGCAAGAGTAACAAATGCTCTTAACCGCTGAGCCTACTCCCTAGCACTGCTTGTTTATAAAGCTTGGCTGGTTCTCCCTGCTCTTCTCTGACTTTGATCTCCTTCTATTCCTCCCTTGTGTCCACATCCTTGCCACTTGGGGCTTCTTATTTCTTTCAAGAACTTTTTATTTAATTATTTTATTTTTACTTGGTATGTGTGTAGGGTGTGTCTGTATGCACGTGGTTCCCCCCATTTGATTAATTAATTAGCTACTTCTCATTTTTTTATTAGTTCATAGAAACGTTTCTATGTATTATGGTTGTATTATGATTGTATTCAGACCCTTCCCCAACTCCTCCTAGACCCACCCTCCCTTCCCTACCCGCCCAGTTGTGTGTCCTCTTTTTTACGTGAGTACTGAGAACGACACTTGGGGTCTTATGGCTGCCTTGCAAGCATTTTGCTGGCTGAGCCCCCAGCCTCATCTTGGACTTCTTGTTAGTCCTTAAACACACTCAAGTCAGCCCCTTCCAGCCATGTCCTGTCTCATTATTATGCCTTCTGGCTGTGGGATGTTTGTGATGAGAATGGTGGATTCCAGGGAATTTCAATAAAGGAGGAAAGAAATGGCACAAGGTACCAATTTGGACTTAGACCCCAAGAGGAAGTCTAGACCCAGCAAACTATTGAAAGTCGCCCTCTGATGGTGACAGGCAGAAAGTCTTAATACAAACAGTCGGGGACTCTCCTTGGTTCCTGGAAAGACCCCCCCCCCACACACACACACAATAATCATAATCAAAAGATATTTTGGTATTCTTTTGTGGACTCAAAATGGCACAGCTTTTGTAGATGGGGGATCATGACTAACACGTGCTCCAAAGAATATGTCCAGGTAGCGCTGGAGGACAGGACTCTAAGGCCATGAGATCCACCTACGGGGCCAGAAAGCCACACAATAGAACAGGTCTGGGACATGATGGGCAAACAGACCCAGTCCTCCTCTTTTTCTTCCTGACATGTGAAGGTGAGATAACCCTGTTTTTTAGGATTCCAAGTGTGGGATTGGAACAGTCCCGTGGGAGAACAGGTGAGGCTAATCCACTAGAAGACCGATCACCTCACGCAGGAGCTTGATTGTTGCCAGCTGAAAAGATCCCGTGAACAGACTCTAGGAGGAGATATATAAATGAGCCCAGAACTGGAGGCAGGGCTTTGGTGGAGACTTGGGATAGTTTTGGCTGTTCATCGCTGCACTTCGAGACGCTCCTAGAGAGAACCGTTTGAGGGAACGCTTCGGGGCTCCGGCTCCTGCTGAGGTTCTGGGTTCTGGTTACTTTAGACTCCAGCAGAAGAAACCTTGCTGATTGTGCCAGGAGAATTGTTCCTTGGAACTGATATCCTTATGGTTTTGTTATTGTGTCCATTAATCCTCATTTCCTATAGTTTTGGTTAGTCGGGTTATAAGTGACGTATGCTTGGTCACTAAGCTGTTAATAAAATATATTGGTTTAAAAAACTGAGCCTACAGACTTGAGCTTTGAAAATTTTCATGTTGAAAATTTTAAATAATTATTAAATACATGTATGCATATTTCCTTCAGAATATCATGCTCACCACTGTATTTCTTTGATTTTAAATACTCATTTCACTGAACTATCTATATCTCTCAATACAACATTTTCTATCTAAGAAAAATTTGTATTCATGGCTCTTGAATTCAATACAACTTTAAAAACATGCATTTTAGAGATGAGCAAGTAGTGATAATTCTATTTAAATTCCGCCTATAATTAGCAGACTGTGGAAATCACATGTAGTTATAAAACCCAAGGATTGACAAAGAAATATGAGTTGCAGGTGTAACTGGTGCTAAGGGACCAAATTATTGCATCAAACCAACTGTTTATTAACAGTTACATTGTTTCCGATCAGAATGCATTTTAGAGCCTTCTTTCTAATGCTAGAGTTTGTGAGTGACTCAGAGATGGTTTTGTTTTGTTTTAGGAAATTGCTTGGGAAAGGGAGTTGTTTAAAATAATAAGAAAATAAGATCATGCTTAGTATTTTCATATATAACATCTGGTTTTCAGGAAAGGACTATTGGGAGATGTTTGACAATAAATTTCCAATTTTCAACCAAATAGAAGGGACCAAAGAAAGTGTGATATTATGTTAGTGAGGAATGAGGATGACAATACAAGCAAGGCAAAATATAATACATTGAATAAAAAAGAATTAAACATAATTTAAATAAATAAACATAAGAAAATGGATTTAATTCACCTATGAGGAAGATATTTTCAGGTTTGATTAAAGTTGCCCAGACCCCAGCCAGCAAAATGGCTCATCAGGTAAAGGAACCTGCCACCAAGCCCGATGACCTAAGTTCAACCCCCAGGACTCACATGATAGGAGAGTTCCCGGCTCCTGAAAGCTGTCCTCTGGCCTCCATATGTGCATAAAAGTATATGCAACCTCCCACATCCCATAAATAAAAAGATGCAATTATAAAAAGAATCCAGCCATGCAGTCTTTACCTGGACACACTTAAACTAAAAGTACAGAATAATTGAAAATGGGATGTAGTCCAAAGAAAAAGTGTTTTCTAGTTCAATTCCCTCTTCTTAAATTCTCTCCACCTCCATTCTACTCCCTGTGTCATCGTATCTCTATGCTATAAGACAGAACCAAGTGTCTCTGGAACACAAGGAGCTACTAGTAGCAGCATGGTGGTGGTCAGGGGATCTGGGTGGTATTTTGATAAACCTGGCTACAAAAAAAAAAAGTGCTTGCTACCAGAGTGTCAGATACTTAGTAACTTCCCGTAACTGCACTATAGTAGAAAGACTAGCCTTGGGAAACTCTCATTTCCTGGAATCCTTTGCTAGTTAGCTTTGGGTTAGGGTCCACCAACTGGAGACTTATGGTTTGAATCTGAAGTGTCCTCCCCCAGGCTTGTGTTTTTAATGTTTGGCTCCCAGCTGGTGGCAGATCCTTTAGGAAGTGGGGTGCAGCTGGCAGAAGTGGGGTTACTGAGGGTGGAAGGGAAAGTGGAAAAGGGAAGAGAGGAGTCTCCTCCAGATTCCAGCTGGAGTCTGCATAACCTCCATCCACAGTTCACGGATGTGGTTCTAGTCCCAGGCTTCTTTAAACGTTCTTAGCAACACTCTACATATGTTCATAGGGACAGTAGTAGCAGCCACCTACCATTTGCTTGGCATGGCCTGAAATGGCCAGGTTTCCACCTATCACCAATCAAGGAAGACTCGTATCCTCTTGTCTATATTCTGGCCTCATACTTCCCAGCTTTTTGTTCAAAGTAGTGCTGCAATATTAGCTAATAATCCACTCTTTATTCTGCAAAACACACCCGTTTCCTTGATGTCTACTGAAAAAAATAATTTCTAATGGATTTTTGGAACCTTCATTAGTATAAATGGCTGTTGCTAAATTCTATTCCACTGGTCTTAATACCAAACCTGCTAATAAGTTTAATGAGTTTTGTTGTTGGTGGTGGTGGTGGTGTTTTGTTTTGTTTTGGTTTGGTTTTGGTATTTGTTTTTGAGGCAGGGTTTCTTTGTGTAGCATTGGCTGTCCTGGAACTTGATATGTAGACCAGGCTAAACTTGCCTCTCTCTGCCTCTCGTGTGCTAGGATTAAAGGCATGCTCCACCACACCCAGCTAAATGTGTGGTTTTGTTGTTGTTTTGTTTTTGTTTTCTGAGACAGGGTTTCTCTGTGTAGTCTTGGCTGTCCTAGACTCACTTTGTAGACCAGGCTGGCCTTGAACTCACAGTGATTTGCCTGCCTCTGCCTCCCGAGTGCTGGGATTAAAGGCGTGTGCCACCACACCGAAGCTGCTAAATGTTTTTAAAGTTGACTTTTATCAAGTTTTAAGAGTCAGCTTGCCATATTTGAAATGCAATTAGAATTAATTTTGACTTTGATCATGCTAAAATTACAAATTAACCGAGAGAAATGTTATTATAAAGTTTTTATTTTTTGTCTGCTTGTGTTTTTGAGACAAGGTCTCTCTGGATACCCTTGTATAACAGGGAACTCACCATGCAGACCAGGCTGGCCTTGAACTCAATGAGCTCTTCCAGGCCCTGCCTCCCGAGTGCTGGGGCTAAAGTGTGCACCACTATACCCGACCAGCTGTACTATTTAAAAACATAATTTATTTCCTGTTTAGCTTGTCATCATATTGGTTAGAGGCTTTCTTTTTAACTAAATTATTATACTGTCAAATTTTCATTTGTGGATATAAATGCTTGTGGTAAGGAGACGTCTCAGCAGTTAGGACCACTGACTTCTCTTCCAGAGATCCTTGAGTTTAATCCCTAGCACCCACGTTGCGACTCACAATAGTCTGATCTATAATGGGGCCTGACGCCCTTTTCTGGTGTTTAGGCTTACATGTAGACAAAGCTCTCTTATACATACATAAATAAATCCTTTTTAAAAAGAATATAAAATTCAGGTAATTTAGGCAATCTTATTTAGGTAATTTTTTCCTTTTTTTAGAGATTTATGGATTTTTAATATAAATTTAATGAATTTGGGTTTAAATGTATGTCCAGTTAGTTTATAATTTATTACTGATTATAGGAATGGTGTCATCATCTTTGGATTTAGTGCTTATTCACACACTGGGGGTTCTGTCATTGTTTTACAACGGCCTTTTATAGTAACTGGGATTCGAACCCAAGGCCTTGTACATGTTAGGCAAGTGTTCTAGCACTGAGCTATACCCTTGGCCCTCATACAACATTTTTCTGAATCAAGACATTCAGTCATCTTAAAAGAGGTAAAACACTCGGTTGACATGCCTACGAGGGTCTGCTGGCTTTCCTGTGAACACTGTCTTCCAGAAGAGGCCAGGTGGAAAGCCTTCTAAAGTCTAAAGTTAGGTGTCAGCTGACAGAAATCATCTCAAGGGGCATGCTGAACAAGTTAGGAGGTATGGCCCAGACCTGAAAGACGATTCTGTTTTCCCAAAACCAACATCAGGGTCAATGCCATGGTGGTCTTCACTCCTGGCTTTGCTTATTTAAAATTCTCTTTGTCGCCCCCCCCCCCCCGACTCCCACACTTTTGTTTCTAAGACAGTATGCGTACGTAGTTCAGGCTAACCTTGAGCTCGTCATTCTCCTACCTGCTTCCGAGTGCTGGGATTACAACCTCCACAGGCACAAAAAGAAGGAATGCTTCCATGGTGTGAGGTGGTTGGCATCCCATTAAACTGGAAGCTAAGACTGCCTCCTAGCTGGCCGGGGTAGTCCACACACCCTTGAGACATCAGGCTTAAGAAGAGGGCTCTTCCTTGTCTGCTCCACAACTTGTGTATTGGTGTGTGCATCTTTGTGTGTATGTATTCATGTGGCCGTGTGTGTGTGTGTGTGTGTGTGTGTGTGTGTGTGCACAGAAGCCCAGAGGACAACCTCAGAGGCTGTCCCTCCAGAGCTGTCCACCTTGAGTTTTGAGACATGGTCTCTCACACCTAGTAGGTTAGGTTGGCTGGACTGTGGCCATAGGGATCTGCCCGTCTCTCCCCTACCAGACTGGGATTACAAGCAACCACCACTATGCAGGCCTGGCATTTTATATGAGTTCTGGGGAATCAAACTCAGGTCCTCCTGCCTTAAGGCAACCAGTTCACTGGATGAGCCCTTATAACTTAACTTTAAAGCCTCGCGCTGGCCTCCCCCCAGCCCCCTGCCCCAGCTTCATCTTAGTTCCCATTGGCTTAGAACAGAGGAGAGTCTGGCTCACACCCCTCTGCCCCCGACACATGCTCCTTTTATGAAGGAGTAGGAAAAGGGCTAGCAAGTCACAACTATCTTATGGGTGGTCCAGAGAGACAGCAAGATCCTTTCCTGGCTCCAACAAGCTCTACAGGGGACTCTCAGGGCACTCTCTCCCTTTATGGCCATCCAGTGAGTGACGTCATCTTCTGTTTCTCTTAGGTGTACATCTTGGCCCCACTGTGGCAGTCTCAGGAAGAATGTTTCTCCAAATCCCAGTCACTCTCTGTAGCTAATTCTTGAGCCCAAAGGTATTCGGAAGAGGGAGCAATTCCACAACCCTTTCTTCCGTGTTAGCTCCATCATGCAATCTTTGATGGTTGGCTTGAATGGTCAACTCGGCACAACCTACAATCACCTGGGAAGAGCCTCATTGAAGGATTGCCTACATTGGGTTGGCCCAAGAGAGGACCCAGCCCATTGTGGTCGGCTAATTCCAGAGACATCGAGCTAAGCTCAAGCAATCCAGTGAGTACATGCAGTACACACGTTCACTTCTCTCTGCTTTTGACTGTGGCCAGCAGGGGACTGGCTGAAGTTCCTTCGCTGACTTGTTTACAGTGACAGCATCTAACCTGGGGCTGAAGGGGGAGATGCAGCCCTTTCTCCTCTAAGCTGCTTTTGGTCAGGGTTCTTTGTTCTCATCACAACAATAGAAATATCATTAAGATCACATTGTCTTCCTGATCCCAAAGCCCGAGGGCGGATCCCTCAATGTTGCTCTGATAATGAAATCATCTGTGTGCAGTGCCTTCTGCCAGCTCCCCTCACAGGACATTGATAGATGTCTTTTAAAAACAAAATCTTTGTCTGGAATAAGTATGTTCAAAGTCAGTCTTCCTCTTGTCAATCAAGAATTACCAAAAGTTAGCCGACACCTGTCCGACTCTGTAAGGAAAACCTTGGACTTTCTTGTTAAATGATAATCAGGGAGAGACTGATTATCTCAATGTACGCCTCTGGGGAGCAAGCCCACCCTTGGATAACAATCCAGGAAGGTGTATTAGCGTTTGGCTCTGTTTTCTACCAAGACTTAAGATGATAATGCCATGCCTAAGCAATTATTTCACCTACTACTAAATCAGCACCTGATGGGTAACAGAAGGCCTCCATTTCTGCTCCTTCCCCAGTGCTTCCTCGATGGTGGAGACTGTTTATGCCCTGCCAAGATGATGTTCCCTCAGCCTTCCATTTATAATCTGACACATGGAACTGTCTCCTTCTAGATGATCTACTGCCTTCAAAATCAGACGGGGCACTAGGCAACAGTGCCTTTGAAATGATGGTCTGTTCTGCAGCCCACAGTCTGGCTCGGTATCTCCAGATGTCCCCTCAAAGGTGACTTTCTGAGGCCCCTCTTTGAACCTTTACTGGCTGCCTAATATTGCTCAGGCTGCCTGAGTTTGCTCTCTCATCTCCATGAATAGAAGTGTGGCTGTGAGTCGGCCAAAGAGAACCCTCTCCAACCCGCCTCTGAATTACAATAATACGCTGGGGTTTTCATAAATGCTGGTGGGTGTTTGCTTCTATTTCCATCTGATGGGATAGCACTATGGTTATTTTATTCTTAGCTTTGAGGGCTGTTCATTAAAGTGTAACCATAATATTTAAGAAGTATTGAAACATTAGCTGGGCATGGTGGTACATGCCTTTAATCCTAGCATTGGGAGGCAGAAGCAGGCAGATCTCTGGGGGTTTGGGGCCAGCCTGGTCTACACAGTGAGTTCCAGGACAACCAGGGCTACATAATAGAAAGGCTCTGTCTCAACAAAACAGAACAAAACAAAAACAAAAACACCAAACAAACAAACAAAACCAAAAAGTACTTAAATAAGTAAAGTTTTTGGCACAGCATACCCCTGTGAAGATTGTGAAGTTGATGACTCTGAAATAATTCAGGAAAAATATAGGTGTGGGAACGTATAAACTATATTTATATAATCTGTGTGTGCACACACATGTTCACACATGCACACATGCATACATATGCACAGTGAGTAAATAATCTGTGGCGTGCTTAACCTCTGTGGTATCATCAGGAGAAAAACACATGGGTTTTGTGCACTGTTGCTGGAATTTCTTTGTCAAAATGAAAAGCATACAAATGTTTATTAAAGTGAAGAGCTCTAAAAGCACATCCTCTAACGTTAGTAGTAGTTGTCACTGCACTATGGGATTATTGGACGGCTTTATGTTCTCTTTTTGGTTCATTTGCATGTCTAAATGTCCCATGAGGCAGATGCATGACTTCTGCTTTGTGATGAGGACAAAAGAAACTTTGAAGATGCGATTGAAGTTCTACGCTCAAACCAGAAGAACAGGGCAGCTTTTATGAAGCCACTGGGAGTCCTCAAAAAGTGGTGGTGATGTCCTGGCTATCTTTTGAGATTCTGAGACTCTCCACATGTATTCCCTGCTCCTCCTTTTCATAAGTCTGGCCTTCTCTTGTTGTCTGGCTTCTTCCACTGGGTTTGGTCAATAGTGAGGAAGGTGCAAAAACTACATGGGAAGGAATTCTGGGTAAATCTTTCTCCCAGGCCCACTCCTGCAGGCCTGCTTCAAGTTGGCCTGACGCTCTAGTGGAAGTACATGCATCTCTTTCATGGCTTTCTTTCTTTTTTTCTTTTCAGAGTTTTATTGTGTTGCACTGAAGGAACAGCAGAGCGGTTACACAGTTCTCTTGTTCATTTTTGAAAATCTAAAGTACTTGCAAATTCTTAAGAATACCTTGACCACTGCATTAGAACAGGAAGCATCATAAAACCAATTTCTCAGCAAACAATGTCTTACAAATAAAAACACATTTAAAATAGCTTTAAATGCACTCTTTACAGGTGATTCAGCATGTTTATATCACTTATACTTAAGAATTAAAGCAAGTGTATTACTGTGACAGGAATCCTCTCACGCAATATATAGGGACCACGTTCAAGTCAACAGAGAGAGAAATCTCACTCTTCTCACTGTTGTGTCCACATGTAATCAACTACAGTGATAAGTGAGGAAACCTATGATGTTTCCCACGACTCGGATGCACATTTTCCGTTCAGCAGCAGCACCTCATATCTACAGCTAGTTTGTATTTAGATGGCATTCGATAAAACTAAAGCGAGCCAACAAGTCCTCTGAGCAGAGCTTCCAATGGGCTGAGGGCAGCCAGTAAGTAACGCATCACTCGAGGGCTTCAGCTGTTCCTTAAGAGTGCAAGCTCAACCTGTCAACACCAGAGGTCATCATTTTATATTAATTTATACATAATTCCATTTAAATTCTTTATCCAAATAGAACATATGAAAACAGTCTTTCCACGAGCAAAAAGTGTGGAAACATTTAAAAAAAAAAAAAAAAAGAAGTCATTTATTTAAAGTAACTGATCAGATTCCATAGGCTACTCTTGGAAACAGGACTTTGCTAGATAGAATCCCTTCATTGGTGGAGTTTCGCATGCACTTAACTGGATGGATTCTTCTGTGTTGTTCTAAGAGCTCAACCAAAACATACATCATACCGTAAAGGTAGTTAAAAAAAAAAAAAAGAAAAGAAAAGAAAAGAAAGAAAGAAAAAAAAAAAGACAAAGGCTAGAAGGTAAAAAGCTGGTTTGCACCCTTCTGACAGTAGGCCTGAATTCATGATGGTCGTCGGGTGGTAGAGTCCGGGGTGCCCATTACCAGTCTAGTCATGCACCTCCAAATACGGTATGCCAAAAGGGGCATCTTGAGACCCAGTGTGAGCCACTCTGCTGCATAAAGAAACATGACACAGAAGAAAGCATGGATGAGTTACTCCGCAAGTACAAGAGGGTTCAGGGTGTTACATTGGTCTATAGGGTTCTTGTAATCAGTCTTCAGCTCATCGAATGCTATAATGTGCCAGATGGTGAAGAAGATGAGCGCGGCGGCGGCCAGCAGCAGCACCAGCATGTAGCCGCGAACGAACGCCGCGGCCTGGCCGGGGAGGAGCTGCTGGGCACGCCGGCGCCAGCGGAGAAAGGCGGCACACGGCTTCTCTCATGGTTTTCTTCAACGGGCTCTCTCCTCCAGGTCTACCCATGGAAACAGCACTACAAATCACTAGCTGACCCCGCCCTCAGCCCCAGCCCCTGCTCACATGCCTTGAAGTCTATGGACCAATTTGAAGGCATCATGTTTCCTACTGGGACCCTTAATAGGCTAGCTGGGTGCCTTGTGGTTTTAAAGGGAATTTCAGCAAGTGTTCCCGAGGGCCTTTACTAAGCTTGCACCATATGGAAGCCTTCAGGTCGGATCCAGCTTGAATAATCTGAGTCCTGTGTCCTAACTGTGCAGTGTCTTCACCAACAGGGATCTACTTCAACCTCTGAGAAACACCCAAGGGCAGCAGCAATGGCCCATATGGTTTTGAGAGTCACTTGGATTACCCTGACCAAGGCCTGGGAAGGTTCCTCACGCCTGGTACTAGGGACTCTGTTAGTCTATGGTTTTGTGGGGAGCACTGGCAGCCCAAATAGCATATGCCCCCCCCACACACACATACACTCTTATGGTGTATAATGTTATGTAAACATAAAATAATGTGATTCCTTGAGATTCTATCAAACAATCTTGGTGTCATTTGTCCCTCCCCCTCTGTATTACTCTCCTTCCCCCAGCTGAAGCTCCACTTCATGTCACCTGTATCCCGCTATTCCCCTTTCACAACTCACGGTCTCTTTACATTTACCTGGTGTCATTGGATAATCCACATTGTTTATGTATATCTGAAGATTTGCAGCTAGAAACTACAAGAGGAGCGAGAACATTTGGTGTTTTTTGTTTGTTTGTTTTGTTTTTTTCTGGTCCGGCTACCTTACTCAATATAATCTTATTTAGATCCACCCATTTATCTGCACATTTCATGATTTCGTTTTTCTTAATAGCTCAATAGCCTTCCATTGTGCATAGATAGGTTCCACATTTCCGTTGCTCACTCATCTGCTGAAGGGCATGTAGGTGGCTTCCATTTCCTGACGATTGTGAATAGGGTAACAGTAAACACTGGGGTGCAAGCACCAGCGGAGAAGGGTGCTGAACAAGGATTTCAATGGATGCGCCTTTTCTACCAGGGAACTCAGAGCCTGTGCTTTTCCAAGGATCAAACCCCTAAATCAGCTATTTGATATTTTCAAGGGGCACACCTTAGATGCTGGTGGAACCTGGAGGGTAGACTGCATTGTTCCCTTTAAGAAAGTTAAATGGCTGCAGTCCCCAGCATGGAATGCTGACATGCAGGAATAACCAGACTCAGTTTCCCAACTGGGAGACGATAAGACTGGTTTCTACACTCAATACCGAATTCACGTTTGCCTAGGGCTTCAAACTGTGGACCACTGGAAAGACAGCACAGGACTACGATGCTGATTTTCCTTTCTTCATAGCTTCTACTCCAGGTAAAATGTGGTTTATGGTCTATACTGAGTACCCTGCGTATAGGTGGTACAGGTAGTACCTGTCGGTGTGACCCGGGCACATACACTGTAGCATGGAAGTCTGGGGAGAAGAGGGAAACTTCTGCCCTCAGTCTACATTTCCCTGATGAACAAAACATAGATGCTAAAGAAAGCCCTTCAGAGTGTTTCCTGGTAACCTGGGCACCAGACTTCTGCATCCAAGCCTGCCTCCTTTTTACACTCATAGAGCACTGAAGGATGCTCCCAGAATTACAGAGACTTGTGCCAAACAACAGGGAGAATTCTTAATGGTGAAGTACCATGAACAAGACTGGAAGGGCTGACCCGACTCCCAGCAAATGACATGGCCTTGTCTCCAGCACAATATGATGAGGGAATGCCAAGACCCTGTAATCTCAGACCTGCCTAACCTACAGGAGGGACTCTGGCAGCTCCTTAGAAATAGCCCTTGGGGACATCACTGTGTCCCTGCTGACGGCCCAATGCTCATTAAGCTAAATGCTCTCTGGGAAAAGTGGCTTTGCTTTACCTGTCTTAACATCTGGGGAGAGCATCTATCCGGATGTCACAGGAAGCATGCCAGGACAGACTACACCATGAACACACTGATGGCAATCCTCTGCTTGGCCAGAGCCCTTGGTAAAAGGCAAGATGGCCTATCACAAGGACACTAATGTCACCAAAATGAAGTAGAGGAGCCAGTTTATACCAGTCACTGCAGTTATAAAGGAGATTAAAATACCTCGCTCAGCCTTAAAAATGGCCATCGGAAGACCAATTATGAGGTAGTAGCAATCTAAGGAGAACACTACAGAACAGCATATCATTTAGAAGTCAGGACGTGCCACCTCAAAGCTCTTTAGTGGACGCTGTTCCTTCTATTGTCAAATCTAGAAGTCTACTAAGAAAGATGGATACCCCACCACACATTTTAGGTTAGTATTTGAGTAACTAAGGTGCTGCTATGATGCAGAGCAGGCCTTGAGGGAGGAAACCTGAGTTTCCTTAAACAATAACCATAAGCAAATAGTTGGGCAAACAGAATGGCTTGTGTTGGTAGAAGTCAACTTACTGCTCAAAAAAAAAAAAAAAAAAAAAAAAAAAAAAAAAAAAAAGTAAAATAGTATCATTTTAAATTTGCCATGATCTATGTTTCTCTATGGCATGTGTGTGTGTGTGTGTATGTGTGTGTGTGATAGGCATGCATGGTCCCATATGTATGCACAAGTGTGTAAGGAGGCCTAGGGCTGAGTTTGGGAGTCTTACTTTATTATTTTCTACTTTACTTGTCAAAACAGGACTCTCAACTGAACCCACAGCTCAGCCATAAGGCTAGTCTAGCTAGCCAGATTGCATGGGAAATCCTCTGCCTCTGCCTTCTCAGTGACAGAATTCTGGTAGACTGCCATGCCCACCCAGCCTTTGCAGGAGTACTGGGAATCCCAGTGCTGGTTCTCACACTTGGTGCTTGCATGGCAATCACTTTACCTGTGCAGTCATCTCTCCACCAAGCCCCTGAATGTGACTCTTGGCAAAGAAAGAAAGAAAGAAATGCATATGATAGTTTACAGAAATAATAACATGACATGTGAACCATTTTATGCTGTTGGAAGGAAAATCAAAACTAAGAGGTCTAGGGCTGGAATGTCAGTCAGAGTGCTACTGAGCACAAGGGCCTAGGTCCAGTTCCTTTTTTTTTTTTTTTTTGCTTTTTTGAGACAGGGTTTCTCTGTGTAGCCATGGCTGTCCTGGACTCGCTTTGTAGTCCAGGGTGGCCTTGAACTCACAGCAATCTGCTTGCCTCTGCCTCCCGAGTGCTGGGATTAAAGGTGTGTGCCACCAATGCCCGGCTTCTTCTTCTTCTTCTTCTTCTTCTTCTTCTTCTTCTTCTTCTTCTTCTTCTTCTTCTTCTTCTTCTTCTTCTTCTTCTTCCTCCTCCTCCTCCTCCTCCTCCTCTTCCTCCTCCTCCTCCTCTTCCTTCTTCTTCTTTCTTTTTTTTTTGGCTTAAAATTCTTAACCACATAAAACCATGTTTGAGGCACAAGCCTGCAAATCCCAGCACTTGAGGGTGGAGGAGAAAGCTCAGGTGTGTGAGTTAGAGGTCGGTCTGGGCCACATGGAACTCAGTTGTTTGTTTATTTTTTTATTTTATTTTTTTTTTAAAGCTGTTCAGCATCTCTCACTCCCTGACATGACTGGCATAAAAGCAGCAATCACACTGTCAGAGGCACAGTTCTCTCTCCCTAAGAAGCACTTGAGTAATGGAAAATATTGACAGGGGTCCCCAGGGAAATCTCTCCTTGTTAGGTTCAGACCCTTGGAGCGCTCATTGCTCTGTGGCAGTATTACCCTTCATTGAGTGTGATAGCTACATTAAGTCATAGATTGTATGTTTCAGTCACGAGATTCAATTAGTGATGTACTTCAGAACCATCAATGGGTCATTTGTCAATATTTCTCAATAATTTAATCTCCAGGCTCCCTATCACCTTGTCATAACTGTCTTTTTCTTTCTCTTTTCTCTGAGGTGTGGGACTGTTATGAGATAGGGCCCCAAATGTGCTACAATGCCAAAGATGACCTTGAACTCCTGATCTATTGTTTCATTTGTGTCAGGAATTCATTTCCCATTCTCCCTCTCCAGCCTCAACGTCCTTGACCCCCTCTGTGCCAGCTTACACCCACTCGTTCACCTCTGACTCACTTGTTTGTGCTCACTGATTTCTTTTGATTAAACTAAAATGGTTAGGTCATCTTCTGTGCCCAGTCTGTGCCTAAACCCATGCAGCTACATGAATGAGGCTGGAGTGTCCGTATCAATGTGGCCTCACAGGGAGAGAGCTCTCATTTTAAATTCGCAACCACAAGCTTTGAGGGAATTCTTGGTGGTGCCCGGCAATCACACATCCTGGCTAATTTCTCTCTCAGTTTCCCGGTGATTTTTGTTCCCTCTTCAAACACTAATAGCTTAAGCTTGGCTGATGACTTTTCTTTTTTCTTTCTTTCTTTCTTTTCCTTTTTTTTTCTTTCTTTCTTTTTTTTTTGACCTTCCCAGGAAATTTTGAGCAATCATTAGGAACTTCCACCGACTTTCCGGACCTCTTCTATTCACCTGTCATTGTCGACCACACACGGTTCGCCTTCCCGAGCACTTTAAGGTAAAACACCCAGGCAGCCTGCGGAAGTCCATCCCCTCAAGCGTACATGAGCTCTCCCTGCCCTTGTTCCTCCGAGAGATGGTGTGCCACCCCCACTTCTCCCTCTCTATCTTTTACTCTCTCTTGGATTATTTTCATTAAAAGGTTAATTTCGTTCCTATCTTAACACCAGAAGTCACTTCCCTTGCCTCTTGTCCCACCAGTAACTGACTGATGGACAGAGTGATGGTCATCTCCCCAGCCCTGACTAACTTAGCGACCACATCTCATGATGTGGCCCGCTCCCACTGATGCGCTTTCTATGTGAGGCTTCAGGATGCTTCCCTCTTGGCTTTCTTCCTGCCACACCCTGTCTCTTTTGTGGGCTCCTAGCCTTGCTCACTTCTTCATGAGTGACCAGCTGTCACCTCTTCTCTTTCACTCTCTTTAGTTACTCTTGTGTGCGTGACTCAGACTTCCAGCTTTAAATAGCATCTATATATATAGATAGATAGATAGATGCTGGGGCTTGTTTGGACCAGATTTTCCCAAAAACGCTAGACTCATCTCTTTTCCTGCCTATTCAATTTTTCTACTGGAATGTCCAATACATAACTTAAATCCAACATCTCCAAAATGGAATGTTTTCTCTTCCCAACAAATCTGCCCCATTTCTAGCTTTCCTCATCTCTGCTGACGGCAACTCTACCCAGATGCTTTGGCCAAAGACCTCTGAGTCATCAGTCTCTTTTCTTTCTTCACATCCCAGTAGTAAATCCTTTAGGGGAGGTCTATAGACTTTTCCTTTAAAAGCTACCCACGTTTGATTTCTTCTCATTATACCGCCCACCATTGGTTTGGCTCAGGGCAACATAATTTCCTATCTAGATTAATGAAATCACGCCCTTATAGGCCTTTCTGCTTGGCATAATTGTCAAGCATTCTCTTGAAACACACAGTGGGATTTAATCTTGTTTAACATCCTCCAGGATATATCTGTTTTATTCCAAGAAGAAAACGGAGTCATCGCAATAGTTTACAAGGCACGTGTGGGCTAGCCTCCTCCCTTCTTTCTGCCTGTTAGTGTGCTGCGGGCATGTTAATTGTGTCTTGGCCCTGGCACCTAGCTGTGTTCTCTTCCCGGAATGGTTTTTGTCCAGGTGTCTGCTGGCCGCCTTCCTTATCTCCATCAGGCTCATTCGTATCTTATGTGCACAACAAAGACCTCCACTATGCTGTTACTCCCAACTCGCACCCTGGTGCCCACTTAGCATCTCAGCTTTCTCTTAATCCCACGCTGTCTATGGCCTAACATACTATACAGTTTACTTCTTGTTTGTTTTTTGTATCTCTTTGACCAGCATATGAAAGAGCTTCCTTTCAGTTTCCCACCATGCCTATAACAGTGCCTCATACATTGCAAACGTTTGATGAATTGCATGCCCAAGGAAACTTGGTTTTAAAAGATCAAAGCCAAGGCTACATAACAGGCCAGAAGGAAAGCCTCTCAAGCAGCACCTCTGGGCTCTTCTGTGCATTCCAGTCTAATCCATTGCTGACCCCTGCTGGAACTCACTGACCAAGCTGCCATCCCTCCTTTGATGGGACAGGAAACCCTAGTACTCCCTGGGGACCAGCAGTATGCAAGAGTCTACTGCTATTGTCTCTGCCATCAACCGTGCCCTTCTTCCCATAAAGCAGTAGTGAGGCAGCTCTCCCTCTGTCTGGGACTTTTGCTAACTCTTAGGAACCCGCAGAAGACAGAGTAAAGCTTCCTTTTGCCTTATTTATATTGACAAATGTCTCTTCTATAAGGGCTTAATAATTAGAGAGGAAAAGCAAAATGTAAAAAACATGATGGGGGCGGGGCTTCAACCATCAGAAGTAAGAGCTCAGTCTTTAAACAGACCAGAAAATGGCATAAGGAAGAAAGTTTGGTTTGAAAAATATCATTATGTGTTCCTTCTTTTTTCTTTTGTATGCAACCATTCTCTTTCAACCGGACAATATCCAGGCTGCTAAGGCAGGGCTACAAAAGCAAAGGACGCTGCTTCATTGTGCAAATTTGATCTCCAACTCAATAGCAGTCCTGAGATTTTTACTGAGAAAGAAAAGGGAGTCCAAAGCTCCAAGTCTGGCAAATATTAAGAGCAAAGCATGTGGCCCAAACTGAGCATTTACTGTAGCCAATAAGTAGGTAGAGCAAACTTAGGGTGTTAGCACCTCTTGAGTGAGAAGGGCGAGTTCTTCTCCCATTGGAAGAGCCAAGGGCTGGAGGAAGTTTAGAAGGACAGGAACTGAGCTGGATACTTAGGTCCCTGAGAAGTAACCAACCAACCAGTCCAGAGGCCAGGAAGGGGAAGGCACTGTGATATCAGGAACCCTGTACACACTAAGGCTGAATTGTAACATCTGGGGCAGTCCTTCGCGGCTACTCCAGACCTACTGACAGCAGAGTAACACGTGTCATTTAAGAAACACAGACATCTGTGCAGACAGCCTTCTGTTTGTATCCAGCTCCCTGTGGCTCTATGGAGGAGAACCAGAATTTTATTTTATTTTTTTCCTCCTACTTTGGCTGGAGCGAGCAGGCATGCTGAGAATAGAAAGTCCAAAAGTCTACATTGCAGATGAGACAGTCACACCCAGTGGGGACATCACAAACAACAGATTTGGCCAGATTTAGCATCTTGAATAGCAGAAGAGTACCAAAACAGAACAATAACAAAACCAGACAGGAGCTGTTGTAATTCTCTAGGCACAGTCACAACTTGCCCAGAAACTCCCATACTGGCCATGGAGCAGGGAAAATGAGCGAAGACCCAGAAAACAGCATTGCACATCGTCCTGACAGCACATCATCCTGACACCACTTCCTGTCTGCTGTTCTGAGGTTATGTGTACTCTCTGACATTCGGAAGCCATGGCCAGAGGGTGGGGGTCCCTTCGGAGGAGTCTGCTTTGAGAGAGCTTGAATTTTGAATTGATTCAACTTTTATCTCAAAAAAACAAAATTAAGTTGAACAGGAATATATTTAACTGAAAATGACAAATTGAAATAGAAATTAATTCTGTTACCTTAATTGACAAATTTGAATGCTTCCTCTTTCATTAATGGGAGTGGGAACATATTAACCAGAGCTATAGATAAAACAGAGCAAACAGTTTTTCTTTTTTTCTTCAAACTGATTTGCAAGTGTTTATGCATTTGGTTTTGCTTGTTTCTCCCTTTACAGAGCTAGAAATTTTGAAAAGGCCATCAGTGTCAAGGGTCAAATCCTGAATCCTTAGTAACAAGTCTGGGTAACTAAAACGGGCATGATTATTGTGGGGGAGGGGGAGGGAAGTGTCCTTGAAGGTCCACATTGTCCCTCTGCAGTGTGACCTGTGTTGTCACTTGCTACCTCTGCACCTGAGGTTATGGCCATAGGATCTCACTGTGTACCTCACACTGGCATAAACTCTGAACTCTCCTGCTTCCAACTCCCAAATACTAGGACTACAGGGGTGTACCTGGATGCTTTTGGTTTTTAAATTATACCTCTCTTTCCTTTAAGGTATTTTTTAAAATGTTGTTCCTTTTAACTGATTCAAACAACATATAAAGGATGATTCTCTCTCTCTCTCTCTCTCTCTCTCTCTCTCACACACACACACACACACACACACACACACACACTTTTTAAATTAGTTTTTTAAGACTAGGTCTCTCTGTGTAGCACTTGTTGTCCTGAACTTGCTTTGTAGATCAGGGACCAGGCTGGCCTCCAAACTTACAACGATCAGCCAGCCTCTGTCTCCTGAGTGCTGGGATTAAAGGCATGCACCACCAGGCCCAGCTTTTTTTTTTTTTTTTTTTCTTTTCCTTTTTCTTTCCTTCTCCCAGCCCCCTCATTAACCAGGTACTTTTCTTTAAATACCTGTCCTTTGGCCAGTATGTGTGTGTCTGTGTGTGTGTGTGTGTATGTGTGTGTGTTCCTTTGTCTCTTGAAGTTTTGGTTCTGAATATATTCTGCACATTAATCTTCTGACTGCTATTGTTTTTCTCAGAGTGTAGCTTGGTATTTATTTATTTGTTGGTTTTAAATTTTTCATTTTGCCAAATTCTTTTCCTTTTTGAAATTTTTATTTTCTTCTCCCTCGTGTTTGTTTGTTTTTTGCCTAGCATGCATGAGGCCTTGTGTTCAAGTCCCAAGCCTATAATAAATAATGTAGTATACAAAAATAAAATTATGTCATAACCAAGACTACTTTCCTTGTTTAATGACAATAGAGAGATTTACTAGTATTTTTAACTAGTATGTTTTTTTTTAACATTAAGCAGTGTGAGTATTTATCATGTGGAATTTCTCTTTTCAAAATCTATGCAATAGAAGCAATGTTAGGTTTTGTTTTCCTTTCCTCATGACTAATCGTTTCTGAAGCATTTTTCAGCTCCTCTCTCTCTCTCTTACATGAAGTGTCTTTATTCCTATCCTTCAGGGACTCTATTCACAGGGCCATTTCTGGTGTCTTTATTCAATTCTTCTTACCTATTTGTCTGTTTCTACACTACACTATGGTGCCTCAACAATTTCAACTCTGTAGTATCTGACATCTGCTGAAGCAGCTTTAACTTGTTTTCTTCTGGCTCTTCTGAAATATTCCTTTTAAAAAGCTCCATGAGAGCTGAGGTCGATAGTTTACCTAGCTCCAACCCTGGCTCCAGAAAGAAAAAAGCAAGAAGAGGAAGAGAAATCAGGCAAGCTCGGTGGAGAGTCATTGGGGTGTTGTTTAAAATGGTACTAACAATTTTGGCTAATCAGTAGGAAGAACTTCTCCAGAATGACTGAATTTCACCACCTACAGACATGGCTTCTACTACTTATCCTCAATTCTTCTGTTGCTCGGTAAAAGTTTTACGGTTGTCTCCATAACGGCTGTAACTCTGTTTGCTGCTATCACGTATGGAATCTCTTAGTCTACTGTATCTCCTGATTGGTGATTGCTGAATATAAACATGTGCTTGGTTTTGTTCTCTATTCAGTTCATTATATTGATCTATCATTATTACTGACACAGGTTTCATGTGATGCTGATGACGCGTGGTTTTTCATTTGATGCTGACTTCAAATTGCCAATATTTTATTTAGGATTTTTGCACTTGTTTTTATAGATTAAATAGGTACGTTTATTCCTTATCTTTTATCTTTTTTTGTTATTGGACCTAACTATATAAAGTAGACTTTTATCTTTTTCTACACTCTAGAGCAATTTATACAAGTTAGAAGTAAATTTTTTTAAGTGTTCATGCAGGCCAGAAAAGGGCATCAGATCCCCTGGGATTGGAGTTACAGATGGTTGTGAGCCACCACGTGGGTTCTGGACTTGAACTCTGGTCCTCCGAAAGAGCAGCCATTCCAGGAGCCATTTCTTCAGCTTCCATGACATTATCTATTTTTTTGGAGCTTTACAGAACTAGACATGGTACCTTTTGAAGAATAGATCTTATAATAATATATAATATAATATAATAATTATGCATTATTTTCAATAGATCCAAAGCTATTTGTATTATTCTCTTATAATTAAAAACTATACTCATGTGGTATGTGATTTTCCTCTTTTGTGATGTTTCTGTGTCAATTCTTATTTTTAATCCATATTTGCCTTTAAAGAAAATGATTTTACTGGGCTTTTAAAGGTCTTGTCTATTCTAATTTTGTCTTCTGCCTCACTAATTTCCTCTTTTCAACTTTTAAAACCATTTTATCCCACTAAGATTGTTTTTTAACTTCCCCATAACCATTTCCCACCTCTTGCTCGTATGAAATTTCAAATCACACATACAGTGTATATATGTTTATATAATAGGCTCTTGAAAGCCACAGCCACTGTCTGAGAGACCTACCTTTTTTTGAGAACCTCTTTTAAAAACTGCCTTCAGCCCACTATCTTTCTAACTGAGAATATGGGGGCCATAGCATAATGCTATCTATTTTGCATTTGATTTTTTTTCCCTTTTCTTCTATAGTTAAAAATCTTAGTTCTTTTACTTTCAACCTTTGCTTTACCCAAGGAAAGTACCAGGCTACAGACAGGACTTCCTGTGTCTCCGTTGTGCTTTCTGCTTTCACTCAGTTCCATACTTCTGTTAATCTCTCTTTTTATCTTAGTTATGTAGAATTCTGATTTCAAACTTCAAAAATTATAATTTAAAGGCAACTTAATACATTAGATGTATTTTATGTCATCATCTGCTTGATTATTGAGATGTTTTATCTTACCATGTATTTAATAAGAATGCTTGAAAACTTTCAACATTTTGTTCTGATGTTTGCAGGAGGCTTTTGATAGATATTGTTTTGTGGGTTTTTTGTTTTGTTTTGTTTTTGTTATTTTTGTTGTTGTTGTTAGTCAGTTACGTTAGTTAGTTTGTTTTTGAGACAGAGTTTCTCTGTGCAGCCCTAGCTGTCCTGGAACTCACTCTGTAGACCAGGATGGCCTTGAAGTCAGAGATCCACCTGCCTCTGCCTCCCCAGTGCTTTAATAGTTTTTTTGTTTTTGTTTTGTTTTATTTTGTTTTTACCAATTTGAGAAATCACCATCTGCTACTAGTTTACTTGTAAGTTAAATAACAACAAATAGTTACTTTGGAGCCTATTAAGATGTTCATGTCCTTATTTCAATTGATTTGGTTAATTATTTGTACCTATTTATGCATCTTGTCTTTCTCTGTTTTCTCTTGAGGATCTAATTATTTCACTCTTTAAGCCATCTAGCATCCCGCATCAGGACCAAAGATGAGTTCTCATTAGTTTCTCTGCCAGCGTAGGCAGGCACTTCCCAATATCTTCGTATACCTGAGATCTCCAGCAGAGATGGGGATTTCTCTGAGAACCTGCTTCCGTTCTTTTGTTAGCACTCTTTCCAATTACCTCTTCTAATTTAGTAATGACTACAATGTCACTCTACTTTATAATCTTGTCTTTAAGGGGGTTTGGTGTGTGTGTGTGTGTGTGTGTGTGTGTGTGTGTGTGTTTTGGTTTTTTCGAGACAGTGTTTCTCTGTGTAGCCTTGGCTGTCCTGAACTCACTTTGTAAACCAGGCTGAACTCGAACTTACAGTGATCTGCCTGCCTCTGCCTCCCAAGTGCTGGGATTAAAGGCGTGCGCCACCATGCTCGGCAAGGCTAAGAAATTCTTATGATGACTAAAATTATTTTTTGGTTATTTTTCTTGTTCTGATACAGGTCTGGTTATAGCCTTGCCTTTCCTAAAACTCCCTATGTAGACCAGGCTGGCCTCGAACTCACAGCGATCCACCTGCCTCTGCCTCCTGAGTGCTACCACTGCCCAGCTTGTCTTTAAGATTTATTATCTCTTGATTTTATTTTTTTATATAATTACTATCACCCAAAACCACAATCTTTCTTTTCTTTTTTCTTTCTTTCTTTTTTTTGCTTTTTGTTTGTTTTGTTGTTTTTGTTTTTGTTTGTTTGTTTGTTTGTTTCAAAACAAGGTTTCTCTGTGTAGCTTTGGCTGTCCTGAACTCACTTTGTAGGCCAGGCTGGCCTCAAACTCACAGAGATCGCCTGCTTCTGCCTCCTAAGTCAGAGTGCTGGTATTAAAGGTGTGCACCACCACCAGCACCACTAGCACTGTCCGGCACAATCTTTCTTCTTAATAAATTCATTTCCTCTAGCTTAATCAGCCACTTCCATTTACTTTTCACTAAGTCTCTGCTTCTCTTTAGAATTCAGTGTCCAAATAGATACGTGATTGGTGTCTTTTAAATATCTTTTTTGCCTCTGAGATTACGATGACATTACTCAGACTCTCATATAATGCACATTCCATTCTTTTTTAATGTATTTATGATAAAATTAGTCATTCCTTGTGGTTGAATATCTAGAATTTCAATTGAGTAGGATCCTGAGACTCCATTTTGGGTGCTTACACAGTCAACATTTCTAGCACCAACTAAGAAAAAAATAGAAGGTGCACCAGAGAGCTTGGCCTTCCTTCCCAGCAGCCTTTCTTCCACTCTCTAAAAAGATGGAATTCAGACCACGATCAGAAAGAATCAAGTTTGGGAAATATATCTAATGCTTTGTGATCATCTCAAGAACAATTTTAGGCCAAGGGTCTTTTAAGTTTGTGGAGTTCGCAGCCTAAAGTCACCACTTTCCATTGTGGTTGGGAATAAAGGCAGCAAAAACAAAAAGTGATCCATTCAATTGTATAATGCATTGCCTTTCTGAAGCAAGCTCATCTCAACCATATCTATGAGAATCAAAACTAGTCATAGTCTCCTATGTAGCCCATTTTTGCAAACCTTAATCTCCAGTGTCTCTCAAAAGTATTGATTTAAAGGTAGGCAACTGCTGTCATAAGCTTCGGACTTGAAAAACCAAAAGAATTGGAAGATTCAAGTTAACTAAAGCATTAAAACTGTGTCCTAGAATATTAGACATCCTACTTCAGACCTTTAACTCCAATCAGGGTGCCTAACCAGCATTTAGAAACAAACTCACAATTAAATATGTTAGAGATTAACACACACACACACACACACACACACACACACACATGCAAGTTCTCAACCAAATGAGTAATAGGTACAGAAATAAAATATCAAAATATTAGTGCTTTGCTGATAAAGCTATATCATGATCAAATAGGGACTTTCTAATGTTCTGTCTCCCCAACATCACCCAACTCTTAGACTTGAGGTGACCCACCAAAGGACACTATACAAAGGAAACACTTACCTGGACAGCAACACTGACCATGATGTCCTCAAGGCAGTTAAGATGCTCTTCAGATCTGCCTCTGGAAGGCAGACCTGGGTCTCAGCATGTGTGACAGCCACAGGAAGGCTGGAGCTGAATTGTACATATGCACACCAAAGCTGGGGAGTCCCAGAAGAGATGGGGGATGTGGGATATGTGCACAGTGCCCAGATTCCCTGTGTTCCAGTTAAAGAATGCATTGTTTTTCTTATAGGAGAAGTGAGAGGTAGACAGGGCACAGAGAGATATTCCAAAATGACTTCTTTCTTGAAAACAAGCAGAGAAACAGGGACATATAACAGATCATTTCCTCCACAGCTCAGACTTATCTCACACCGAGGTCTCTCTTGGAATTAACACTCAGCTTCCAACCCACACTTCAATTCATAGATTCTGCTCCTAGTTTATTCCTCTATCAGATCCAAGAAGAAGGGGATGGCATGAGGACACAGAGGTTCAGCCTAAGTCCAACAACCCCCAGATACATTTCCTCACTGAGCATGGTCCGCTCAACAAAAAGTAGGAGAAGTATCAAGAGATTCAAAATGTTCTTCTAATGTACCTCATTAATAACTAGTCCTCACAAACTGTTGGGGTACAAAGAATAAAACTCAGATCAAGAAAGACCACTAAAAAAGACCAAAAAAAAAAAAAAAAAAAAAAAAAAAAAAAAAAAAAAAAAAAGAAAAAAACACCAAACAAAAACAAACAAACAAAAAACCCAAAAACAACAATAACAAAAAAACTAGCCCTAAAACCTTGCCTCTTTCATTTGGCCTCTGTGGAGTCTTTGCTTAGTACTCTTTGCTTAGTACTCTAAGTAAGAGCTGACAGCAGAGCGTCAGAGGGCATTTCCAAACAAAAATACCCAAGGTAGAATCCTACTGTGGACATTATTCGAGGCCTTGAAAATTAAAAGCTATTTAGCAGTTGGAAATCTATTTTTAAAACTTAATTCCTGAATAAGTTAGAGGAGTTCTTGTTAGCTTCTTTTGTTCACTTACCCAATGGTATATCTTCTACTGAAAGGGACAAAGAGAAAACCTTACCTCAGTGGGCCCCAAGGTACCCAAACTAACTAGCAAAAGAAGACCTCTTCCCAATTAAAAAAAAAAATCACCTTTAAGGTGATTTAAGTCTCCTCTTCCTAAAAATTCAAGAGCAACCCTTCCTGTTCTGTATGGCCCCACTAGAAAACACAGAACCTCTTGAGGATTACAGGCCACATTTTTTTGGGCCAATCCAAGGATCCCTCCCTCATATAGCTTATGAGAACCTTGCAGCATTCCAATGCCATGTTTGTAATCACTTATTCTCTCAAGGATACCTGAACATCCAGGACCAGAAAGAGAAGGGAAATCAGCCCCCCACCCCCACCCCCACTGCAACCCAAAAGTGTCTCCCAGGATGCCAAAGAAGGAGTGTCACTTCAAGATCACAGGGCATGGACCTGAGAATGGATTTAGCCAGTTAAGAAAAGGGTTTGGAGGCGCAGTGGCCCACGCCTTTAATCCCAGCAAAGGCAGGCATACCAATGTGAATTCAAGGCCAGCCTAGTCTACAAAGAGAGTCCTGCACAGCCAAGGCTACAGAGAGAAACCCTGCCACCAAGCCCCACCCCCCAAAAAAAGAAAGAAGGAAAGAAAGAAAGATAGATAGAAAGAAAAGAAAGAAAGAAAGATAGAAAGAAAGAAAGAAAGAAAGAAAGAAAGAAAGAAAGAAAGGGATTGGGTATTAAATAATTAGCCAAAGGACTCAGGTAACCCCTCAACATTTAAAGATTTATAGAAGCAGTAGAAAACAGGATGAGAGGGGATCACAGTAACAGGAAGGTAGGGTGGCACCTTTTGTCGAAGGTCCCAGGGAGTGAGAAAATGGGGACTCAAGCACGAATGAACGCCATTTAAAAGTCAAACACTTTACTTTTACTCACAGCTTTTGCCAGAAACTTAGCATATAACTTTGAGATAATTTTAGCTTCAGCGTTTTTATCTATAAAACAGGGGAAAGCGGTTTGCTTAATCTTGTGCCTCTTATGATCCCATGAGATTACAACATCCTTTACAAGTGTGATTGATAGGGAGTATAAGATATCCAGGAGGGGATCGTAGGAGACCACATCAGGTTAGGAAAGGCCTTTCAGCCTCATGTCAAATGAAGGGAATACAAACACAAACACATATGTGTGTGTGTGCGTGCACACACACCAGTGATTTCAATCCACAGTAGCTGGGACACACGACAAAATACTTCTGGTATTTGCTTCCTTCAAGGGGCAGAAAGAGTCTGATGTTAGAGACAGGTGCTTCTACTTGATAGCAAACAGCTATTACCTAGCTGCTCCTTCCCCAAACCCAACACAGCAGCTCTCAAAAAGAACCAATCTCTTACCCGCCCGCGCCCCCATCCACCAATTCACCTGTATCAGAAACAACAGTGTGCAGATCTCCGCAGAAGTTAAGCCCTACTTAGCCAGTAAGAGGTGAACAGACTCTACTACCCCTGAGATTACTTAGGGTGGGGCAGCAGTAACGCCATTTCTCCATTTCTCTGAACAGCTATCAGTGGTTGTGAAAAGTTACTTGGGCTTGCCTTCTAGGTGAAGGAGAAACTATTTCAGACCAGCCTGTTCTCTCTGGTGCTATTATGGCTGTTTTCGAATTACTTAATCAATGTCTTCATAATCGTGAGCCAGAAAGTTACCACCCCTGAGAAGGATTTTTTTTTTTAAAAGAAGGGATACAATGTAAGCACAGGGTTCCAAATTATGCTACAGGAAGTACAAGCAGATTCATGCCACTCCCCAGGCACCGAAAAGCATCTCCCAGCCATACATCCACAAAGCAGAGGTAGCTGGGGGCAGTGGGAGAGTGGAAGACATTAGCTTCCCATCAACCTGGAATTCTTGTTTAAAAGATACTAAAAATAAATTAGTAAACATTGCTGTTTACAGAAATAGAAATAATTTCTGTTTCCAAAGGCCTCTCATCATCTAAGTCTAGACATTTCCAAGACTTCCGCCCTGGACACCCTCTCCAAGGTCCGCCCTGGCCAATCAATGGGTAAGACACCAGAGTCCTTTGGGACTGGGAGATCCTCAGGCATCTGAGAATTCAGTTTTACATCTCTGGTGCCATGGAGGGAAGAATCTTCAGTATGCTGAAGAGTCCATCCTTTCTTACTGGTTCCTGCAGGCTGTTTTGAAGAAAATGTTCTTTCAGATAGTATTTGTGTTGCAAGACTTTCCACTATCTTCTGGCTCCCAGTCCCTCTCCAGAGTCAGACAAGCTTGTCTGGACCCATCCTCAGAGCGGAGCAACCAGTCAGTGCCTTGGTCTAACGACCCT
Organism: Acomys russatus; assembly: GCF_903995435.1. Lineage (NCBI taxonomy): Eukaryota > Metazoa > Chordata > Mammalia > Rodentia > Muridae > Acomys > Acomys russatus. The sequence goes on along the minus strand of NC_067146.1, from coordinate 11,519,911 downwards.
GGAAAATAGGAATGGACAGAGCGAAGGCAAAGACAACGGCCTGCGGGGCGAGGGGGTTGGGGTTGTGCTTGAGGGGAAGAAAGACAGCAGCGACAGTCCTACAGGCAAGCAGTGAAGCTGGTTTCCTGGCCAGAGCAGGAGCTGGAGTCGGAACCGGAGCTTTCCACCATGGAAGGGGGTGGTGGGTCAGGGCGGGGAGTGCGACGACGACCTCGGTACTCGATCATGTCGGGATGGTAAGTTGGGTGGCGACGGGCATGCTTGGTCAGGTGGTCGCTCCGGGAGAACTGCTTGGGGCACAGCGGGCAGGAGAAGCGCTTTTCACCGGTGTGTGTTCGGTAGTGGCGGGCCAGCTCGTCAGAGCGTGTAAACTTCTTGTCGCAGTCGAGCCAGTCGCAGGAGAAGGGGCGCTCCCCCGTGTGGGTACGCTGGTGTGACTTGAGGTGCGAAGACTTGTAATAGGCTTTGTTGCAGCCGGGGAAGGGGCACTGATGTCGCTTGGATGCGGGTGTAATCTGCCTCCTTCGGTACGTCGAGCCAGTTGATGGCCCAGGGCGGGCCCCTGGGGGCCCCTCGGGCACCTCCCCGCTGTCATCCAGCTCCTCTGCGGCTTCTGGTGTGCTCGGGATGGCAGGCTCGCTGCAGGAGCTCTCAGGGCCCGAGAGCTCCTCTTCGAAAAAGGCCGGAGCCGTTTCGGAGCACCCAGTAGGGTTGGAGCACCAAGTCGGCTCGAAGCAGCTAGTTGAGGCGCACGCAGCTTCTTCCGAGTCTTCCCTGGGACCTTCTGGGACACCACAGCTTAAATCCGCCAAAGCGCTCGCAGCCAGCAGGTGGGGCGCTCCGTTGCCTTCGTCCGGGCTAGGGGTGGGGACTTGGAGGACAGGGGGTATCCACAGCACCCCCCGCATGCCCGGACCAGTCCCTGCCGACTCCCGTGGCACCTCACCCACCTCGGAGGCAGCTGCCGCGCCCGCGCCCTCGGGGACCGTTGCGCGCTGGTGCAGCACGGCGCGGGTGGACATAGACACCAGGCACTCGGCGGCGAAGTAGTCCAGGCAAGCCACGGCGGCTGACATGCTGGCGGCGCCCGGTCGCGGGCGAGCGCCGTCCGAGCGTGGCCAGCCGCGGGCCGCAGAGTCCCCCGGAGCGTCCGTCCCGCCGCTCGGAGCCGGACGAGCTGGAGGCTGGTGCGCGCCGCTCGCCGCCCGCAGCCGCTGCTGCCAGCACCGAGGCAGCCCCGCCTAACGCGCCCTGACGCACCGGAGCCTGTGGGGGTGGCGGGGACCCGCCCCGGCCCGAGGACACCCCTGGATCAAGCTGCCGCGCGGGCTAAGGCATTCCCAGCAGCCTGAGAAATTATCTTGTCTGCGCTTTCTCTCCGCTGCTGGCGAGCCAGGTAATTTCAATGCGCGCAAGTCCCGGATCGCAACTTCTGGGCAGCCTGCCGGCCTCGCCCCCCGCGCCCCTAGTTCCTGGCCAGCGGGGTGTCCGGCGGAGTCCTAAAAACTTTTTTTCTTTAAGGGGGTGGGGGGCGGCGAAAAAAAGCCGCGTTAATACCTGATTTGTCTTTCGCTTCGCAAACGCGATCGCTGGCGAAGTGGGCTGGGATTGTGTTTGACTCGCGTCTACCGCTCGCAGCCCAAATTGAAAATAGCCCCAAGTCTTCATCCAAAAGAAAACGGGGGCGAAACAAAGTTTTCTCATTTAGCAGTTCGACTGTTAATGCGGGGTCCGCAGCCGTGTCCCAAATAGAATCCACCACGTAGCCTTTAATTAATAGCGTTTTGAACCAGAAGCGGTTTTAACCCTGGCGAGAGCAAAGAATCCTCCCGGCTTGAAATAGAAACTTAAAATCCTTGGAGTAACGATTTAACTATTCAAGCAACGAAAGAAAAACGCATGTTTAAACTGCATTAACCTGTCACAGGCACGCGAACAAATTTACACGCTGAAATATAAATTACAGACTAGCAGCGAGATAAACACATTAAAATGGACTCCCACAATTTTAATAATAGAAAGTCACGTTTCCAATTAGGCAACGTTTTCTATTTCTCTTTTGATAAAAAAAATAAAAATAAGAAAATGCAGCAAAATGGTATAGAATGTTCATCCAGTGCCATATGATTGTGGGGGGCTTTTTCTTTTTTATAATCAAATATGTGAATGATTTCTTTTACATGTCTTCATTGCTTTATTTGATCTCCCCCTTTTAATTTTTTTAAATTAAAAAAACATAGAAAATAAACAGGATAATTTCTTACTATATTGCTACAACAGTTGGGGGTGTACACAGGCTTTTACTTTTGTAATATTAAGTTATGTGCATTTTATTTGTAGTGCCTCAGTATTTTTTTTCCTTTGGGAAGTAAAAATGATACACGTGCTTTAAGAATAACATATGTCCTTATACTTATTGACTAGAATAATCAAATATGATGTTTTTGTCGCGTTTGCATCAGATTTTTTCATTTATATTAAACATTAGGGGAGGGTTGGTGTCACTTTCTTCTTCTCCCCAGTACTACTCACTTTCCCTCTTGCTTATCAGTGCCATAAAGTGTATCTTCCTCAGACATTTGTTATATACTTCGTTGCACAGTTACCTATGTTTGTAAATATATGTGTATCCTTGTTAGTGTATTTAAATTTTTTAATAGGTGTTACAGTGCTGCACATGTCATCCTGCAGCTTGCTTCTCTCAACAAGATTTTTATGTTGATACCTGTAGAACTGATTATTCATTTCAGCAGCTTTAAAATAATATTGGCAGCTGTGTCGTTTTAAAGGAGACCCATTCTAAAACTGATCACTTTTGCTAAAGGTGTTTACCTCAAATTTCCAGATGCTACACTGATCCATACATGAAAACTCTATCAGAATGTTTTTTTATTTACGGCTTAGAAAAACATGCAAATATATTTTAAAATGCTGAAATAATATAATGCAAGTAATTGATAAATATTGTCATTTTGTCATATCTGTTTCAGGTCTTCTTTTGAAATTTTAACTTTTCATAATTTCTGATAAAATTTAAGTCTCCCTTGCATGCCTCTCTGGCATTACTGCCCACTCTTTCCCTCAGAGACTAAGTTGGTATGTAAGTTTGCAATTTAAGCTGCACACTCTTAACAGCATATGAATCTGTAAGAAGTATTACTTTTTAAAATGTATACACATGACTTTAGACTGTATATATTAACCTGCAACTTATTTCTTCCCCCTTGGTATGTTTTTTTTTTTTTCTGTTCATGTTGGCAAATATAAATGCAGTTCATTCATTTTAATTGTTACATTGTAGACTCATGCATATAAATGTGTCCTGTTTATTCATGGTCCTACTGACAGATGTTGGAGTTGCTGCCAATATTTTGATATTACTGGTGCATGTTTCTTTGCACATATGTAGAAATTTCTCCCTGTATATACCTAGAAGATGAATGCTAGGCAGCACTCATGTTTTGGGCTTTACTAGAAACTGCCAAATGACTTTCTTACCTGCACACCCAGCAGTGGATGAGGGATTCTGTTTCACTCACATGATACTAAGCACATTCTAGATTCAGACTTATTTGTGCCAATTTGATTTTTTTTTTAAATACTCAGTATCTTGTTATTTTATTTGAATTTCCCTCACTGCTAGTGAGGCTGGGCATTTTTCCATGTATTTATTGGCTGTTGAAGTTTCTAAGTCTGTGATTTGTTTTTTCATAGCCTCTGTCATTTTTCCAATAGGCTATGTATGCTTTTTATCTTTCATCCCTTGGATTTATAGTGTTTCATGTGTATACACATTAAACATATTGGCTCCATCTATGGCTTGTCTTTTAACTTTTGATGTCATTTGTATTATAAAATACATAAAATGTAGTTGTGGTCACATCACTCCCTTAAACAACAACAACCCCCCAAAAGCCTCCAGTTTTTGTTGGCTTTGTATCATTAAAGATACAACTCCACACCTGATGCATGAGGACAGCTTTAGGCCTTTGTCACTGATGTTTTCTTTTACACTTGTTGAAAGGCTTGGTGGAAAGGAGGAATTAATTTCAGTTCTCTCTCCTCCAGCATGGAAAGCCTGCTGTGACCTGATTTACTGAGCAGTGATCATGCCTCTGTTAATGTGCAATGGCACCATGGTTGTAAATTAAATTTCCATATATTCATGAAAATGTTCCTAGTTTGTCCTTCTCCATGGATCAAGCCAATTCTGAGCCAACAGCACAATCTTAATTACTGCAGCTTGATAATAAGTCTTAATTACAATGGCTTGATAATAACTTTTAATGTACAGAAGGACTTGTCCTGTCCTTCGTTCACTTTTTCAACTGCGCTGACCATGTTTAGACCTGAATCCCTTACCAACATCAGCCTATCACATCTGAAGAAAAACTTTTTTTTTTGTAATTTGATGAGTTAAATTTACAATTTAATTTAAGTAGCTGTGACATCTTTATAAAGCCAAGTTATCCAGTTCATGAATAGTATTCTGACTTCCAAGCATTCCTCGATAACACTTTTGTTTACTAAATGCTTGCGCCTCTGTGTTAGATTCCCACTGCCCAGTACCTCACAGCTTTTATTACTGTGTGACAGAGGCAGTTTTTTTCTATTAAAAATTTAATTTGTTGATTGTTGCTTTTAAAAAGGCTAATGGTCTTGTTTAAGAGGTAAGTGTTCTTACTAGTTTATTCTCATGGCTTTTGTACTTTTCATGCAGATTATCAATGTTGTCTGTAAATACCACCCTTGACACCTTTCCCCTTAATCTCAATGCGCGTGCTGGGACCTTCCCTGCAGCTGGTGTTAATAAGCATTTTCCCCATCCTTTCTGTCTCATTGAGAATATTTCTAGTGTCCATCCTTGCTTATGCCGTTTGCTCTGCATTTTCCAATAGAAAGCCTTTATCAGGATAGAGTAGCTGCATCTATCCTAGTTGTGATTAAAGTCAGAACCTTTTTAAAACCTGAGATGGATACTGAACTATTATTAGATGCTTTTCCTCAGACTGTTGAGGAAGTTACGGATTTTGTTGTAAGTATGTTGATGTAACAGGTCACACTGATAGTGTGAATCTGTTGATTCTCTTAGATGAAGTGGTGCTTTGCCACAATCTACAATTATATTTTTAATATACTCCTTCAAGCAATCTATAATTTAAAAAAAATTTTAGCATTTTATTCATAAGTGAAGGCTTGGAGTTTCCCTTTCTTGTACTGTCCTTGATTGTTGCTTGGCATCAGGGTTATGTTACCTTTGCAAAAATGCATTTAGAAATTTTTCTTTCTTTTCCTATTTTCTATGACAGTTTTTTTTTATTATTTCCTTGAATGTTTAGTGAATCTCATCTGCGATGCTATCATATTTTGAAATTTTAATGCAGTTTCTCTAATCCACTAAACCATTTTGGTAATTCAGATTTCTCTTAAGATAGATATATTTAAACCTACAAAGGTTTGAATTTGGCTCATATTATCTCATTTTAACATGTACTATAGTATCTGTTAGAATATCCCATTTTTATTTCACACACACATTTGATAATTCTCCCCCCTTAATAAAGGTTTACTTATATTTTTATGAGCCTGTTGATATTTGTCTGTGGCCCTTTCAAATGGTCCGCTTTGGTTGATAGTGTCTGTTTCTTTTAGTATAGAGATGTGCGGTTACTTTCTGTGTTTGTTTTTCTTAATCCCTGACACTTGTGCTGAGCGTCACACTTCGCTGTGATTTCTCAAACATTCAGCTTTCAGAAGAACACTCTTCCTGGATTTCCCTGCTGCTGGGTCACTTGAGCTATTCTGTAACCAGTGTTTACTGTGTGGGCTCTTGGGATTTGGCTCCTGGAAGTACAATTGAGGAATATTTGAAATAAAAAGTAGAATAAGGGTAATTTCTCAATGTGGCATATACAGTGGCCTTGAAATAAATGTTCCTAAAATCTCACAAGCCCATTCAGAGGCTCCCAGGAACATCACACAGCTGTCCTGAAAGACTGTCTCCATATCCCTGTGGGCCACGTGATTCAATGCGGGAAAGGAGCAGGAATTCAACAAATACACATAGAATAGATGAATGGTTACCAATCTCAAAAAGACAGCTTTTCCGGAAACACTGCAAACCAGTGTGTGCCGGGCTCAGCCTCCCCCCTCCCTCCGTTTTGTTTTGTCGAAAGGGGTCTGCTCCTGTTCTGGGCCATGCCTTTTCTTCTCCCAGTTTCAGCTTGTCGCATTTCCTCTCTCTCCAGCATCTTTTGTCCTTTCTTCTTTAGAGCATAATTTGAGTCAGTATTAAGTAATGGACTAATAGCTTTAATTTAAAAGTCTCTCTCTCTTGGTTAAAGCTCTTTTACCACCATGAACCATTTCTTCCTTAAGAAAGGAAGAAACACACACACACACACACACACACACACACACACACACACACACACACACACCATGGGTCCTCTCATTGCTAAACCTAGCCATCACATGACTAGAATCCTCAGAGCAGTTGAGCAACCCTGAAGCATTCTCTTGGCGTCTGTGACCTAACATTCTTTGCAACTTTCTTCATTTTCTTGGTTCTTTAACAGTTTAAGTCTTAATTACTCATATTTTTTCCTGTTTTACCTAACTCTAAAAATGTAAAGTTCTGCAGAGCTATCTCTCAGGCTATCTTCTCTCAAATTTACCCAGCCTCTCTAGATAATTTATAGTATTTCCCATGATTTAAATACATAGGTTTCTCCCTTGACTTTTGAAATTATGATCTCTCACCCAGATCTCTTTTCCAGAGATGTCAGTTTCAAATCTGTCCAACCACTTGATAAGACCCCAGGCCTCCTGACATGCCTGACAGACAGTTCAGACACTAGATTTAGAAGTTGAATTCGTGCTCATTACCCTCTGCCTGCACTGTGCACTCTTCCCTGCCTCAGTGTCCAGCACTTCCGTCACGCCTGTCATCCTTGTCACTTCTCTCTACACTGGCCCCATATATAATTCCTCATCTTTAAGTCTGGTCAATTATACCTTCAAAGTCCCAGTTTTCTCATCTCTCTTACCGACACCCTACTCCAAGCCCTTACTGTTAGGAACAAGCCATGGTGCTCCCAAGACCCCTGAACTGATTACTGTGCTCCCCACCTGGTCCAGACCACTCCACTTCCTATCACCCGCTAGGTGCAAAGCCCTCAAAATATAGTCATAGTCAAGGCAAACCCAAAATGGCAGGCAATGGTGTGGCCTGTGCTTCATGCTGTTCTTGTGTTTTGTTTGTTTTGCCTGGCCCTCTCCTGTTCCATTGTATTCCAGCTTTGAAAATAGTAGGGCCTCCAACACTCAGGCTCTAAAAGGCTTTGCCTGGGTTCCCTCCTCGGGCATCACTGAATTGCCTCTTCTTACTTCTTACCCCAAGAAGCCTGACATTCCCCCCAATCTAACCCCTGTTCTCTCCGTTACAAAGTGACCCAATTAATAAGTATTTATCAGGTTTCTCTTCTTTGCCTGGCATAATATGAGGCCTAATGAACAGAACGGCCTCTGTTTTCATATTTACATTTTATCAAGGAGACAAATAACAAGCAAGTAAGTGAAAAATACTTAGTTCAGATACCTGACGAATGCTGTAGGGACCAATACAATAGAATCAGTGAGATAGGAGTTCCAAAAGGGAATATTTTGTCTTGGTTTCTTGGGAAAGAAAAAAAAAGGGATTTAAAAAAATGCAGAAATCTTACCCAGGCACAGTGGCATATGCCAACATTGGTGAAGCAGAGGCAGATGGATCTCTGTGAGTTCAAGGCTCTGCATAGCGAGTTCCAGGACAGCCATAACTATATACATAAAACTTACCTCAGAGAGAGAGAGAGAGAGGGAGGGAGAGGGAGAGAGAGAGAGAGAGAGAGAGAGAGAGAGAGAGAGAGAGAGAGAGAGAGGAGAGAGAGAGAGAGAGAGAGAGAGAGAGAGAGAGAGAGAGAGAGAGAGAGAGAGAGAATGCAGAAATCTGAAGGCTGGAACATGTTGAGGTGCTGAGCAGCAGGATTTTGGTGATTGCTGTAGCAAATTACCATATAGGCTCAATAACCTAAAGCAACCAAAGAAGTCCAAAATTGGTTTCAATGAGGAAAAAAAAACCACACACAGCAGGTTCTAGGCAAGAATCACTTTTCTTGTTCAAGCTTCCTGATGCTGCTCAAACTTGATCTACAAAGGATGCCTTCCAGGTCGGCGACGTGCCTCCACAGGCTAGAGGACTGGCTCCTACAGGCTCAAGCACCACGTATGGACACATGCACACACACATGCTAAATACATATAATAATTTTTCTTAAGGACACCTTTCTCCATCTTTAAACACAGCAAGGACGCGTCATGTCTTTATTGCATCGCTTTGCTCCTCACTTATAGCGACCCCGTGATTGCATCCAGCCCAGTTGAATGGCCCAGGATGATCTCTGCATTTCAAGATGAGCTTTGGTGGCCTCTAGTTCATTTACCACCTTAGCTCTGCGTTGGCATGCAACGTGACATGTCTATTGGAGTCTGAGTCTTAGGATGTAGGCGTCTCTGGGGAACCATCAGTGGGGTCTGGACCAGGTAGCATTTTGCAGACTAATGGAAGGAGAAAGTGAGGTAGTCTTAAGGAGGATTTAAAGCAGTGGTGGTCATATAAACTAATTTTAATGATTCTCCCTAGACGTTGTGTGGCAAATACACTAGAGTTCAGGAAAGAGTAGGGGCAGGAGACACCCTTCACAGGCTCCTGCAGGGGCAAGCAAGAGATGGCGGCAGCTTCTACAATGGTGCTAGTGGCAAAGGCAGCTGGCTGTGGTCAGATTTGGGATGTCATTCCCAGTCAGAGTGTAGGGTATTTTCAGATGTGTTGGTTGGAGGGTGTAGAAGAAGACTAAGATTGGTGACCTACTCCAAGGATTTCATCCAGATACTTACGAAGAGGTAGGATTCAGGAGACAGAAACTGGGAGTTTGGTTTTGGAGTGGCTGAGCCATTCTTTGAGATGTGTGAGCAGAGATGCAGAGTTGGTTCTATGAGGGTTTTGCTATTTGAGGTCCAGCTGCATCGTGGCTGAGCGATGGGATAAAAGGACCAAACTGCTAGTGTGTTTTCACAACTGTTTTCAAACGACAGGATGCTGTGTCGTCATAGAGTTTCTTAAAAATGCTGTGTGTAGTTACTTGCTTGGTGATTTTTAGTATAATCATAATATTGTCAAAACTATTGATTTAGCGTTAAGTAAAAATCTTATCATATGAAATACAACATTTTGTTTGATTGGTAAACTATTATGTTCCTAGCTGTCGGATTTCTTGTAGATCCAACTGAATGGCTTCAGCTCACGCTTGGCCTCAAGCTAATTTGCAAGTCCTAGTGGTTATATGTTTTCTTATGGCAGTGGTCAAGGGGTTCAAAGTTACAGCTGGGCGAACAGTATAAGTTCTGTTACACAGCACAGTGACTTTATTTAACGCTAGATGCTCTACGTCTTTCAAAAAAACAGAATGGGTCTTAATTTGACTGATGGCAAATATTTCTCTGAGCCCGTAGTGTTGTGAGCTTCAGAAGAGAGCCACAGAAGTAAGTCCTCAGTAAACTTTTATGTCAAGACCCGACTTGTGAGTTATCTAAATCCAGACAGAAAGGAAGTGGATCCTGTGAGCGTCTCTGAGTCTCTGAGCTCACCAGTTAGGCAGCATGCGAGGAGGGGAACAAGCAGTTAGAAACACAGCGCCCTCATCTTTCCCAGGAGCGGGGGAGGGGGGGAAGGCGGAAGGGGGAGGGGTGGGTTGTGAGTTGGTGCGTCAGTGAGACAGTGACCTGTCAAGATGATGATGTGCAAGTCCTGCCGCTTAGCGATTTTTTGTGTTGGTGACATGCCTTAGAAAAACTCACGATCTCCCTCAGAGAGCATCTACAAACATGTTCAGCGCAGCATTTCTTGTGATCTTTTGAAGCAACCTAAATATTTATGAAAATGTAAGGCAGCGCTATATAGGATTAAAAATAAATGATGAACCAAAGCCGGTGAGATCATGTACTATGCTTCTGTTCAACAAACAGAATAGGAAAAAAAAAAAAAAAAAAAAAAAAAAAAACACTCCAAGACTTTAGAAGTAGGTATCAAAATTGATACCGCTTTTATTTTAAACAACAACAACAACAACCAAAAAGCCCACTTAATTTTGTGAATACATGTTAATTGTTAGTTACCAGCACATCTTATTTGTAAAGTTGTACGAACAGCAGCCAGATTGCCAGGGTCTGATGCTGTCAGCTACCAGCTAGGTGACAGTAATTAAGTTACAATGCCTAATTCATAAAAAGAATAATAGCACCTACTTCACCAGGTTACAGCAGGAATATGTTAATATATACAATATGATTATATTGCACACAGATGGGTAGCGAGCGCTGTATTTGCTATTCTGTGCTACTTATCTGTATATTACCCAGCCACCTACATCCATAATACTGTTTCCATGTTTTAAAAGTATAATACATCAGTTGTAGTAAACAAAAAAATTTAGAGCAGTATATGGAAGTAAAGGGGTGGGTTTCAACTGACTCTTTACTTTTTTATTATTTTTTTATTTTTTTGCATAATGCAAAAATAAACAATTCTTTTTTATTTTTATTTTTTATTTTTCATATTAATTTATTCTTGTTACATCTCAATGGTTATCCCATCCCTTGTATCCTCCCATTCTTCCCTCCCTCACATTTACTTTTTTAATTTTTAAAAAACGGAAGTGAATGAGGCAGAATGATAAGATTTGTCAATATGAGCAGTTAAGTGCCTCGCTGACTGCTTTATTACTCTCTATACTTTTCTGTGCCCATGCAATGGTTTTTGTTTTTGGTTTTTTTTTTTTTTTTTTTTTTTTTTTCTTTTTCAAGTCCCAGAACACATCTGGAACATTAGATGCACAACAAATATCTGGTAAATGAGTGAGTGACTAAGGAGTGGCTGGGCCTGGGGAAGCCGCCCCAGAAATGTCTATCTACCCTTTTAGTCTGCTTCCTAGTCAAAAGAGCAACCGGCTATGTTGCCCATTAGTGGGGAAAGCTTCCTTAACGCCACATGGACTCGGGGACACAGTGAAGTGGGGCTTTCAAGGGTCTCTTGGAAAATGATGTGAGCGTTAGATTCTCTGTCCAGGTGAGCCAATCAGTCAAATGTGAGGGCAAAAAGAAAACACTTTCAGAGAGGCCCAGGGGCAGACCACGGACCACCGAAGACCCCCACCCCCACGCCGGAAGAGCAGCTAGGCAACGTGTTCTGGGGACGTGATGGGTGGAAAGGAGAAAGGCAGGAAGGACAGGAGATTTAGTGAGGAAAACACGGTAAAACTTAAAATAATTATTGATGGAGAGGAGGGAAGAGGGGGAGAGGGGGCGGGAAACAACCATCTGACTGGCAGCAACTGAAACAAACCCCTGATGGCTTCTACTTAGAAGGCGGCAGAAGATGGGAGGGGGCTCCTGATTGTTTAGAGAGAAGCTAGTTAGAGTAAATAATTGAACATATTGATTTTATAAATACGATTAAACAGGTGCTTAGAAAGTAAAGACTCAAACATTGGGGGAAAGTGAAGTAAGATGCATAACTTCCCAACCATTAATTTTTTTAAAAGTGGAATAAAGGGAACACTACCAACCAACAAATGGGGGTAGAAAAATGCTAAATTAAAAAATTAATTGAAGTAGCAATAATTGTAATGTGAATAGATTTACTATGCTGAAAATAAGGAGACCTTTGGGTTAGAGCTAAAAAATAAGAGGGGATCAAAAACCTGAAAATTATATTCTAGGTGTCTACGATGCCTAAAGCAAAAACCACCCAGAAACCTGAACTTGGGGAATGGAGGCAGACATGCTACGTAATGGAAACAGCACAAGCCTGTGTAATTTTTAAATGTTTCAAGTAGCAAAATAAGGATTTGGTATATTCTAATAAAGTAATTAAGAGACTTTATACTCAAGGGATACTGGACGTGCAGTTAGTCTTACCAGAAATTTTTGCCAGAAAAGTTCAGGATGAGAAATTTACAACCTACAATTGTTACTATATGCATAAAAAAAAAATCACTGTTTAACAACAAAACTGGAAATGATCAAGGACACTCCTAATTAACTTGGATTACAGAGGAATGAGATTTGAAATGATGAACTTCTTGGAAACGAACAAGCGAACACGTCAAGGTCTGTGAGTGTTGACAAAATGTCACAAATGGGAAGGTTTTCAGCCTTCAGGGCTTGCAGGAACAGTGATTGTGAAAATAAACAAATGGAGCATTTGACTCGAGCAGTAGAAAAATAACAGAAAAAAAATCCCAAGAAATAAAAAGAAGACAAGAATAGGAATAAAATAGAAATTAACAAAATAAAACCAATTATTATCCTCTGGCAAGACCAATAAAACAATGACTGACTGAGAAAAACAGAAAAGACACCATGACCAATGTAAGGGGCGAGAAGTGTTGGGGAAAGCTGAGTGATCACTGTCTACAGTTAAAATAAATACAACTAAAGGTAAGAGGAATGTTCCATTCATGAAAGCACAGATTTCCAAGCGTCATGATTCAATAAGCAAGAGATTTCCCGTCCCCCCAACCCCCACTACCAGACTGTTATCTAGAAACAAATAGATGCTGGTGGCAGACACCTGTAGTTTTAGCAGGCAACCCCTGTCACAATAAAAACAAATGAGAAAATAATCAAAGCTCAGAAGGAAAAGAAATCAGACCATACACAAGTAATTTTGCCATGTATAGCTATGAAAACTAAGGAAGAGGCATTTCTCTATCACGCAAGTCAGTGTAGCTCACAAAACAGACAGACGCCTTCTCATTCGCAAGAAATAGCTATTACCTTTCTTCTGAAATAATGTAATAGCAAGGCTTAAAAAGAAGTCCATCCTGCTTGTGGACAGCAATACAAACAGCCCGAACGGAGTGCTGTGCTGAAGGAGCCCTGAAGCACACTCAAGCTGTTGAGTGTTTCCTAGCTGGACCTTGACAGAAGTCACTGTACTCTCTGGAGATAAGGGGATGGTATTTTCAGTACGTGCCTCAGGGGAGCAATTGATAGAGTGCAACACACAAGTCTGATTAAATGTGTCTTAGTAGCTAAGTCATAAGAGGAAGAAGCGTTTGCTCTCTGAAACCTGTTCTCTACCAAGAATCTTAGGCTTCTTCAGTTACAAACATACTTGAAGAATTTCCACTGTAGTGGGAACAATGCAGGAGTAAATGCAGCATTGAACCAGACGTGCCATCCGACATGATACTTTTAAGTGTGCGAAATAAGCTTTATGGGTAGATTTTTTTTTTTTAAAGACGCAAAAGTGTTACTTTCTACAGATGTTTTCATGTAACTTGTAAAAGTCCAAGAGACATGTCTAAAAACACAAATGACGGTTTGAATCAATAGAGAAACGCATACTGTTTCCTCATAATGAAGCTCAGTGCTGTGAGACAACACTGTTTATAAAAGTCAGCGCAGTAAGAACTGACAGCTATAAATATTTATAAATACTATGCCCTGTCCTTCAGAGGACCAACAGGTTTCTGTATGGGATCTGCAAGCAGATTCAAGTTCATCTGGAAGAGAAAAACAACAAGAGTAACATTTTTTTAGCAGCTTTCAAAACATACCATAAAGCTTAGGAACTGATCCTGTGTGGCACTGGCTTGGGAATGGTCTAGTTAATTGGTATAACAAAAGACATGATCCAGAAACAGCCACATAGGCGAGAGAGCTCAGCGAATGACAAGAGTGACATTTCAAATGAGAGGAAACACGGACACTTACTGAAAAACATTGACAGTTAATCACTCGGTGGGGGGGGAAGTTCTGTCACTTTTCCACGCAACCTAAAGAAATTATATGTGGGTTAGCCACGTAAGCACTAAAATAAATTTTAAAGCATGAAGGAATACCCTCAGCAGATATCAAGTAAGTGTTTGCAAGGCTCTGAAACCTCTTTGAAAACTTAAATTGTGACTGGGAGATCTGAACCGGCTTTCCTTGTGCTTAATGGTGAGGCCTGGATGGTCCCTGCTCTGTGGGGCAGCGAAGCGAGGGTAGGCCACTCTCCTATCAGTCTTCAACACTTGACTGGGGGTTTTCATCCTGTTTCATGCAACAAGGCACGAAAACACGACAAAATAAAAAGAGTATCTCTGCTGGAATGTCAGAGAGAAAACTGGCTTCAGTCTCAGATGAGATTAGTCCATTCCCAAGGACTCCCAAGGAATCTATCAGAAAGTTACCAAAATCAAAAAGTAATTTTAGGAAGGTTTGAGGATGTAAGATCAATATTTTTTTTTTTAAAAAATCACTAATATTCTTATATACAGACAAGTAGAAACCAAAAAAATTTTTAAATGCTTTCTACTAAAATTAGCATCAATGAGAAATATTTAGAAGATGTTTGGTGAAATGTGCATTATATGTAATTATCAAAATGATATCCATTATTGGCAGCTAGCGTACGTACAAACACCAGTTCATGGAAGATGCTGCAGCACAGGCCTAGGCAGGGTCCAGCGGGCCTGGGACCTCTGTGCTCACCAGGAACTGAAGGAAGACAACTCTTGAAAAGAACGAAGCTCATATTGTCAATCGCTTGACTTTAGGAATTAATCTACAACTGTGGTAATTAGGACAGTGTGAGTCTGATCCCAAGTTTGGAGCCAACCTGGGCTACCTGGTATGAGCCTGTCTCAAGACACAAGCAAGCAAACAAACATAATCTCAGTCATATCTTGCAGCTTCTAAAAAATTATAGCTGAAACGGGTCGTAGACCTAAATGTAAATTTCAGAGCTATGAAAATTCCATGGAAAAGGGAAAAACTGATTGTGTTCTCAGGTTAGGCAAGATTTCTTATACATAATATCTAAAGCAAAAGCTGTTAAAATAGACTTCTTTAAAAATTATAGTATTCTTATTAATATTTCTCTGCAAAAGGCACTAATAATAAGAGAACAAGACACAGACTAGAAGAAATATTTACAAATTGCTTATATGACAAGAGCTGTATTTAAAAATGTAAAGCACTCTAAAATTCAATTAAAAGAAAAGATCTTTCAGTCTCTAAAGTGAACAAAATCTTTGAACAGACATTTCACCCAAAAAGATATATGGCAGATGCCAAACATTATCAGTTCTTTAAAGTGCGAACTAAATTCACAATAAATTACCAATGCATGCCCACTAGACATGAACTTTCTAGCCAGACAATACTAAGTCCAGAGCAAGTGGACACCTCAGACATTGAGGGAGGAACACAAACAGCGCCATTGCTTGGGAGGACAGCCTGACAGAATGTGACAGTTACCATCAAACCCAGCAGCCCTCTGGAAACCCAAACTTCAGAAACAGCCCAAGAGCCCCTCAGCTGGTGAAGGGTGCTCACTGACCCATACAACACCAGGGCTGAGCCTCAACCTCATTATGATGACTGGAAGACGTCAGTTTCCTGTACCCAAGAAACCCCTTAACATGTTAGAGGGGCCAGCGAGATGGCTCAGTGGTTCAGAACACTTGCTGCTCTTTAAGAGGACCTGAATTCAAGTCCCAGGACCCACCTCAGGCGGCTCACACCACCTGTAACTCCTGTTTGAGGGATCTAACACCCCTGGCCCCTGAAAATACTTGCACTCTTATGAACATAACCACGTATAGATACATACACCTACATAAAATACTACTAATACTAATACTAATAATAATAATTATTATTATTATTATCAGATCAAGGGTCACCATTGGGCTGGTGTGGGACATAGACCGGAGTGAGTGTTAATTAAGAATTTTAGAGCTCTTCTACACCTGGCTGTCATGGTGGCCACTACATAATTGTACGAATTTGTTTAGATTCGTCGAGTGGAACACTCCGGAGAGAATTTTTTTGTATGTAAATTAGAAAATGTGACTCAGAAAGGACTGCGAAAACATATACACCTCTATGAGTATTCAGTAGAGTAGAAAGACATAAACCCCAGAATCTGTAAAAAAAAAAAATGCAGATTTACACCCTACAAACCCATAAAATTTTGTAGGCAAAGGTCATCATCATAAACAGCAACGACAAAGTCAGGCCATGAACTCATAATTATGTTTCTCAGCAAATATTCCAAACAAAGGACTAACATCCATATATGAAGGTCTCCTACAAGTTATTATGGAGGAAGACAGGGTAATAGGCAAGTGGGCAAAGTACCTGAGGTACAAAGTGAGGTGCAGGGGGCCCCCAGAGTCTACAGGGCTGGTCAAAGTGCAAAGGCAACCTCACCATCAGCCAGGAGACCTGTGGCTTGAGGCTGTGGCACATTACCACGTTCCTCAGCCAGCAGGTGGCCCGAGCTCTCAGAGGTTGAGGTGTGGGTGTGTGGGTGTGTAAAACATGCATGTGAAGACCATAGGACAGTTGGGGTTGGCTCTCTCTTCCCAGAGATCAAACTCAGGTCACGGGGCCTGCCGAGTAGCATCTGTGCTACCTGCACCGTCTCAGGAGCCGTTGGTGTCTTGAGGGATAGTGTGGCAGGCACTCCCGAAACATCAGAGGCCCATGCTTTTTGACTCAGTAACTTCACTCCTAAGTATTAATGCAACTACATATGTCAAAGGTTTGTTACAAGAACACTGTTATGATGGAAAATAGGGACCGAATTAAACAACGGGCAGTAGAGGAGTGGTACGGAACTGGGGAAAAGCCATGTCATGGCCACTGCCACCGTGTTAAGGACAGGTGTGTGAGCACCTGCTTACTTACAGTGGGAGTAGCAAGCAGAAGAAGAAGAGGAAGCCACGGGGGTGGGTTCTGTTGATGATTTTTGAAATATTTGCAAATCTGCATGCACACACTCACGCATGCTCAGAGAAGGTTTGGACCATACACCCCCATGCCAGCATAGGGGCTTTCTGTCAGTATTACAGAGCAGTGAGACTGGGGCCATGAAAGGAACTTAAACTCTTCTCTCTACATACTTTGAGCTTGTTTGGCTTTTATTTGTGACAGGATCTCACTGTATGTAGCACTAGCTGGTCTAGAATTTCCTATGTAAACTCAGGCTGGCCCCAACACTCCCCACCCCCACCCCAACCCCATGCTCCTGCCTCAGCCTCTCTCCGGGGCTGGGATCTCAGGTGTGCCCCTCCATACTTAGCTGCTATTCGAATTTCCAAATGCAAACATTTCATGTGCGCAACTGCTTTAACTTAATGGAAGGAAGGAGTATAATTCAACTCTATATATTTTAAATTAAGTAATCTCAAACAAGAGAGCAAAATGGGGAATAATTTGCAAATCACAAATGGGAGGGGGGAATAAATCTGATTGCTGGAGTAAGAAAAAAAAGAGAAGTATTAAGATGAAAAAAAAAATGGACAAAACTAAAATCAAGTATAGCTCTTGCTGTGATAGGATTAGCTAAAAATGACCAAACCCCAAAATTATCAGGCTCAATGAAGTCGGCGGGGTGGGGTGGGGGGTGAGGGGGGTGGGGCAAGGCTGCAGGGCGCGGGCTTGGTCATATGATGTTTCTAAAATGGAGTTGACCAGGAAGGTAAAAGAGCAGTGAGATGGGTAGGAATACTAGAAATGTAAGCAGAGAGAGGACCAAGTCTGTGTGTGCCACTGCAGCATTAAAGCCATATACAAGCAGATTCTGGAACAGAGTGTCAGAACAAATGTAATTGCTTTCATACTGGTAAATGATTTGATGTCCTGTGCAGGTGACGTGGCCAAGGGCAGAAATCGTCCCAGAGGACACTGTGCTTATGTTATGATAGCTGGTTATTTATAATAAGCCTACACAGACCATGAGAGATGTACCACGCCCTGGAACGGTCCATGTCAAGAAGCAATGTGACATAGCTGCTGGGTCTTAGTTTTGTCTTTAAAACTATATTTCTAAGAGAAAGGGGCCCTAAGAATTTCAGTGTCAGGGCAGTCCCTTGTGGGTAAAATGGAGGAGGACAAACAAACAGGAAGAAGCAGACCCCAAACAGACTAGTCTCATGAGGGCATCACCCAAGGTGCTCAGCCTTTAAGCGTGGGCTGATGTTTCCCTTGCCTTTGTCACCCAGCTCCCAAACAGGCTGAGCTTCCTCATCCTGGGAAAATGGTTGCCTGGTGGTGACTTGGGATCGGCAGCCTGAGACCAGCCCTAGTTACTGCTGCTGCATGATTTGCCTGACTTCTGTATTGGGTCCACTATTCATGCTATGAGATTTCCTATACATGACCCAGAAGCATTTAGGCGGTTGAGAGAAAGTGCCATGTGTCACAAGGACCGAATCCAAAGAGCAGAAGGAGACACTGTGGCTGCCTCTAAGGACAGATAGCCCCGTTGGTCTTGAGTGCCCCCTGGAAGGCACACTCTTGCTGTCTCTCCTGATAATATCTTTACAGTATCTCCTGAGATTGCGTTCATCCTGCTGCTGAGAATGGAACAAACTAGAGGAAACTGGCCGAGAAATAGCAATGGGAGAGGAGACTTAGGAGCCATGCCAATGGGAAGTTGAGCTCAGCATGGACATGGGACCCTGAGGCAGCATCCTGAGGCCAGAAGACATCCTCTGTGAGCCAGGGAGACATCTGTCCTTTGAGTTGCCTTGAGACACAAGGATTTGAGGGGTGTCCTCGTACAGTTAGGGACAGGAACTGAGGTTATTGGCAAGAGTGGCTGAGAAGGGTTAGATGTTGATAGTAAACCCTACAGTCTTAGAGGAAATCTTGGGGAAAGGCCAGGGACAAAACTATGCCCAGGGTTGACCGTGGAAACGGAAAAATAAAATTGTTACGACCATGCATGGTTCTAGAGATAGAGGGTGGAAGTCTCCTCCTGTGGGGCACAGATAAAGGGTCAACTCGGTGAAATGTCACTTCCTTGGGACACAAGGAAAGGGAAAGGGTGGGATTTCAATAGAGAACAACAGGTGAACAGGAAAGAGAAGGGAACTGGGGCCACTCCTCCTAGTCTCTTAAGGGCACATCTTTATGACCTTGCCTCTTGAAGGTGTGCCTCTCCCAGAAGCGCTGAGGGTCCTCTGAACACGCTGACTGATGGCCTCACTGGGTGGTAAGTCAAGGATGAAGTATTAAAGTTAGGGTTTGTAACAAGTCGCCATGTAGTTGCTGCTGCTCTGGGGAGGTCAGCTGAGTACCACTGGCATAGAACCCCAATGGGCAGTGGGCAGGTAAATCAGTAAGATAAGAGTCGTATGTATCCCCGGCATTGCACAAACTGGGAGCAGTTGTCACCTCCATACTCTGGAGGGACAGGCAGGAGAACCAGAGTCAAGGTCATTCCCCAGCTACGTTCTGAGTTCAAGAACAACATGAGATCAGTAAGTAAAATTAAATTTAGAAATTAAAAAGTAAGTTGTTTGAGAGCCTCCCCACGTCCTAAGGAATTGCCATGGCCTCCCTAGGATTTCTGGGAGTTCATTTATCATATCACCTCTGTCCTAAGTGTACCCATGACTGTTTCTCATCCCCTTTTCATTCTGCTTGCAGAAGTTGGTGTTCCAGTGTAGTTATAGCGACCGCCTGTTCTTCTTGCCTGTCTACAACCCCCTCTCCTTGGTTTGCTGTAGTCTAGTCTGCTTTGGGGACCTACCCCTCACATAATCGACGTGTATACAGCAGGCTGTTAAAATATCTTGTGAGCCTAGGTCATGGACTTGCAGCAATCTGAAGTTGTCTCCTCGGGCCCTGCACCTGGATTGAGGTGGCCCCAGCGGACAGTTAGGATGGCAGCCAGACAGATGGCTTCTCCAAGCCTCTTTTCTCAGTGTCCTTTTATTCATTCATCTCCCCTGTATCTTCTGATAAGTCCAGATGCTTGGACAAAGTAAGGGACTGAGCTGGGGGGTGGGGGCTAGGGGGATGGGGAGGTGGGAGGGGGAAGAGGGGGCTCATCAGCACCAGGAATGCAAGATGGATCATTAAACAATCTTGGAAGGCTTTGACCACAGCCACTTCTGCAGGCTTCTGCAGGCCTGCACGCTGCCAACTCCACCTCCCCTCTCCCACCCCGGCTGCCCTTCCCCCTGCCTCTTAGTGTCTCCTGCAGAGTGCTGCTGCGTAGCTGTCTCCTTTTCAGTCATCAGCAGGCACTCACCCTCCACAGCCAAAGGTCCCATCAGGGGACACTCACAGAGGAAGTATGGAGCCTGCTGCAGGGGGAAAAAATGCCGCTTCTCACTTGCAGCAGTTCGAAGGTCTACTATGTGCCGGGTCTATGTGGTGCCAGAGATCCTTGTGTCTGTAACTCTAAATTAACCACCAAAACTAAACCAGCAAGACCAGGCATGGCAGCTCACGCCTGCAGTCCCAGCGCTCGGGAGCTGAGTCAGGAGGATTGCAAATCCAAGGCCAGACTGAGCTAGGTAGTGAGGCACTGTCTTAAAAGCCCAAAGTAAATAAAGGAATAAGGCAGCCAATAAATCCCCAAGCCAACAAAGACTTCTTTATCAACCACAAGGGAGCCACTGGTGACTGCGAAGAACCAACAACTGGATTGGGATGGGGGCAGTTCTACAACCCCAGCAAGCAAACATAGCCCACTGCTAAGAACTTTAAAGAAATCTTAAAACAAAACAAAACACCAAATCAAAATCAAACACATCGTAATCGGTGGTAAGACAGCAACAAAACTAGGTGGCAGAAACCTACTTATCTCACAAACTGTAAATGATTCTTCTTTGACCCTTATCAAACGCTAGATCAGAGAATTCGCGGTATCAGGAGACCAAGGCTGGGGTGGGAGAGGCCAGGCTTCATAAGGCAGAGCCAGACTGGACTGTTTGAGGGTCACAAAGCCCTTGCTGCCTGTCACATTAGGCATGGCTCCCTCCAGTTGAAAATGAGAAGGGGAAGGAGCTGTGATCACTGGGCCACACTCAGAGGTATGGGGGTGCTTGAAAGTCTCCGTGTCTGGAGGCTCTGGGAGGTGGGACAGGGGTCTCATGGGAGGGAGTGGCAGCTGGGGAAGTCTGGGCTACAGCCTTCCAGGACTAAGAGGGTGTCTGTGGGCCGGGTGGGCCTGTCCTTACATGCTTCTGAGTATAGGAGAAAGGGAGAGAAAAGGAAACAATTGTTAGGAAGGACTCAGATTGGGGAACACTTGGAGCTCTTGCTCCCCACCCCCCCCCCATTGTAGCAGCTCAACCGCAGGGAAAGCTGACTGTTGTACCAACAGGTGTTCCCTTACCTCTCTCCACGCCGCTGTTTAGACTTTTCTCTCTACCCCTACCTTCCCACTGACTGTCGCTTACATATTTACTTTTCTTTTTAGCGCTTGTCCCTGACCTAGCATAGCCTGTCACCCCCGTAATCATTGGCTGTCTCCCCTATTAGGACACAAACAATGACAGCAGAGATGGGAGGGTGGCTTGTTGACTGCCTTTCTCTGCAACGCTTTGAACTGCACCTGGCACACAGCAGGTACTCGCTAAATGCTTTTGCCGCGGCCGCCTGAATCCTACAAACCCTCTCTCCATTTAGAATATTCTGGGGCCTATGGAGGGTGGGGGGCGGTGAGGAATGCTGACTTCTGAGTAGCCGCGGGGCTGGGATTGATTCCCTGCACGAGAGTGGGGTCCCTACAAACGCGGTGCAATGGATAGAGGGGGCGAGGAACTCCCACCCCTCCCTCAGGACTTATGCGCTGTAACTGGTTGGCAGGGGAGGGAGTAGAGACGTTTTCTTCGGTGGTATAGCCGCTGGTCTAATTAAGTCAGCCTGGTGGGAAGACGGGGTTCAGCAGAAAGGGGAGGGGGAAAAGAAAAAGTAACGGTCGGAGGGGGAGGGGAGTGTGACCGAAATACATTAGCTATGTGTATGGAATGGTATCATGAAACTCTTCATATAAACTAAATAGCTAATAAAAAAAATAAGCCAAAAAAAAAAAAAAAAAAAAAAAAAAGACATTCATAGTTTAAAAATTCTTGAAAGCCTCAATCTGTGGCTAAGAAGGGGCCGGGTTTGGTAAAGGAGCGGCTTAAAGTCTCTCCAAATTGAACATTGGTGGAGATGTAAGCTTATTTTGCGCCCTCAACTCCAGGTTATATCAGAATCAGCTGCCCTTAACAGTCTCTCTTCCTGGCAAGACATTTCCGTAAAACGCTGCGTTCCTAGAGAAGGCGCCTTGGCTGAAAATGAAATCAGGGACCTGCATGGAGTGGGATGGCTCATGCCACATGCGTGTGACAGTGATGCATCTTAGAAGGGGATCAAGGACCTCATGGGCTGTCCAGAACCTCTCCTTCACAGGATATTAGCAGCCCACACCTAGCGCCCGCTCTGGCAGGCGTGATGCGTTAGACACTTCCTACGTCATTTGTGGAGTGAGATTGTGAGTAACGGTGACTATTTTGAGTGTTTACAGTGTGCTCTGCAGTGACTGCTCTTCTCGCCGCGTCTCATTAACCCCCCCCCCCCAGACTTCTGTGCAAGAAGTCTCCTTGTCGTCCTTACGTTTCAGATGGGGGTCCGGAAACTCGGAGGAGCTGAGTGCTTGTTCAGGGCCAGAGCGATCACTAAGTCGTCGTCGGGGGAGCTGGGATTTGGACTTGGGTAGCTACTGGGGTGAGGTGGGGGGCGGTGATGGAGACTTACCAGCCGTTGCTAGACTCCATGGGTCCCAGCCTCTATGACACAGCAGATCCAACGTCTAGTCGACTCCTGTTTTAGATAGCAAACATACTCCGCTTATATCCTTTTCTGGAGTAATCGATGCCTCTGTGAATGGACTTGTCTGTCTGTCCACTGTCATCGGTCAGTCTTTAAATCACATGCCTGCCACTTTAACCTTAAAAACAGGACCTTCTTTTAAGTGAACCAGGAGAACGTTCCGTTCATTGTGACTTATGATGGAACCGCCAATAAATCCGAGAAGGTTTTTTTTTTTTTTTTTCAAAATAACCCTATTATTCAAAATATAACATTATTCAAAAAATCACATTATTTCCATGTTTTGTAAGTCTGGAACTCTGCATGTCGGATTTTCTTGGAAGAGACACACGATTCAAAAGGGAACCTTAACCTTTTAATTCAACGGAGCAAGTGTTTTTACACTTCCAGGGATTCAAGCTGAACTGATGAATGAATGAGAAATGAACTTTAAACACAGATTTGCTTTTTTGTGGAGGCAAAACACAGGATCTAATTTTATACTCCCCCAAACTGCTTTTTCTTGTAAGCGAGGAGAAGGATGGCGCAGATACAAAAGTACAGAATGTACAGGGTGTTTAGATAAAGGGACGCTATCTCGTCTTAAGATCGACATTTCATTGTTGGGAATGGTTTACAGTCGCTTCCCCCTCAGGAGGACTCGACAGTGCTTTGTGGAAGCGTTCTATGCTGCAAAAAACAGCTTCTCGCTGGAGTCCTCAAGCGCCCCAAGCTGTTTTAGTGGAGATATGGTTCCCTCTAGTGGTAAGAGAAGGAGTTGCATGCATGTTCTATTTGCTTCACTTTCTCGGTTGGTCAACCAATCTTATTGGGGAGGGGGCTGTGTATGAGGGTTTGAATTAAGGACGCGCAGATAACTTCTTTTACGAAAGATCATAAGGTTGGACAAGAAAAGGTGAAGAGCTGTGGTGCCCTCTGTGCAGTATCACAGTAGTGACAACAGGAGAGCTCTAACCAGATCTGGAGAGATTTTAGTTTTTAAAGATTTTTAGTTTTCAAAAAGGAAATGCTTATTGACTTTTCTTTTATTTAATGCAATTATATGCCCACTGTAGAAAAATTAGGAAATACAACTGTGATTTTAAAAATCAGCCCACTGTTCCATCACTCAGGGACAACCAGTTTGATGCGCATAATTTAACTTTTAACAAAATGTTGTCATGTTTCATAACGTTCATTAAATCACTTAATATATTTTGAAATGTTTCATGTTACTAAATACATGGACACAACATTATTACACCTTAAAAAATAATAATTGATATGTGGTTAAAGTCCCCTTGGAATTTAGTTTGTGAGAAAGAGATACACGTGGCGGGGGAGTTCATATCATTAGGACGTTTTACTGCACCTGCTTACCTAGATTATGGCCGATCATTTAGATCACGTTGCCAAGGCCATCGTTGGCATTTTTATCATAGGCATCTGTGTTACAGCTTAAGGGTTTATTTGTTTTGCTTTGTTCTTTTTAGCTTTTTAAGTTAACGTATAAAGGTATGCATTTGTTTATGGAGTATTCATATTTTTGTGCTGTCCGGATCCATCTCTGTCCGCTAGCTGCCTTTCCTTGCCCCCTACCTCCTTTTCTCTGATCCTCTGTATCTCACACCTTCTGCTTTCATGTCGTGCGTATGTTATTTCTCTCCCCTACTTATGATATCATCCTTTCCTGTTCACATCCCCTAGTTTTCTACTTTTATGACCTACCCCCCCCCCACACACACACATACTGTTTGCATATATGAGAAAAACATGCACTGTTTGTCTTTCTGAGTCTGGCTTACTTTGCTTAACACAACGATCTCCAAATTGGACTCATGTTCCTGTAAATCTCACTTCACCGTCCTCTATAACCAAACACAATCCGGCTGTGGTTGTGTCCCATATTCTTTATCCAGTCACCTTTTGATGGACACCTAGGTTGGTCCATTCCTTAGCTGCTGTGAGTACAGCAGCAGTAAATATGGGGTGCAAGGATTCCTGTCACTCTGTGTTGGAAGATTTCAGGCCCATGCTCAGCAGCAGCAGAGCTGGGCTGTGGAGCAGCTCTATTTTGAGATGAGGGCGCTTCCACACTGACCTCAGTGGTGGCTACCTCACTTTACACTCTGTGGTGGCTTGAATAAATACGGCCTGCATAGACTCAAGTGTGTAAATGCCTGGCCTATAGGAGAGTAGCACTGTTAGGAGGTGTGGCCTTATTGGAGGAAGTGTGTCACTGTGAGGGCGGGCTTTGAGGTCTCCTATATGTTCAAGCTCCGCCCACTGTGGTTGTCAGTCTCTTCCCGCTGCCTGTGGATCAAGATGTAGAGTTCTCAGCTCCTTCTCCAGCACCATGTCTGCCTGTACACCGCCATGCTTCCCGCCATGATGATAATGGACTAAGCCTCTGAACTGTAAGCCAGCCTCACTCAAGTGTTTTCCTTTATAAGAGTTGCCCTGGTCATGGTGTCTCTTCACAGCAATGAAAACCTAAGACACGCTCCCTCCAGCAGCGTACAAGGATTCCGCTCTCTCCACATTCTTACCAGCATTTGTTTTCTGCACGATGCTATGCTAATTTGCATGTGGCAGAGTCTCAAAGGTGTTCTAATTAGAAATCCCTTGATGACTAAGGATATTGAGTACTTTTCAAGTTTTTATTGGCTGTGTTTCTTTGTTTGACAACTGTTTAGTTCATCAGCTTTTTTTGTTTTGTTTTGGTTTGGTTTGGTTTCGTTTTTTTGTTTTGGTTTTTTGAGACAGTGTTTCTCTGTATAGCCTTGGCAGTCCCGGGCTCACTTTGTAGATCAGGCTGGCCTCGAACTCACAGAAATGTGCCTGCTTCTTCCTCCCTGAGTGCCGGGATTACAAGCGTGTGCCACTGTGCCTGGCTCATCAGCCTATTTATTACATGGATAATTTGTTTACATTTTATGTTTAGCTTTTGCAGTTCTTTGTGTATCCTAAATATTACTGTCCTCTCAGATGAAGAACTGGCAACGTTTTGCCCTGTTTGGGAGGCAGCCTCTTTAACCTGAATTTAGTTTTCTTTGCTGAGAACAAGCTTTTTAATTCCATCTTATCCCACTTTTCATCCCCGGAGAGCCCATGTCCCTGACACATTTTACCTCCCCTTCCCTCCGTTTCAAACGTTCAGGCCATGCACGCAGGCAGGCCTTTGGCCCGTCGTGGGCTTGCTTTCATCTAGGTTGGGAGCTGTGGCTCTGGTTTCGTTGTTGTGTAGGTGGGCATCCACTTTTCTAGTGCTGTCCATCGAGAGGGTCCCTGCTTACATGTGGTTTTCAGCCCTTGCTGAAAGTCAAGGCGCCTGTAGCTTAATGTGTTTATTTCTAGGCCCTCTATTCTTTCAGCATCTTAAATTTCTCTTTCTTTGTTGTTACTAGTGTGTGGGTGTGTGGGGGGGGGGTGTGTGTGCGTGCGTGCGTGCATGTGCATGTGTTGTGAGAGTTGGGGTGCTCATGCACCAACTGTGGGCATATGACTTATGGAAGTCAGTTCTCTGTTTCCACCATGATGACTCAGGTCACACTTGGGTCATCAGGCACTGTCCCCTGCTAGTAGGACACAATTTAAGTATATAGTGCCTTTCATTGTCTCTTTGGACTGATTTTGCTTTGGAATCTACTTTATCAGATGTGGGAATAGCTGTGCCAGCTGGTTTTCAGCTTCCAGTCACTTGATAGACTGGTGTCCCTCTTTTGACTCTCAGACAGCTGGTGTCTTTACCAGCGAAGTGTGTTTCTTGGAGACAGCACATAGCCAGATCCAGTTTTTTAAAAATCCAGTTAGCCAATCTTCATGTCTTTATTGAGATGTTGAGGCAATTTATGCTTAGGGTTACTACTGAGAGATGATTATTAAACTGAAATTTTACCAGTAATTTCTATGGTTGGTTGGGTTGTTATCTCCCGTCCTCTATTAGTCTTTTTTTTTAATTAAAATTTTTTCTCTTATAATATATTCTGACATGCTTTTCCCATCCCCCATCTCCTCCCAGATCACTTCCCATCCAACTCTATACCTTTTCTCTCTAAAACAACAACAACAACAGAATCAACATACATACACACAAAAACGGAAACCAAAATATACAAGCAAAAGACCAACAAGGAAAAAAAATGCCCAAACAAAGCAACATGAGACAGAAAGCTTATGAAAATATGACTGAGTTTGTTGTGCATTGGCCAACAACTCCCAGGTGTGGCACCTGCCCTGAAGTGCTGAATCGGGAAGAAAGTTTCTTTGGAGTCATCCATCACTCCTGGCTCTTACAATCTTCCCGCCTCCTCTTCCACACTGATCCCTGAACTTTACACAGAGACTCTGGTGAAGACAAAACAGGAAGTGGTGGGCTACTCTCCCACATCTGTGCTGTTATTGCGCCTGCAAGTGTATCTTGCAGGCAGGGTACTGTTGTAGGTTGCAGAGTTTGTAGCTGTGTGATACTGATGATGATTTTTCCAGACAAGGTTTCTCTGTGTATAGAGTACTTCCAAGACCATGAACGCTAGCCAGTAGAGGTGAAGCTTTTAGTTGGGTACCTATAGCACCTCTTAAAATGCTGTTTTATTTGTATTTCTTGTGTCTCAACCTCCCTATCAACTCCCTAACACTAGGTAGGAGAGAAAGAATGTTAGAAGGGACAGGGGATGTAGACTTCTATAAATTTCATGTCTGCTGATTAGTGTTGCTGGGTTCTTTGGGGGCAATGCCAATCCCATTCATCAGGATATCCAACAGTTTAGCAAGCCAGTGAACAGCAAATGTGGCAGCAGGGTGAGCCAGCAGCATCCCTCTTCCTCCTCGGAGCACCTCAAAGCATTGTCTTTAAAGCATCCTCTCGAAGCATTTTTTTCCCCTCTCTTCAAGCTCTCCGATTTATACTCTCCCAGAGTCCTCAGATTTATACCATCTCCCTGGCAAAGACCACTCCCCACATGAGATGATCATAGTTAATAGCTGTGGACAAACCAAAGTGGCCTCATCCTTGGGATTAAAACAAAAACATGTAACTGAGTTTTTAAAGAAACCAAAACTTCCACTACAGGAACTAGCTTGATTTCTCCATTTTTTTGGGTGGGGTCAGTGAGACAGGGTTTCTCTATGTAGCCCTGGCTATGCTGGACACACTCTGTAGACCAGCTGGTCTTGAACTTACAGAGATCTACCTGCCTCTGCCTCCCAAGTGCTGGGATTAAAGGCATGCACCACCACACCCAGCCAATTTCTCCATGTTTTACCACGTAAGTGATATCTTCAGCAATAGGCCCTTAACATCATGTTGTGGAGAGCAACGAATAGGGTCTGTACTTATCACATGGAGGTTATCAGGTCTTGTGGCAAGTGTCCCTACCTGCTAAGACATTGTTTGATCTTATAATTGATTTTATATGTTGGCCTTATATTCTGTTCTTGGAGATGGTCTTTGTTTTCTTATTTTGACTTTCAAATTTTCTTTCCTTCCTTCCTTCCTTCTTTCTTTCTCTCATGGATTACTTGGTGTGGTAGTTGATCATAATAATCAACCTGATTGTGCCACCCTTAAGGTATGTGTGAAAGCATTTCCACAGAGGACCAGGGGGAAAAGCCCACCCTCTGGGTTTAGGTAGCACATCCTGTAAGCTAGGCAATGAACAGCCAGCTGGCAGCAGGCGCTCTGCTTCCCCGCTTCCTTGCCACAGCAAGGTGAGCTGCTTTGTCCCACCATGCCCTTCCCCACCTCTGAAGTGAGGAGCCAGAATAAGCCCCTCCTTCCTAAGTCCTTTTCCTTCCGGAATTTGACCAGCTCACAGTGACTTGGTGGTGGTGGGGGCTCTTTGCAGACCGTGTTGTCGCCTGTACATAGAGGTGGGTTTGGAAGCCCCTCCTTCCAAACCACATTTGTTTTTCTCTCCTTTCTGGATTTATTATATTAGCCAGGAATTCCAGTACTGTGCTGAATACCAATGGTAAGATGACCACCCTTGGCTTAGTGAAGAGGCATCCAGTCTTCTACCAGTCAGTCAGGGCTACCTGCAGATGTCTACACACATCCTTTACCAGCTGATGGCGTTCTCTGTGTTTCTAGCTTCCTGAGAATCTTGTGACTTCTGGGTGTTGAATTTTGTCACATACTTTTTGTGCTTTGATTCATATGTGTGGTGGTTTAGAAGAACGGCCATCATAGGCTCATATGTTGGAATGTTTGCTCTCTCTCTCTCTCTCTCTCTCTCTCTCTCTCTCTCTCTCTCTCTCTCTCTCTCTCTCTCTTTCTCTGCCTGCAGATCATGATGTCCATCCAGCACCATACCTGTCTGTATCTCACAGTGACAATTGAGGACTCGCTCTCTAAAACTGTCCCTAGCTAAATGCTTTCTTTTACTAGGGTTGCCTTGGTCATGGTGCTCCCACACAGCAACAGAACAGTATCAAAGACAATACAACTGTGTGGTTTGCTTAACCTGTGGCTATGGTGGATGACACTAGCTCCCGTTCACCTATGGAAGTCTCCTTCTGCCTGCGTCCTGCCACATGGTTTCTTCCTGTTTACTAATACTTGCTGGGAAATGTGCCCTTGTGTTCATGAGGCTGGTTAGTGGTCCTTCCTGGTGTGTTTTAGCAGTATGGGGAATCTGGCCTCACGTTTTCTATTTACTGTATAGAACCAGCGTGATATCTTCCTGTTTTAAATGTTGGTGACATTTTATGGTTGTGGCTTCCTACATTCCTGGGGGGACACAATCTCACAGCAAATTCCCTAATCCTCTGGCTCTTACCAGCTTCCTATCCCTTCTTCTGCAATGAGCCTGAGCCTTAGGTGCAGGAGTTGTGTTGTGGGTGTATCAGTTGGGACCAGGCCCCACAACTCTGCATTTTGACTGTGGTTTTCTGCATCCGCTGCAGAGAGATGGCTCCCTGGTGAGGGCTGAGAGCTTCACTTATCTGAGTACAAGGACAAATATTTAGAATGCAGTTGTGGG
Organism: Acomys russatus; assembly: GCF_903995435.1. NCBI lineage: Eukaryota > Metazoa > Chordata > Mammalia > Rodentia > Muridae > Acomys > Acomys russatus. The sequence goes on along the minus strand of NC_067146.1, from coordinate 11,490,236 downwards.
GAGTGTGCTGGTTTAGTAAAGTGGTGGTTGGGGGCTCTTCTACAAGGTTCATAGTGAACATTCCTGAAATATTTAGTAGGTGTTCTTCAGCTTCACCCACCCGCTCTCCTCACTCGGTCCTCTGCATTCTGTTTTTGAACTCACCCACTGAGTGAGTTATTGCATTTTCTTGTTCTAAAATTTCTATTTAATTCTCCCTTGTATATTCTATTAAGCTCCTGCCTTCCTTTCTTTTATGGATATGTTTTTTTTAGCCCCTTTAAATGTGATCATCACTATGTGATCATAACTATAAGATCATAACAATGAGACCATAATTACTCATTGGTTTTTTGTTTGTTTCTTTGTTTGTTTGTGTGGGGCAGAGGCTTAGTTTCATTTATTAAAACTTTTTAATTTTAAGACAGGGTTTTTATGATGTAGCTCTGGCTGTCCTGGACTCGCTGTGTAGACCAGGCTGTCCTCAAACTCACAGAGCTCCTCCTGCCTCTGCCTCCTAGGTGCTGGGATTAAAGGTGTGTGCCAGCATGCCTAGCTACTTTTGTTTTATATATAAACATTTTTATTGAGAGGCCTAACCTTTCTGTCTACTTTATAGTGATTAATCAATTGTTCTGATATTCATTGCTTCACTTCCTATTCGGTTCCTTTGACCAACTTGCTGATTCAGGTGACGAATCCATCCTCCCTTGCTGCATAGCTTTATAATCCATCTCCGTGCCTGGCAGAGCGTGTCCTCGTCCTCTGTTCTGACACAAGAGGGCTCCTGGGACACCTTCTTCTCTGCTTTCTTCTTCCACATAAGCTCTATGGACTCTACTAGAGGCAGAATTAGTTTCATAAAATTGAATTTTCAAAGATATCAAGATTTATTTTTTTATTTCTTTAACTGTCTAAATTTTGAAATAATCATAGATGCATCATAAGAAGCTACATAAACAGAACAGAATACCCTTTAGTTAACTTCTCCTACTGGCAGTAGTCTGTGTACTTTTGGCTAAGTGTCACTGACATTAGTACAACCCACAGACTTAGTCAGATTGTACCAGGTTGCATGGAGTCATGACGTGCATCTGTGTAATTGCAGCACATGTGTAGATCTTCCACACCACGCCATCATCACACAACCATTATCTCCACAATCAGCATGGAGAGCTGTTCATCTCGAAAGCTTCCTGGCATTACTCCGCTCAGTGATCGAGATCCTGTTCTTTGCTTTCTGATAAAAATGTTAATTTTTATCTCTAACTCAGTAAACATTATGGAGACCACACCCAAAGACCTTCTAGGTCTGTGTAATCTGGCTGGAAGACAAACATGCATTTAATCCAGGAGACAGAGGCAAACAGATCTGAGCTCAAGACCAGCCTGGTATAGAGCAAGTATCAGGTAAAGAAAAGCTTAGATCCAGACATGGTGGTACATGCCTTTAATCCCAAATGAAGGTAAAGTTAGTTTTCAGAAGGAAGCACCCATGCTTAAAAATGGTGCCTAATTGAGTGGCAGAAAAGATGACAAATTAGAGAAAGTTTGACATAATAGGATACGCCCAACTCTCATGAGAAGAGAGAGGAAAGGGAAGCTATTTAAGAGGCAGGTTTTCAGAGAGAGGAGGCAGTTTTACCAGAGAGGTGGGCTGCAGAGAGAGAACTCAGGTGAAGACAGAACGAGCCAGAAAATGAGAAGAAGCCGGAAGATTAGAGCAGATTGCTGAGTTAGTTTGTGGGCGAGCAGAGTGATTCTGGCCCAAGAGAGAAGCCAGATTACATAAATCAGCTGAGAGAGGAGTTTAAGCCAGAACAGAGCTTAGAAAGATCAAGAAAGGGTGAGCTCATTAAGCAGTAAGACCCAGAGGCTGAAAATATTCTAGGCCTAGGTTAGATTTACAAAGGCTAGAAGCTTCCAAGACTAGGCCTAGGCCAGCAGAAGGAGGCAGTTAGCCTCCCAGACAACAATTGAGCCAGGAGAATAAAAGTTATTTTACAGGAGATTAACCCATTTAGCAGAACAGCCAATTCTGTTTAAGTTCCGAAAAGAACTTCATGGTATAGATATGCTCAATATATTTACTAATTCTATGGCTAATGGAATTTCACATTATTTTCCAGGGGTTGGATCCACACAGCTGGTAAAGGCACTTACTGCTCATGATGCAAGCCTAGTTTGAGCTCTGGTATCAACATTACAGCAGGAAGAGAGGACTGACTCCACAAATTTGTTCCTTTACCCTACAAATGCCATATACACCCCAACACACACAATAATAATGACAAACAAAAATTTAAATTTTATAATTATTTCCATAGTTTCACTGGTTTAGACTCTACTACAGTGAGCACCCTGACACAGGGCTCCTTGGGCACATGTGCAGGTGTTTCTCTGCAATAGAAGTTGAGCTGAGGGGAGAGATCACGTCACATTTTAGTAGACAGGACCGGGTTGTCTTTCCATGTGGCAGTCAGAAAACATTAGTAACAACAAATGGCAGACATGCAGACTAGATGGAGAGTGCATCCTTTTACATATGATTCTCAAGATGGATTTCATTGGCCAGTTGGGATTTGAGAAGAGACTCAAGAAGAGGAGGTAACACACAGCTTCTGGGGGCAGACATTCCAGATGGGAGGACCAGTGGGCACAAAGGCTCCAAGGTGGCAACCTGGTTGTCTGGGGACAGGTGAAGGCCATATTTAGCGTGACAGAACAAACACGTGGTTGGGAGGTAGAGAGGAAAGATGCAAATTGTGAAGGGCCTTAATGGCCAGGGTAAGGACTTTGGCTTTTATGTTGAGTGAAAGGGCCATTATGGCAAAATTCTCAGGAGCAATGTGATTTGACCTCTTTGTGAAAAAGAGAAGAAATCATCCATGGGCCATGCTGCCATTGGGCGCCATATTGATGAGAGTGTGCTGTCCTGCCATCTGAGGCCACAGTGATGTCTGTGTCTGTGCTGCTGCCAAGGGCTAGGTCTGGATCTGAGGAGGTCCTACTGCAGTCAGGGTCTGTGTCCACAGCCTGTGTTGCCACTGAATGTCTGTGGTCTGTGCTGCAGCCTGAAGCCATGTTGATTTCCATAAACCATGCTGCCTCAGGGGCCACATTGATATGAGTCATTCTGTGCTCCTTAGCCTGGATCTTGTTACGTAGATCAGATTGGTCTTGAACTTGTGTTCTTCCTGCATAAGCTTTGGAATGCTAAAGTGCATGCTAAGTGGCATGTGCCAGTATCCACAATTGATATTTTTTTAAAAAACAAACAAACCCTTTTTATTGATTCTTTGTGAGTTTCACACCAGGCACTCTAGTCCCACTCCTCTACCCATCCCCTTATATCTGCCCTCTGCCCTTTTAACCTTACACACACACACACACACACACACACACACACACACACCATAGAAAACATCTCATTGTGGATGCTGTAGTGTATCACAGTGTGGCCCACATTTGTCCACACATCTTCTCTTACAAACCCAAGTCTCAGGATTATTGCAGAAGAAGGGATGGGAAGACTGTACGAGACAGAAGGTTGGGGAATTTGCTGTGGCCCCCAGGAATATAGGAAGCTACAACCATAAAATCTCACCAACACTAAAAGGAAAAAAAAAATATATCACCTGGTTCTATCGAGTAAACTGAAAATGTGAGGCCAGTTTCCCCATACCATCAAAACACAACAGGAAGGACCACTAATGGGCCTCATGACACGAGGGCACATTTCCCAGCAAGTATTAGCAAACAAGAAGAAAGCACGCGGAAGGACTTGACTTCCATAGGCGAAAGGGAGTCAGTGTCGTCCACCATAGCCACAGGTTAAGCAAACCACACAGTTATATTGTCTTTGTTACTGTTCTATTGCTGTGAGGGGACACTATGACCAAGGCAACCCTTCAGAAGGCATCTGCACACTTTGTAGGGATTGGAACATTGTCCTATGTAAAGCAAAGTGTAAGACAAATGAAATGCACGAGGGCAGAAGATTAAAAAGGAAGAGTAAAGCCTTCTGGGGCAGATCTACCCATAAACCTCTGGGGAGTAAATCTACCACAACAGTAGGAAGCTCAGTGTAATATGCCTTCAATCTCCAACAACGAATACCTATTTTAACTAGCACTGTATGTTGACAGCATATGTTACACGGCTTGATCTTTTCTGTGTTTAAATGGGTGAGAAGCCCTGCTTGATGGCATGGGAAGGGATGGAATGTGAGTGCTAAGTGTCCAGTTAATGTGTGGATTCACAAAGATCTAATTATGCCTTGATAATCAGGAAGGGAGAATAAGATTATCTGAAAGACACTGGATCATAGAAGAAAAAAAACCCTGCTGAATTAGATCAACCTGTATATTTTAAGGATGTTTAAACATCAGAATGGAAGACATGAAATGTGTTACATTGTGGAAGAGGTTTTGCCTATATTTACAGTGGTGATGAAAGACTGTGGGTCTCATCAAAATTCATAAAGATCCAGTCTGAATGAAAGAAGCTTCCACATGAAAGGTGTGATCCAAGGAAGGAAAAGACACAGAAAGACAGAAATGCACGGGATGCAGAAAATTGGTCCCCCTTGCATGGGGACAGCTCAACACACCAGCTAATGAAGAGCAGATCATCCATCAGACTGGCACACTGAAAACCTTGATGCTGAAAAGGACATTTGCTGAAGGACAGATGATCAGAACTGCAGGTATGGAGGACCATCACATCAACAGATCTTCATAAGGACATTTGGACTGTTAAATTTGTGGGATTGATAATTATTTCTGTTGTAATAGTTAAACTATTTAGCTTCAACAGAAAGGGGGGAATGTAGGTGAATTTTAATCCAGCAACATGGCTTCTCTGATCACATCCAACGACCTTCTAGGTCCGTGTGATCTGGCTGGAATATAGACAGACCCTAAGTACACACCTTTAATCCCAAACAGTGACATCTAATTGAGGGACAAAGTGATAAATCAGAAAGATTTGGCAGGATAGGACACACCCAACTCTCATGAGGAGGAAAGAGAAGCTACTTGAAAGAGCAGCACAGAGATGAGAGGAAGAGGCAGTTTTACCTGAAGAGTTTTACTGAGACAGGTTGAAGAGAGAACAAGACACAGGTGAAGGCAGAATGAGCCAGAGAGTAAGAAGGAGCCAGAAGACTAGAGCATATTGCTAGAGTTAGTTTGAGGCCAAGCAGAGCAATTCAGTCAGGAGTTGAGAGAAGCCAGTTGGAATCAGTCATCTTAAAGAGGAGTTTGAGCCAGAACAGCTAACTTGAACCAGCTAGCCAGACTTCAGAAAGACGTAGAAAGAGTGAGCTTATTCAGCAGTAACTCTCAGAGTCTTACTTTCTAGGCCTAGAGTAGATTGTATGGAGACTAGAAGCTTCCAGGACTAGGCCTAGGTTAGCAGACAGAAGCAGTAAGCCTCCAAGATGACAATTACACCAAGCAAATATAAGATACGTTTACAGTTCTCCCTATCCACAGCACCAGAGAAAGTTCTCTAGCACTGCTCGGGATATGCCATCTATTGCTGTCATGGGCAGGAAGAAGGGTGAGCTCTCCTGCTTTCATGACTTCAGGATGGCTCACCTGCACCCACACCTCCAGAGCCAGTTCCACTGTGCTGCCCAGGCAAGACATGAGGCCCACTCTCCCAAGCCATGCAGCAGGCGAGGGGCTGGGACAGCTCTCCTGCTCTCACACCCTCAGGGATGGTTCACCAGGCCTTCATCATCAGGGCCAGCCCCTCTGTGTTGCCCAGGAGAGGTACAAGGCAGCCAGTGAGAGGCAGGGACACCTCTCCCACTATCATGTCTTTGGACCAGCTCTCCTGACTCCTTTGCGTGGCAAGGGGTTGGGGAAGGGGAGTGATGGAACTGTTGCAGAGTATCTGATGCTATTGCAAACCCCAGGATTGTGAACTATAAAAATCTGTTGCTTGTTTGGTATGGCTTAGCCCTAGCATACACCTTTAATCCAAGAGCTTTCTGTACACATGACTTAATAAAGTTAACCCTAGGTCAAGAGGCACAGCAAGAAACCAGATGACAGGGATTAAGGTAAAAAGGAGGATCTTTGAGAGAAGAGCCTTTAAGACAGTGTGGAAAAGGAGGAGCTCTTTGGCTTTTATCTTTTGGCTTTTTCTTCCTGGGATGTTGGATAAGCTTACAAGCTTTTATTTTTAGCTTTTGGGTTTTGACTTTTTCCTTCAGGACATGAGCTGAGTAGGAAGGTTATCTAGGTGTTTTCTCTGCCTCTATGAGCTAGCAAATTTTTGCCCCCAGCATCTGGCTCTTATTAGTAAAATTAAACACTCTGGGGTTTGCTTTTTATAATATCAGGATATCACTCCCTCGCCCTTTCCACCTTATGTCAGGTGAGTGGCGAGGCAGCTCTCCCAGACCCATGGGGCAAGCTCACCTGCACTCCCAATTGGTACTTTTTTTTTAAACAAAATTGTTTATTTCTTTGTGTGTATGTGTCTATCTGTGGGCACCCTTGTGCCATGGCTTGTGTGTCAGAGGGATACACTTGGGGGAAGTTGGTTTTCTCTTGTCTCCATGTGGGTCCTGGAGATTGAACCCAGATTGTCAGAGCTGGTGGCAAGTGTCATCCCTCACTGAACAATTTTGTTGGCTCCAAAGTTGAGTATTTCCATCTCAAATTAGTTGCTGGGATAGATAGAGGAGTCTCCCTTTGTGCCAACTGCAGTGAGAATCAGTATGTGTGAAAGTTAAAGCTGATTACTTATTTGGACACAAAGGAAACCATTAGGGGCAGGGGATGTGGCTCAGTTGGTCATGTTGCTGTTATAAGTGCTAAGACCTGAGTTTGTGCCACAGAACCCATATAAAAAGTTGTGTTTGTTGGCACAGGTTTCTAACCGCAGCACCAGAAAGACAGAAACAAAGGACCCTTGGGGCTTTCTGAACAAGTAATCTGTCTTAGAGTTTCTACTGATGTGAAGAGACATCATGACCATGGCAACTCTTATAAAGGAAAAGCATTTAATTGGGTCTGGCTTGCAGTTTCAGAGGTTCAGTCCATTGTTGTCATGCCAGGAAGCATGGCAGCCTGCAGGTAGATATGGTGTTGGTGAAGGAGCTGAGAGTTATACATCGTGATGGGCAGGCAGCAGAAGGAACGCCACACTGAGCATAGCTTGAGCATAGGAGACCTCAAAGCCCACCCCAACAGTGACAAACCTCTTCCAACAAAGCCACACCTACTCCAAGAAGGCTACGTCTCCCAATAGTGCCACTCTCCATGGGCCAAGGATTACAGCCCATGGTGGGAAGTGAGGGTGGGGGGAGGACGGTAGGGGGAGAAGCCACACCTATTCAAACCACCACATTCCGCTCCGTGGCCACCATAGGCTTGTAGCCATAACATAATGCAGAGATGCATTAGTCGAACTTCAAAAGTCTCCATAGTCTATCACAGTCTCAACCTTGTTTAAAAGTTCAAACTCTCTTCTGAGATCCATGCAGTCTCTTAACTGTAATCTGCTGTACAATCAAAATGAAAAAGCACATCACATACTCCCAACATATAGTTGCAGAAGATATACATTATCATTCCAAAACATAGGGGAGGGAGCAGAGTGAGGAAATACTGGACCAAAGCAAGACAGAAAGCCAGCAGGCAAACTCCAAACTCTATCTCCACGTCTGAGGTCAAAGCCGTCTCCCGATCTCCAGCTCCTTTCAGCTTTGCTGACTTCAGTGTACTCCTTTCTCTTGGGCTGGTTCCACTCCCTGTTAGCAGCTCTCCCGGCAGGCACTGCAGAGCTCTGACATCTCCAACATCTTGGGGTCTCCAAGGCAGTGCAGGCTTCAACCTCACAGCTTCACATAATGGCCTCTCTAGGCTTCCATGCAGGGACACCCCTGGCACACACCTGGCCTCGACTGCTTTCCTCAGTTATGGAGGGGGATTCTATGACGCCTTTCTTCTATTGTCGACTCTAAAGTTAAAGCCACATTGGCCAAAGCTGCCAAGTTCTGCTGTTTGCTGGGGTTGAAACATGGCCCCCTACTTCTGTTACATCTTCACCAGCTTTCTGTTTTTAATGATTTCCTTTATTGCCTATGCTTGGCAATCTAGGAACTTGCTCTGCAGATTGACCTCAAACTCAGAAACCTGCATGCCTCTGTCTCCTGAGTGCTGGCATTAAGGACTTGTACCACTACACCTGGATCTACACTGTTCTTTACTTCCATTACAGTCTTGCCCTGGGGCCATCACCCCTTTATTCCATTTAATATCTTTGATCTGTTTATCTTCTTGAACTCAGGCTTTAGCTCCATTCTTCCTGGTGCCCTTTTTCATTATAGATCTTTCTAAGCACGGCCATTAATAACCACATGGCACAGTCCACACTAGGCTGTTTTGATATTTCCTTTGCCAATGCTATCAATCCAAAACTCTTCAATTCAGCATCAGGCAAACTCTTTGGACAAGGGCAAAAGAAACAGCCCCATTTTTTTTCTCTAGGCAAAATACTAAAATTCTTCTCCTCTGAAGTCTCTTGAGCCAGGTCCCCACAGTTCAAATCACCCTCAGCACCACCGTCTTCCATGCTTCTACTAGCATGGCCATTGAGCAACTCTTAAAGCATTCTACGGCTTTCCTAACCCAAAGTCCCAAAGTCCACATCCTTCCAAACAAAAGCATGGTCGGGGCTATCACAATACCCCACTCCTGGTACCAGCTTCTGTCTTAGTTTGGGTTTCATTGCTGTGAAGAGACACGGTGACCAAGGCAGCTATTATAAAGAAAACATTCAACTGGGGCTGGCTTACAGTTTCGGGGATTTAGTCCATTATCAGTGTAGAGGCAGACATGGTGCTGGAGAAGGAGCTAAGAGTTCTACATCTGGATCCACCGGCAGCAGGAGGAGACTGTGCACCACACTGGATATGGCTTGAGCATAGGAGACCTCAAAGCCAGCCTCCGTAGTGACATCCTTCCTCCAACAGAGCCACACCTACTCCAACAAGGCCACAGCTCTGAATAGTGCCACTCTCTCTAGGGCAAGCATTCAAACATATGAATGTATGGGAGCCGTTCATATTCAAACACCACATAAGCCCAATCAGTGAGCTCCAGGCCGGTGAGAGACCCTGCCTCAAAGAAGCAAGGTGGCTGCCTTGCACCGTAGTGTACATTGCAGAGGTAAACTGTTGTATGCTCTTCGGTACACTGAGAAGCTGGCTCTGAAGACAGGGTTATCCAGTCCCCCATTTCAGACCCAAGCATGTTTGTTTCAGTGTGTCCTCCGAGGCTGGGGATAGGCTGCTCCCTGCCCCAACTCTGTGGCAGGGAGGGAAGAAAACATCAGAATGGCCTAGGAGTGGAAGCACTGTGTTCTTGAACACACTCGGAAGGCAGACCTTTTCCAACAGAGCTGTTATTTACCCTGTGATGTAAGAGCTCGACAGGAAGCCCAAAGCTGCTTATTCCCAGAGAGAAAGCTCACCTGGGGACTTCAGTTGACTGACTGCCTCAACCTCCCCATTCAGCTTCTGCTGGGTGTCGTGAGTGCCTGACTTGATGATGTCATCTCTATCTGTCGCTGTTTGTTCTTGTACTTAAAAGCTTCACCCACAAGAGCACTCTGCTCTGCCTGGGGTTCTGTTAGGAACCGCAGATGACTTGCTATAAAGGCACCTTCCCAATCAATTTCTGCGCTGTGTGTTTTGAGCCTTAAATTGATGATGTTTTGTTATTTACCTGTCTCTTGCTATCTATTCGTTTACTTTGATTTGCTATATAACTTAATAGCCACACTCATTCAAAACTAAAAGTATGGCTATCATGAATCATCCTTCCACCTGTGTAGAACATGCACAAAGATACAAAACAACACTACAAGGTGCAAATGGGAGAGTAGTCAACAAAGAGAGAACAGACTCTGAGGAGGGCTCAGAGCAGCAGCTGGCTGGTCTATGTTCAAGAACAGACAGGTTTGTTTTATTTTAGCTTTACTCTGTTTTTCTAAGTTCTGGGTAGAGATCTATGCCCTCATGTCTAGTGAATCTTGAGAACCTAGTGTCTGTCCCATGTCCCATGATCAGTCCCTTTGTTTGGAACTCTAAGAAATCATATCCCTTTAATTTTATGTGTTGTCCCTCTTGTGTGTCACTTGTTATCCTGGCCCACGTAAAGAGGCTCAGTATCCCAATCAGGGGAAGGAAGCCAGCTAAGGGCTTTTGCCCACATCGTCCATTCTGCACATGTTATTAACTTCTCTTTAGGGATAAGTGCTTAGTGCCTTGCCCAGACTCAAACTCTGAGGCCACAGCAGCAACAGCACCAGGTGGTTGGCCCATGTGCTGGTGCCCATTCCTGTTTGCTCACAGGCTGTGATGTCCAGCCCAGACCATGGTTTCCTGTTACAATGTACCAGGTAGGATGAGGAAAAAGAAACCTTCATTAGGTCTTATATTGCTGTTTTGAGAGTATTCTGTTGTTTTGCTTTTCCATTTGACATTCCTATTTGCCAAATGCTCTTTCCTTTTAACTCTATGTTCTTTTCAATGGGATCTTTTTTTCATTTTATGGATTGTATGCCCCTTAACTCTTTCTGCCTGTCCTCCATGTCAGTGGCTTCCTCTGAGGACATTTACCCTCCCGACTCAGGCGTTTCTTCCATCTTCAGGACCTTCCTCTAAGTGACACTTGTCTGACTGTCCATGCCAGTAGCTTCTTTTCTTTTTAAAGTTATCACACAAAATAGGGGGTTTATCCCCAACGATATGCACTTATGGGAGAAGACAGGCAATGCCTTTCCTTATGAATCTCATGTCAGAAGTTTCTGCTAGAATGTGCAAGTCCTTAGCATCCATGCTGACATCTGAAGATGTCAGCGTGAGTTCTTTCTCCTCGAAGTGCACTGTCCTTCTGCCACACGGCGACAGTGTGCCTGAGCCCTTTGGAATTGTCTCAGGGCAGACGCTATAACAAAGTGAAGCTATGGCCCTGTTTTTGGGGTGACATGGGGGAACCCCAGCCCATCCTGTACCTTTGTACTCTACTCTCCTCCCAGGTCAGGCACTGTCTTCTCAATAACATTTTGTGAGATATGAAGGGAGAGAAAGATTAAGGAAAAGATGTGAATTAATGCTCTGTCACCAATGCACCAGCACAGACATAAAAGTGATTTTTGCTTGGCTAATTGGTATGCTTTTATCAAGGCTTATTCCAATTTGCCGCTCCTCACACCTGGGCTATTTGATTCAGGCAAATTCATTTTGTCTCTCAGAGGCTTGGGAACACAAAGCTTCAATTGCTCTACAACTGAACACATTATTTACAATAAAAATGGAGATGAGTCTATAATCCTTTCATCTTAAAAACAGTGAAAGTTCTGAAATGATTAAGAATCCTAATCTGGCTAGGGAGATTGGGTGAGAGCCATTGATTCAGACCTAGGAGATGAGACTTTAGGTTTAAAACCCTACTTACCCTGATAGAAATCGCCTCGTTGGAATAAAAAGAGCAAGAAAAGCTTAAGGCAAGGAATGAGCACTTTTACAACTGGTACTAGTATTTATTTGTTTTACTCTTATTTACTTCATTTACTCTTATTTTCTTTTCCTATTTGTCTTTTATTTCCACTTAAGTGAATTATATTTAGAAAAAATTTAAGTAGTTATAACATAATACACTAGATTTAGCAGGATAACAAAAACAGATTAAAGTATTGATACAATTAGTTAGAGAATAGTCCCCTCCTCAGTCTCTGCAACTTACCTGACTGCGTCAAACCATTTGTGTGGTTTTACTATGAGAAAGGAAAGGCATTCAAGGCATGGGTGTGTGCACACAGTCACAATCCCAGGACTTGGGAGACTGAGGCAAAAATATACCAAGTCAAAGACAAAAGACAAACAAACAAAATCTACAACAACAACAACAACAACAAAAACCAAAAGGAAAGGAAATAAAGAAATTTGGAGAAAGAAAAGGAGAGAATCCTACTAGGGAGCAAAAGAGACTAGAGGAAGAAAATGAATTTTTATCATTAAGAATCCTATTTCTGTGGCCATGTTTGTCTGTCCCACTTTAACTGTCCACTTCTTTTCTTATCCTTACATGTGGCAATTTCTTGACTATGCCTTCCAAGAAAAGTGTAACCAATAACATCTAAAAGCAACTTTGAAGAGTTCCATCAAAGAGCTTCAAAGTACAGTATTAGGTGGTTTGAGTAAGAATGGCCCCAAGAGGGCATCCTATTGGGACTCTAGGTGAGAGAAGTATGGGAGAATGGGGAAATAGAAGGATGCAGAGGGTCCTAGAAACCTACAAGAAGAACATTATGATGGGCAGAGCTGGGCCCAGGGGTCCTGCTCAAACTATGGCACCAGCCAAGGACAATACTTGCAGTAAACTTTGAACCACTACACAGATCTAGCCAATGGACAGGACATTCTCCACAGTTGAGTGGACAGTGGGGTCTGACTTTCACACGAACTCTGGTGCCCCATATTTGACCACGTCCCCTGGATGGGGAGGCCTGGTGGCACTCAGAGGAAGGATAGCAGGCTACCAAGAAGAGACTTGATACCCTATGAGCATATACAGGGGGAGAAGGTCCCCCTCAGTCACAGTCATACGGGAAGGGGGTAAAGGGAAAATGGGAGGGAGGGAGGAATGGGAGGATACAAAGGATGGGATAACAATTGAGATGTAATATGAATAAATTAATAAAATATATTTCAAAAAAAGAATGGCCCCAATAGGCTCATATATTTGAATGCTTAGTCATCGGGAGTGGCAGTCTTTGAAAGGATTAGAAGGATTAGGAGGTGTGGCCTTATTTGAGGAAAAGTGTTATAGTGGGTGGGCTTTGAGGTTTCAAAAGCCCATGCTAGGCCCCAGATATTTTTACTAACAGGTCATAATGTGGCTCTTGGCTTCTTCTCCAGTACCATGTCCGCCTGCATGCCACCATACTCCCTGCCATGATAATAATAGACTAACCTCCAACACTGTAAGCAAACCCCTGATTAAATGCTTTCGTTGATAAGAGCAGCCGTGGTCACGGTGTCTGTTGTCATCATGTTCTTGTGGACTCTGTGCAGTTTACCCTTGTTCATCCAAATGTTGGTTTTTCTGCCCCACTATCTGCTTTCAATCCAGACATTGCATTGTGACATTTATTCTAAGGATCGCCTGTCTCAAGTTTGTGTAAACATGTCACCATTTGTTCTCTGTATTGCCAATAAAGACCAACTAGCCAATGCTGAGCAATAACAGAGAATAGGGTGGGACATCCTGGTCCATTGAGGAGGAGACAAAGAATAGGAAGGAGAGGAATACACATGGAGAGAACCAGGAAGCATCAGGAGGAATGAGCCAGACCTGGGATATGAGCAAAAGCAAATATAATGTGGGAAATCTGAATGGGAGGAAACTATACCAGCTTGGAGGATTAGGATGGAGTAATATTTGCACAGCTTTGCTCTCTAGGCTAATTAAGTAGATCCTAGTCTCTCTGTGTGGTTATTTGGATATAAAGCTGGTTAAGGAGTAAGCACTGATTTTTTTAACATTATAAATCAATATTAAATGTTAATAATTTTTTAACAGGTGTCTTTTCACAGCAGTAGAGCACTAAGTCATAGAAGAAAGTTACCCATAATAAATGCACTACACTTTATATTAGTCCTTTTACAAAAGTATAAGCACAATAGGGATTCACAATATACAATATTAAACTAATCTGCGAAATAAAGAAACGCAGCAGAGATGAATATGTTCTGTTTTGAATTCAGAAAAACCCACTGCACTCGATGTGAGTTAAAACAGACCACAGATGGGCTTCACGCTGATGATAATGAAGACAGTGGTTGGCATACTGAGCGTGCTGTGCTGCCTGCAAGCTCTATTTTGGGTCTTACCTGAGACCAGCCATGCGGGTGACATCACAGCTAGCATTCTGTGCTTTGGAAAACTGACCTGTAAAGACATGTACGGTGGGAGACGATTCAAGATGGCACCAGCTGCTGGCACCCACGGGGCCACTGAGCAGCTCCAAGGAACCTGAGAGACCCACGGAGGCTGAGGGGAGATGCAGAAGAGTCAGCAGAGCCCGAAATATTCCCAGGACAACTGAAAACAGGCAGGGCTTACGGGAAGACGCTTTTAAAAGCGCTCTCATGAAACTGGAAGGAAACATGGCGCAGAGGATGGCTAAACTAGACATGCAGTGGGTATAGGAGAGCAGCCACAGGGGACAAAAAACATGTTGTTGCTGAGGTGAGCTGGTCCTCAGCCTACTGGGAAGGGTGGGCCGTTGGGCCCAGCCTGTGGCATGGTGCTGCTCATCCTGCCGGGATGAGGAGAGTACCCAGCCCCGGTGAGTTGACAAGGGCATCGAGGTGTGCCGCGGCTTGGAGCTCTCACAGATCCTGCCCTCGGAATACGCTGCCCAGTTGTAAGACGACCCTGACTCTGGACACCAACAGGACAGCCAAGAGGAGTGTCGGTGACGGTCCAGTATTTAGGGTGCGTTAGAAACCAGAGACTTTGAACCAGGCTAATGACTCATTGCAATAAGTATCTGCATATAAAGCTGTTTGGGGAGGAATACTGTGTGACACACTGCAGTTTGCAGGGCTGCTTCAACGGATAAGTGCAGGGTGGAGAAGTGGAGTCGAGCAGCGGAGTGGAGGAGTGGAGCCCTAAAGGACAGATGTGGGAGCAAGGCTGCGGTGGATGGGGGAGCATCCCCAAATAGGGCCCCAGGGTGGTGTGCAGCAGCCTGCAGCTCCTGCAGGCTCCGCCCCTGAGCATACTGCCCAGCCACAGATCTCCCAGACTCTATGATAGGATGTTCAGGATGGAGAACAGTTCACTTTCTGCATTGGATTGCCTAGAAAGACTTCCATGGTCTGGCCTCCTGCTGCAGGCCGTTTTGATACCCATAGTCTGTGTTGCCACCAAAGGCCATGTGGATGTTCATGGTCCATGATCCGAGCAGCTGCTGGAAGCCATGGTGATGTCCATGGATGATGTTGCCTCCAGGGGAGGGGAGGGGCTTGTTGATACTGGTGGCCTGTGTTACCACTGGAGGCCACATTGGTGTTTGTGGTCTGTGCTGCCACCTGACGCCATGTGGATGTCCGTGGTCCATACTACTGCCAGAAGGCATGCTGGTGTTTGTGGTCTGTGTTGCCACCTGGGGCTAGGTTGAGGTCCGTGTTCCATGTTGCAGGAGGCTGTGTGGATGTGTGTGGTCCATGCTGCCACCAGAAACTGTGAGGAAGACCATGGTGATGCTGCCCCCTGGCTGTTATGGGCAGGGAAGTGTCTTTTGCAGTGTGGAGTCTTGATGACTCTCGATGACTGCAGACTCACAGCTGAGAATGAGAGACAGAAGGCCCCTGTGACAACCTCCCCCTCCCCCAAAAGAAAACAATCTAGACAGGACGCCATTGAAGAGCATCCTTAAAAGTTGTGATAGGGGTGCTGAAGTGTAGCTCTCCACAGTTGGTGGCCACTGGCCAGGTGGGGACGGTGGGAAAGACTCAGTTTTAAGGGGCTGGCCACTGGGAGCTTGAGAATAGGCCAGTAAATATATGAGCAACACAAACTGGACTTGGTATAGGTTTTTTCCTTTCTTCTTCTTTTAATTCTTCTTCTTCTCCTCCTCCTCCTCCTTCTCCTCCTCCTCCTCCTTCTTCTCCTCCTCCTCCTCCTTCTTCTTCTCCTCCTCCTCTTCCTCCTCCTCCTTCTTCTTCTTTGGAGCAGGCACAAGGGTGGGAATGTGGACCTGGGAAAAAGGGCAGGTGAGTGTGATCTGGGTATAGCATAGTGTTCCCAGCTGCATAGAGCTCCTGTTGTCAAGTTAACATAAAGAGATTTCTCCTTTTAACTTTTACACACTGCTTGCTCCTTGAGTGTGTTGAGATATTATAATTCTTGGACTAAACATGAAAATGTTGCATAGAAACTTCATCCTTACCAAAGGACTCCACAGCTCACAAGGATGCTAAATTGTAATTTGTGACATACATTTCAGTTTTAAAAACCTGACTTTTCTATTTCAGGCATCGTTTTATTTAGGTAAGGATGGCCATTAGGATACAAAGTAGAAAGCCTTTGGCGTTCTGCCCAGAACACACTACAGTTTCAAGTACTAGGAGGGAAATAATGATGGCCCGGGTTAATTTGGGATCTTGGCTTGTGGCCACAGCTCACTGGCCTCTGGACTGAGAATGCTGGGTGGAGCTAGGCTGTGCTCCTCCCTCGGGCAGTGACAGAAGCATAGTATGGGTCAAAGGAAAAGCAGACATCCTAAGAGTGATGGAGATGCCCTTAGGTACCAGAAGGAGGGACAGAGGCATTTAAGGATAGCAGGGGAGGCAGAGGAAAGTCTGATGAGACTGGCTGGTGCTGAGCTCAGGCTGTGGGCATAAAGTGTGAGGATAAAGTGTCTTCAGAGAGGGTACCACGTCCTGAAATGGACGGGTTGGGAGCCTAGCACAGAGTGACACTGAAGACCCATCTGGAGGTGCATCCCTTACCACAGTTTCTAACTGAATACACAAAAGGAAAGCTACCAGTCTCAGTCCCACAGAATTCACTGAAACAGTTAAATTCCAGGGAACTGTATGGCAGGAGCCTTGCCCCAGCAAACCGCAGACAGCAAAAACACCTCATTGCAGCCACTACCTCTGCGGGGTCCAAGGGAGAAGTTAAGGGTCCAGGGGACCTCTGCTTCAGGGACTACAGGGCAGGAAAGGAAGGGGAGAGCGGCTTTAGCTTTTGGTGGCTTCGTTGTCATAAGTTCCCTGAATCTTCAGAACTATGGATGAGTAGTCGCTGAAGGCCAAGCTCGGAAGAAATCCAAATTTAGCTCTCATGGGCCGACCACAGCACCCCACGTGCTGGCCCCATACCTGTAGGTTTTATTGGTCTGTATCCATGAAGCCAGGACACGATTCATGCAGCTCGGTTGGTGGTGTGGTTGCTTAGCATGTAATTTGCCCTGGGCTTGATCCCCAGCATCCTGCTGGGTGCTGCGATTCACACCTGCCATCCCAGCTTGCAGGAGCTAAGAGGCAGCAGGATGTTCAAGATGGCTACCCAGCAAGTCTGAGGACAACCTGCGGCACATGAGTTCCTGACTCAAAAAATAACGCAGAAATTAACAAATACGTAATGAGAAGGTGACTTTGTGATCATCTCAGCACTCATTAGACAATTCCCACAGTGTCCAAACCTCGATCTTGATAAGGTTTAGAAAAGTGGATGTTTCTATGAAACTTTCTGTAAATGTCACTAAAAATTCCTTGGTTGTTTTACGGCAAATAAAACCCTCTGGGCAGGGTTTCCGATATATCTAAAATGACTTTAAAGCTATTAGGGAGATCACAAAATGTAATTTAGATATAATTGTGCTACTCAAATCTTTTAATTAAAATATGCTAATGCCTTCTACAAGTAATTCTTCTGGACTATAAGCAATGTTTTTAAAGCTATTTGACTACGGAAATTGTTCTAATGACATTCCTGATCAAAACTTCTAAAAGCCTCCGATAATTCTTGTAATTAATTTGGCTACAGTTACATTGTTAGAGTTGATAAAACACTGACAGTAAATATTTACTTCAGTAACTTAAAAAACGGAGTTCAACCTTAAAGCTGCCTCTCAGAAAGGGAAATGATGTTCAGTGAGGTGGCTCAGTGGGTAAGGCACGTGCCGCCGAGCCTGAGCGTGATTCCTGGGCCCTACTTAGTGGAAAGAGAGAAATGACCCTAGCAAGTTACCAACCTGCATGCGCACCCACCCGCCCACACCCACACCTACACACACAGACACACAGACACACACACACACACAGTAGCTGTATGTTTTCCTCTCCTTCACTCAAAGTAATGGCACACACCCTTAATCCCAGCACTCGGGAGGCAGAGGCAGGTGGATCGCTGTGAGTTCCAGGCCAGCCTGGTCTACAAAGGGAGTCCTGGACAGCCAAGGCTGTTACACAGAGAAATCCTGTCTCGAAAAACCTAAAAACAAAGAAAAAAAAAAAAAAAGGTTAAAGAGGTTAAAGAGAGACACATCATCTTCTGTTAGGTCCCGCTGCAGGGCATGCTAGCCTAACATCCATGGCACCAGATGATTGATTAAATAATTGGAATGGGCTACTGGCGATGAAGCTATAATATCTAAGTGCAGGTTTATTGGAAACAGCAGGAGAGGGAAGGGAAGGAAAGGGAGAGCCTGCACTAGGGGTGAGGGCAAGGGAAGGAACGAGGGCAGGGAGGTGGGAAAGGACAGAGGCAGTGAACCCAAAATGTCTGGTTTGCAGAGTGAGTCCCTGGGAGAGGGCAGGCGATGCCAGCGGTGCCCTGCAGCAGGACCTAACGTCTTCTCCCAAACTTGGAATTCCTGTTTGTGCTATGCTGAGTTTTCACTGCTTCCCAGCTCGCCTATCAATTCAGCCTTTCTGCTCTGTTCTAGTCCGGAGCGCAGCACCCTCAGGGGACACTGTCACCTGAGCTTCCTTTCCGATGGCTCCAGCTGACTTTGTCAAGTGCAAAGAGACAGAGAGCACAAAGGAGTTACATTGTTAGAAAATGTCTTCCCCTCCGTCCACGTCAGGTCCTTCCCATGAAAGCCGTTCCTACTGGGCCACTGCTCCCAGGCACGTTTCCCTCTCCACCTCTTTGGAAAAGATAGTGACTTAGTCAGGGTTTCTAATGCTGCAAGCAAACATTGTGACCAAAAAGCAACGTGGGGAGCAAAGCGTTTATTCGACTTTCTCTTCCACAGTGTAGTCACTGAAGGAAGCCAGGACAGGAACTCAAACAGGGTAGGAATCTGGAGGCAGGAGCTGATGCAGAGGCTGTGGAGGGGTGCTGCTTACTGGCTTGCTCAGCTTGCTTTCTTTTTCTTTTAACTTTTTTTGATTTTTTTTGAAGGTTTATTTATTTAGTACGTAGAGTGCTCTGCCTGCATGTACACCTGCAGGCCAGAAGAGGGCACCAGATCTCATCATAGATGGTTGTGAGCCACCATGTGGTTGTTGGGAATTGAACTCAGGACCTCTGGAGGAGCAGTCAGTGCTCTTAACCTCTGAGCCATCTCTCCAGCTCCTCAACCTACTTTTTTACAGAACCCAGGGCCACCACTCACAAGGAGCTGGGTCCCCTCCCATCAGTCACTAATGAAACTCTACAGGCTTGCCCACGGCTTGGTATTACAAAGGCATTTTCTCAATTGAGACTCCCTCCTCTCTGATAATTCTAGCTTGTGTCCCCTTGACAGACGGTAATGGCTCCACACCATTGCTGGTGCCCGGATCTCTGCTCGTTCCCTGGGTGTTCCGTTGGTCCTGCCCACACCTTCACCTTCGCACCTGAGTCCTGCCCCAATATCTTCACATTGTGCTTTTCATTTGGGTTTTATGCAAGCTGTAAATGAAACGTCAGGACAGCAGATGCTTTCTCTGTGCACATTGCCATCTTCCTTGGTGAGACAGATTGAAAGCCTTGCATGGTGTGAGTGCCCACAGTCAGATGTGATGATGGTTTACGAGTTGTTCTGGGCCAATAGTAAACCTTTTGACACAATAGAATCTAATCCCAAGCTTAGATTGCAGCTGAATGAAGAGAAGGTAAGATCTTAGGCGGGCACATGGGTGGTTTCTGAGGCCAGGGCGATGGCCCTTGGCCCGTCATTGTTTCCGATGTTGCTCCTGCTTGAATTTGTTTTTATTGAAATTGACTTTCTTGCTCTTTTTTTTTCCCCCTCTGTGATGCAGCGTGTTTGCAACCCTACACTTCAAAATCAGGGAACATCATACAGAAAGGGGTACCCAAAGGTTAGTGTACATCACTGAGGGCTATGTCCACAGCCTGGTTCTGTTGGTCTGGGGTAGGACAGTGTGCTCTCTGTAAGGTTGAGGCTGCTGGCCTGGGGACCTCCTTTGAGAGGTGCTGCTGTGAACATCTGAAGCATCCAGTGGATGGTCTCTGTTGAGAAACATTTGCTTCCTGGAAACGTGAACCACCTTCTTCAGGACTGTGATCCTTTGAGCCTTTTTGGGGGGGACCATAATATAATCCTAGGAAGGTAGTCATTACAATATTCCGGAAACAGATATAAATTCTTATAAAAAGAGATAATTAATTTACTTTGCCATTGCAGGGACTAAAAATCTTTGGGTCCATGCACACATGCTTGTGTGCCCCAGCATGCATGTGAAGGTCACAGGATGACTTTGGGCGTCAATTCCTCACCTTCTACCTTGTTTGAGGCAGGATCGCTACCATAATGTTCACAGCCGGCCTGTGAGCTCCCATTTTGATGTAGGAGAGCTGGGAAGGAGACGCACGTCGCCATGCCCAGCTTTATATCAGTCCTCAGGATCCGAACTCATGTCCTCAGGCTGGTGACTTTACCCAGTGAGACCTCTCCCTAGCCCTCTGAAGATTTCATTCCTATTGGAAAGCACCTGCTGCCATTTTTTGAGAGAGTCAGACAGTAAGTCGAGGATGTCACTTTTAATGTTCAAAATTTTTGATATCTCTCTAATAACCCTCTGAGTAGAGCAGGAAATGAAAAAGAAAAGAAGCCCAGTTACAGCATTAATGGCCTTGGGAACCAAGCTCGATCAAGGCAAACCTGAGAGCCCTTTGTTGGTAAGAAGCTCCCATCACAGAACAGTGGGCTCAATTATTACAGTTATTTTTGTAAATATTCTAGGAAACCTTAAGAAAGACAATGGAGATGAAGAGATAAGTCCTACATTTAAACTAAATCATACATAGTCTGTTTCCCCTAAGCCAGTTCGCAGCAGGAGGAGTAGGAAGATGAAAGTCTTGGCATGACCAAGATCACCACCATCTTGGAATATGGATGGCGTTGTTACACCTAGTCATGTGGTCCAGTTTAGGATCAGGACGTGATTCCTTTTTTAAAATTTTATTAATTTATTCATATTACATCTCGTTTGTTAGCCCTTCCCTTGTTTCCTCCCATTCTTCCCTCCCTCCCACTTCCCCCCTTCTCCCCTCCCCTATGTCTGTGATTGAGGGAGAACTCCTCCCCCTATATATGCTCTTAGAATATTGAGTCTCTTCTTGGTAACTTGCTATCCTTCCTCTGAGTGCCACCAGGCCTCCCCATCCAGGGGACGTGGTCAGAAAAGGGGCACCGGAGTTCGCATGAGAGTCAGATCTCACTCTCCACTCAACGGTGGAGAATATCATGTTCGTCGGCTAGATCCTGGTAGGGGTTCGAAGCTTACTGCCTATATTCTCCTTGGCTGGTGCCTTAGTTTGAGGAGGTCCCCAGGACCCAGATCTGCCTGTCATAAAGTTCTTATTGAAGGTTCCCAGGACCCTGTGGGTCCTACTATTTCCCCATTCTTCCATGCTACTCTCGCCTAGAGTCTCAATAGGATGTCCTCTCTTCTGACCCACTTTTTTGGTAAGTAAAGTTTTTCATGGTACGTATCCCTTGGACTAGTGTTTTGATATAAGTGAGTATATACCGTTTGTCTCTTTTTGCTTCTGGGTGAACTCACTCATTATGATAATTTCTAGATCAATCCATTTGTCCACAAATTTCGGGAATTCCTTGTTTTTAATAGCTGAGTAGTATTCCATAGTGTAAATGTACCACAGTTTCTTAGTCCATTCTTCTACTGAGGGACACTTAGGCTGTTTCCATGTTCTGGCTATTATGTATAAAGCAGCTATGAACATGGTTGAGAATATGTCCCTGTTGTGTGGTAGGGCATTTTCTGGGTATATTCCAAGGAGTGGGATGGCTGGGTCTTGAGGAAGCCCTATTCCCATTTTTCTGAGAAAGTGCCAGATAGCTTTCCAAAGTGGTTGTACTAGTTTGCATTCCCACCAGCAATGAAGGAGTGTTCCTCTTTCTCCACATCCTCGCCAACATGTGGTGTCATTTGAGTTTTTGATTTTAGCCATTCTGATGGGTGTAAGATGGAATCTCAGTGTCGTTTTGATTTGCATTTCTCTGATGACTAACGAGGACGAGCATTTCTTTAAGTGTTTCTCAGCCATTTGATATTCCTCTGTTGAGAATTCTCTGTTAAGTTCCAAGCCCCATTTCACAATTGGGTTGTTTAATTTTGTGATGTTTAATTTCTTGAGTTCTTTATATATTTTGGATATTAAACCTTTGTCAGATGAAGGGCTGGTGAAGATCTTTTCCCAGTCTGTAGGCTGTCGCTTTGTTCTACTGACAGTGTCTCCTGCCTTACAGAAGCTTCTCAGCCTCATGAGGTCCCATTTATTAATTGTTGACATTAAGGCCTGGGCTGTTGGTGTACTGTTCAGGAAGTTGTTTCCTGTGCCTATGTGTCCCAGGCTCTTCCCCACTTTTTCCTCTAACTGAATTAATGTCTCTGGTTTTAAGTTGAGGTCTTTAATCCACTTGAACCTGAGTTTTGTGCATGGTGACAAATAAGGGTCTAATTGCATTTTTCTACATGTAGACATCCAGTTAGACCAGCACCATTTGTTGAAGATGCTATCATTTTCCCATTGAATAGATTTGGCTTGTTTGTCAAAAATCAAGTGAGCAAATGTGTGTGGATTCATCTCTGGGTCTTCAATTCGATTCCATTGATCCACCAGCCTATTGCTTTGCCAGTACCATGCTGTTTTAATTACTGTTGCTCTGTAGTACAGCTTGAGATCAAGTATGGGGATTCCTCCGGAGGATCTTTTATTGTATAGGATTGTTTTTGCTATTCTGGGTTTTTAATTTCTCCATATGAATTTGAGAATTGATCTTCCAATATCTTCAAACTATTTTGTAGGTATTTTGATAGGGATTGCATTGAATCTGTAAATTGCTTTTGGTAAGATGGCCATTTTTACTATGTTGATTCTCCCGATCCATGAACAAGATAAATCCCTCCATCTTCTGATGTCATCTTCAATCTCTTTCTTCAGAGGTTTGGAGTTTTTTTCCAATAAGCAGGACATGGTTCTTTACGGTGTTCTAGTCATGCTGCCTGAGAAGCAAACTAGTTCAATTAGCTTTAACTGCTACCTTAAATTGCCACCCTCTACTGATTTCAGGACAGCTGTTGGTAAGTGATGGTTGAAGTCTCATATCCTAAAGACAACAATGGCAGCTGTGACTGCAAGGTATGGAAAAAACCCCAGTGCTAATGTGCCCTATGTTTTTCCCGGGCAGGGACCTGGGTGTTAAGACCCCAGGCCCCTGCCTCCTACTGCCTGGGGTCGCACATTAACCAGCCCCTACTTCCCTATCCAGATAAAGAGTGACCCCTGTCAAGTAGCCTAAGTTATAGATGCCCCCTCTCCCGCTCCAGTCATGGAGGAGAGGTTACATATTAGCTAAGCCTGCTTCCACACAATGGAACTTCCTCTGCTCCTTGGAAACTGTTAGACTGTTAGACGTGGGCATCTTACTTCATCTGGTGAGGTTGGAAGGCTCCCTCAGACCTCTGCTGTTCTAGTTATGTAATAATTCTCTTGCCCAAAGGGCTTGGGTTTTCTGTCTGTGTCTGTGTGCCTTTGTCTCTCCCTTCCTCCCTCCCACCCTCCCTCCCTCCTTCCCTCCCTCCCTCCCTCCCTTTCTTCCTCCCTCCCTCTCTTCCTCCTCCTCTTTTTTTGTTAAACCTAACAACTGGGGCACTTTTAACTGGAAACCGTGTTCAACCAAATTCTATATTCCATCTCCCACAACTTGAGATAATGAGCATTTTTTTTTTCTCCCTTAGCTGGCAAGAGCAGGCACTGTGTGTTCACTTCCTGTCAGGCTGTACCTTTCCAATTTCCTCCTTGATGTAATTATTAGATAATTCCCTTTCTCTGTCTGGGAAAGCACCTGTTCTGTGTTTCAGGGAAACACGTTCTCTAATAAGTGTAGGCTTCCCCAGCCCAGCAGAGCGCTGGTGCATGTGTCTTGGAGGGAACAAGGAAATGTTTTGCTGTAAATGGAACAAGAAGGAAAAGCTGGTGTAGAAATTTCACAGCTTCTCTTTCCATTCAGACAATGTTTTGAAATGCATAATGTTTGATTCGAGGTTGGGTTTAGGTTGGCATGACCTGCACACAGGCATGGTGTCTACAAGGCAGGTCTGCACCATCTGACTTTGAAAGCTGGAAAAGTTTCCATGATACTTTTGACATTGAGTGGACACTTATATTCTGTTGCTGGTGTCACTGGGGAAAAGTAGGATCCTTCAGGTCTTTGGATTCTTCTCAGTTAAGGAAAGTATCCCTTAGCACCATTAAACAAGGCCTAAACACAGGGTTTGCTCCTCTGCAAGCTTCCGGTTTCTTCTGTATTCAGTGCAAGCCCAACTCTTTTTAAACCCTTTTAGTTCTTCCCAGCATGAATTTCAACCAGCACCATCTTGGCACAGATATGTCATTCTGGAAGGCTTCATATGGGACAATTTGGTGGAAAAACCTGCTACTAGCTTTTTGTTTGTTTGTTTGTTTGTTTGTTTGTTTTGTGAAGTATGTTTTTTTTTTGTTTCAAGTACTCATGATAGGGTTTTTTTTTAGTATTGCTAATTCTAGTATATTAGAGAAGGCAAGTATGTCTATTATAGATAATTATTAGGAATTATTATGTCCAGAAAAAAAATTTCAAATTATAATTATTTTTGATCTACCAGGAAAAGGGGAGACTAAAAAAAAGCCTGTGCCCAGTGCGCCTGAAAGACACCCAAACTTCTACCCTGTCAGGGACCACAATGATAAGCAAATATATGATGGAGAGATGGGAAGATGGAGCCTGTGGTAGAGAGATGGGAAGATGGAGCCTGTGGCAGAGAGATGGGAAGATGGAGCATGTGGTAGAGAGATGGAAGAGATGGAGCATGTGGTCGAGAGATGGGAAGATGGAGCATGTGGCAGAGATACACCCAAATTCATAAAGAGAAAGATACAGATTATCACCAGCACAATAATAGTGGGTGGCTTCAGGGCCCTACTCTTCCATCACACAGGTCACTCCAGAAAAAAAAAAAAAAAAATATATATATATATATATATATATATATATACACGTCTGGTCTAAATAACATCGTGCATCAAATGGACCTAACAGACATCTATAGAATGTTTTAGCTAAATACTGAAGAGCAGCATGCAATTTTCTCAGATGTGCACAGTACTCTTAAAAATAGATTATATAATAAATCAAAATTTGAGTATTAACAATTTTTTAAAACATTTGAGTAATTCCTTGTATTCTATCTGACCACAGTGAAACAAAGTTAGAAATCAACAGCAAGAGAAATTACAAAGAAGCACAAACTCACAGAAATTGAATAACACTATTGAATGCTGAGTGGGTCATTGAAAAAAGTTAAGAAAGAAAATTTAAAATATCTATAGTTAATTTAAAATTAAATGGGAGCACCAAAACCTTTGTAGTACAGTGAAAATAGTCTAAAGAGGGCAAATTTATGTAGTGTCAAGTGCCATTATGAAAGCAGAGATGTCAGCCAGGTGTGGGAACACACGCCCGTAATCCCAGCACTGGGGAGGCAGAGGCAGGTGGATCTCTGTGAGTTTGAAGCCAGCCTGATCTACAAAGCAAGTCCAGGATTGCCAAGGCTACACAGAGAAACCCTGCTTTCAGAAACAAAAAACAAAACAAAACAAAAAAACCAAACGAACAAACAAAAAAAGAGAGAAAAGAAAAAGAAATCAGAGATGTTGTCAATGAAAAACAGTGAACCTTACTGTTTTGAGAAGACAAGAACAAATTAAACCCAAAATCAGTGGATGGAAATAATTAAGATGAGGACGTAAATTTATAAAATGGAAACAAAATAATACAAGGAATTAATGAAACAAAATAAATAAAATTAGGGATGAGAAAGGGAAATATTACATAGATACCAAGGAAATCCAGGAAATCTTACCTTAATATTAGAAAATTTTAAAGAAAATAAATGAATTTCTAAATGCACATGAACTACCAAAATTAAACCAAGATGAGATAAACAATTTAATAGATCTCTAGCAAGCAATGAGTTTGAAGCAGCAATTAAAAACAAAAACAAAAAAATTCTCCTAACTTAAAAAAGTCTGACCCAGATTGTCAAAGGCCAGCTTCAACACTGTCAGATAGATTCACCGCTGATTTCTACCAGACCTTAACGAACTAACACCAGGCTTCTCAAATGAAGTGATTCCATAAAAACAAGACAAAAAAAACCCACTACCAATCTTTTTATGGGACTGGTCTACACACACACACACACACACACACACACACACTACAAACCAAGCTTCTCAAAAAAATATAGATGAAAAAAATCTCAACAAAATACTGACAAATCAGAGTCAAGAGACATAAAAAAGATCATTCACTATAATCATATTGGCTTCATTCCAACAATGCAGGGATCTATAATATATTACATATATATATAATATATGCAATATATGTAAATCAGTTAACTAAATACATAGCATAAATAGACTCAGGATTACAGAAATTACATGACCATGTCAATAGTTGCAGAAAAAAACCTTTGACAAAGTTTAACATTCTGTCATGATAAAAGCCTTAAAAAGCTGGAGGTACACTCCCAAGCCTAGCTTGAGTCACAGCTTGCCCACTGGCTTTTCATGAGGAGTCTCCAAAACCTGCTCATGCCATCCCCACACTACCAGGCCTAGATCCTGGTGTGCAGCGTACACACCAGCTTTCCCTGGTGAGTCTGCTTGGAGCCGTTCAATACTTCCAAACCTAGTTCTGGTCATGTAGCTCCTGCACCAGCTCCGGCGCAAACCCAAAGGCAAGCTGGAATCCATCATCAACTGTAGAACCAAAGAAAGATGACCATATGCCCAGGACACATCACACACACAAAAATATAAACAATATGAAAGGCCAAGACAACATGATCCCCTACCCCTAACCTATTAGTCTCATAAAATGTTTTCCAATAAGAATTACCCAGATGAACCCAGACACAGAATTTGAAAGACCATAACTTTGATAAAAGAATACAAGAAATTTAAAGAAGACACAATCAAACAGCAATAAACAACGAATGTAAGAGTTGATTTTCAAAAAAAGATTAACAAGGTCAACAAACCTTAAGATCAATTAACAAAGTTTTCAATTACTCAATCAACAAACTGAGAGGAAAGTATTACAAATAGAATGGACCAAGTAGAAGACAGAGTATTGGGACTTGAAGATAAAGTAGAAGGTAGGAGGCATGTATGTCCTTGTGCTCACAGAGAAGTACTAGGGAAACCAGGAATGTTAAATACGCAGGGTTGTCTCTTCAAAGACACAGATGTATAGCCACTTTTCTGCCCAGAAGACTGGAAATGTATGTGGTTAGTTGCCTGGTGCCCTCAGGGCTCTCTGTATGACCAGGCTGAACCAGCTCCCCCAGACTCTTATGTTTATCTCAACCTGTAGTTTTATATCATCCCTGAGAGTCTTCTCAAGAGCATTGCTTTCTCTTGATCCTGGTTCTTCACTGAATATAGAACCTGTCTTTATGGAGAATGTTACTGGTAATTTACAGAGTTTTGATGCACGTCTTAAGCTTTGTTGTATATATAGGATTGAGTTGATTATCACCAGGAAACTGTTTTCCAAATTGTTCTGTGCTTAAATATACCAAAAAAGAAAGAAAGAAAGAAAGAAAAAAAGAAAGAAAGAAAGAAAGAAAAAAGAAGAAAGAAAGAAAGAAACCCTGCCCAGTGTCCGACTCTTAGTTTGAAGTCCACAGGTGCTACTGAGTTGTGTTGAACCAAATCTCCTTGCTGCTCCTGGATCAACACTCTACTGGCCGTGGTGTTTGCAGAGACCCCTACAGTAGAAGAGTTGACCACTTGAGCAAAGAATATGAAAACTTAAAAACACACAAAGGAAGCATACAAGAACTATGCAACACCACAAAAAGACTAAATCTTCAAATTATAGGCACAGATGAAGGAGAAGAATCCCAGGTCAATAGCACAGACCGTATCCTCAACAAGATCATAAAAAGAAACAAAAAAATACAAATTAAGAAAAGACATACCTATACAAACACAAGAAACACACAGAATATCAAATAGACATGAGCAGAAAAGAAATTCCCTGTGGTATATTGTAGTTAAAACAAGGACAGAGTACTGAAATCTACAAGGAAAACCATAAGTCAAACATTAAGAAAAATACATCACAATAGCAGCTGATATCTTAATGAAAACTTTAAAAGTCAGAAGAATCTGGAACAATGCACTCCTAGACTAGACTATAATATCCAGCAAAACTATCTGCTGTGGTTGAAGGGAAAAGTGAAACTTCCCACGAGGTAAACAGAGTAAAAGAATTTATGCCCATCAAACCAGCCCTACAGAGACTACTGGAAGTAATACTTTGGACTGAAGAGGGCAATTAGCATAGCCGGGAGACTATAGAGAGAAAATGGGTGCAGTTATAATTACTGAAATATAAAGTAGGACTAAGAATACAAACAACCAAAACAAATAAAATGACTGCAATTAACACATATTTTTCAATAACAACTTTAAATGTTAAAGACCTCAACATTCTAGCTAAAAGACAAAGGCTAGCTGAATGGATTAAGAATTAAATACATCTTTTTTTTTTTTTCTGTCTACAAGAAACTCATCTTAAAGTGAAAGGATGGAAAATGGTATTCTAAGTAACTAGGACCAGGATGCAAGCAGGTGTCACTATCCTAATATTCAACAAAATAAACTTCAAACCAAAACTAATCAGAAGAGGTAAAGAAGGGTGGTTCATTCTAATCAAGGGGACAGCAAAACATGATGACACCAGAATCCTAAACATATATGCATCAAACTTTGGCACAACCAATTTCATATTGCTGGAATTAGAGACACAGATGAGCTGGAACTCAGTAATGGTGGGTGATTTGAATAACCCAACCTCTACAATAGACAGTTAATCCAGAAAAAAAATAGACAGAAAAACATCAGAATTAAATAATATTAAACATAAAATAGATATCCACCCAAATACCACAGAATACACAGTCTACTCAGCAGCCTACTGAAGCATCTCTAAAATAGATCACATCTTGGGAAATGCAAATAAATATCATAACAATTTAAGAAAATGACTCTATGTGTCCTTTCTGACTACAATGCAATAAAACTTAAAACCAAAAGCAAACACATCTCTAATAATCACACACATACATAGAGATTAAGGAACACATCACTGAATAATGAATGGATCAAAGATGAAATCAAGAAAGAAATCCAAAATGTCCTGGAATTTAATTAAATTGACAATACAACAAAACCTCTGGAATACATTAAAAGCTGTCCCATGAGGGAAATTTGTAGCTCCAAGTAGCTGCATTAATAACTACCAACAATAACAACAAAAACAGAAAAAAAGATACTTAATGATGTTTGTGTTTGGAAAAACACAAACAAAAATTAATAAGTTAAAAACAAAGAAAAATAAAGAATCAATGAATGTAAGAGCGGATTTTCAAAAAAAGATTAACAAGGTCAACAAACCTTAAGACCAATTAACAAAAAGAAAGGAAGAGAATCTCTTATGAGCAGGGAAACATTAAGAGACAGTAAATTAATTCAAAGCATTCTAAGGAGAGGCTTTAAAGACCTATAATTATTAAGTTAGAAAACATTTTAAAAATGGATACATTTCTAGATTTATCCAATCTGCTTGTGGTGGTTTGAATAGGTATGGCCCCCATAAACTCATGGGTTTGAATGCTTGGCCATTGGGAATGGCACTATTAGGAGGCGTGGCCTTCTTGGAGGGAGTGTGTCACTGTAGAGGCGGGCCTTAGGGTCATACATACTCAAGCTATGGCCAGTGTGGGACACAGTCTCTCCTTGCTGCCTGCAGATCAAGATGTTAGAACTCTCAGCTCCTGCAGCGCCGTGATAATGGACTGAGCCTCTGAACTGTAAGGCAGCCCCAAATAACTGTTCTCTTTTATAAGAGTTGCCTTTGTCATGTTGTCTCTTCACAGCAATGGAAACCCTAACTAAGGCACTGCTAAACTTAAGCCAGGAAGAGACCAACATCTTAAACAGACCATAACAGATAAGGAGATGAAAGCAGTGATAAAAGTTCTCCCAGCTGAAAAGCTTAAGTTCAGATAGACTCATAGTAGAAATCTACCAGGCTTTCATAGAAGATAGTTTATTAAATTGCTCAAAAGAAAGAAATATAATTAAAATAAAATGAGACAGAGCTATCCACTATCCTCACTCCTTTTCAATATTGTGTTTGGAACACTAGGTGGAGCAGTGAGGCAAGAGAAAGGAGCTAAAGGGATACAGATAGGAGAAGTGAATGGTTTTAGTTTTTAGTTTTGTTTTTTTTTTTTAATTAATTCCACGAGAAAACTTAGAGAAACGATTGACAACTTCAGCAAAGGAAGCTGAGATCAACTTACAAAAATCAGTGTCCTTTCTATCCACCACCGACAGCATGTGAGAAAGAGGTGATGGGCACGCTTCTGTTCACAGTAGCCTCAAAGAAAGTAAAATATCCAGGAACACATTGAACTCAGAAAGCAAAAGAACGCTACAGTGAAAACTTTGCAGCTGCGAAGAAAGAGGTTGAGAAAGACGCGAGAAAACGAAGGCTTCCCACACTCCTGCACTGATGGAATTAACATTGTGAAAATTATCATGCTCTGAAAAGCCACTCAGATTCAGCGCAATTCTAATAAAAAAAATCTCCACAGAAACAGAAGAAAAAGTTTGAAATTCACACGGGACACAAAAGATACAGGACGGCGACCAGAGCAATCCTAAGCAGGAAGCACAATGATGGAAGAATTGCCACTCCAGATTTTAGGATATACTACAGAATCATAGTAATAAAAACAGCATGGTACTTTTACACACACACACACACACACACACACACACACACACACACACCAAAACAACAAAACAAGCAAACAAAACCAGGCATACATGTAGAGGAACTTTAATCCAGGGACGTGACTGCTCTGGCAAGGGTTCACATCCAAAGACCTAGGTTAGCTGGTGGAGGCTGGAAACTGAAGCCTTCAAGGTCCGGGCTTGCAGAAGATTAGATTGTGCGGAGGCTAGAAGCTTCCAGGCCTAGGCCTAGGGATATTTAGATAGAAATAATTTGGGCTCATCCCAAGCCACGTATTAGTAAGGCCTGAGTAAGGCTGCTGAGGGTTGGTTTGGTGCTGAGTAGTTAATGCTGATTAATGGCCTCACGTATTAGTAAGGCCTGAGTAAGGCTGCTGAGGGTTGGTTTGGTGCTGAGTAGTTAATGCTGATTAATGGCCTCCAAGACCTGGATGCCACCTAGAAGAACACATTCTGATGTACACCTGTTTTTGTTGTGTAAACTTGGCTCTACCTAATTCAAAGTTAATTGGTTAATAAAGATGCTGAAGCCTGTGGCTGGGCAGAAGAGAGGCTGGTGGGGCTTAGGTTCCTAGGCTTGGGGTCTCGAGGGACCACCAGGTTGGAAGGAGGAAGAGAGGAAGGAGGTCTGTGACTGGAAGGGATGAGCTAGGAGTGCCAGGTCAAGGAACGTGGGCCATGAGGACAGACTGATGGAGCAGAAGCCGCCTGGGAGTCATCAGATTGGCAAAGGATGAGGTTTTATGTGGGTTTTAAGGGTTGTGGTATTAGAATAGCTCAGATCCTGCCCAGAATGATGCCTATGGCTTAGTAATAAATCATAGTCACTCCATGTCAATCATTAGGGAACTAGCTGGTTAAAGAAAACTGCTGCCATATTATTTTCTATTATTTATTATTATTATTATTATTAATTTTACAGTTGGTTCTCATCTCATCCACTCGTCTGAAGAGATAAACAACATTAACACATATATACCAATGGAATGGCAAAGAAGACCAAACATGAGTGTACATAACTACAGACATCTAACATTCAACAAAGATGCCATAAACATACATTGCAGGGAAAACAGCATCTTCAACAAATAATGCTGGAAAAACTGGATGTCTGTATGTAAAAGAATGAAAGTAGGCCAGTGGTCACTTTGCACAAAAATTAACCCCATATGGATCAAAGACCTCAGTGTGAAACCTGAAACTGCTGGGACAAAACGTAGGCAGACCATTTTAGATAGAACTGTGGGAAAGGCCACTATGAACAGAACTCCGTGTACCTAGGAATAATTTAGGCCAGAAATTGGCAAGTGGGACCTCATGAAACAATAAAAACTTGCATATAGCAAAGAAAACAACCCAGTGAAGACAAAGCCTACATGGTGAGAGAGAAATTTGCTAGCTATGCATCCAATGGGGATTAATATATTATTTATATAAAATTTATATAGTATAATGTGTAATATATGAATATCATATTATATTATTTTTATATAATTAATATATTAAAAAGCAAAGACTCAAGCAAACAAACAACCCAATTGAAAAAATGGTTGACAGAGCTGAACACATAGGTCTCAAAAGAAGAAAAAAAAAATTAAGAAATACACTTATTCAGCACCCTTAGCAATTAGGGAAGCTCAAATTGAAACTATTTCATCAAGTCAGAATGGCTGAGATCAAGAAAACGATTGATAACAAAGGCTGGTAGGGATGTGTGGGAGAAAGAACCCCCAGTCACTAGTGGGTAACCAGACCCAGAAAGACAAATGCTACCCTGACACTGAGTCTTTCTATATATTCTATGAAGTCCTGGCTGCCGTGGAGCTCCTTATATAGAACAGGCTGGCCCCAAACCTACAGAAAGGCACCTGCCTCTACCTCCTGAGTGCTGAGATTAAGGGTGTGTGCCACCCCCTTCCCACCACCCCCTCTCACATCTTCCCTCTTACTTGTGGTGAAACACACCCGCACCTGCACCCACCCCATGTTGGTCAGTGTTTTATCACTACAACAGGAAAGCCAGTTACAACACCCAGCCTCAGCTCCATAGTAAGTTTGGGGCTAGCTGAGACTATATGAGACACCCATACCAAAAAACAAAAACAAACAAACAGACAAAAAACTAACCAACCAAAAAACCGCTGGAGGCCAAAATACTAGCATTCATAGGCGTTTAGACGTTTGTTCTAAAGCAGATGGGGCTGACGGGTTCAAAGGCTTGGATAACAGCTGCAGACAGCGTAGAAACGCTGAGAACCAGAGTCAGAAGTGGGGCCTGGCCACATGGCTGAACTGTTAACACACTGGACTCCCTTTGGAGGAGCAAAGACAATGCTTCTCTGAGATGGAGTCTACCTCAGGTGAAGATGCTGTTCGGTTAGGAATGCGACATTAATGTAGCTGCTACGGCCACAGCAGGCTTGAGAAGGTGGGTGTCAACTGTGAAAGATGTTCTGCTGTGGGTAAAGTGGTACCCAACTGCATCTTGTGCTACGGATAAATCTTTCGGGAAAGAGTGAGTCAACTGATTCAGCAAATATCCCCGCTGACTTAAGAAACTGCCCAAACTACCGCAAGCCCTTGGTACCCCGTGCCCTATTTATCAGACATCAGTACACCCACAAGACTATGGTTAAAGCTTAGATGGTTGGGAGCCGTTTTAGCAGTAGGGTGTTTTTAATCGAAGGATGCACATACTTAACAGACTATTAACTGTACAGTCTAGAACAGTGGTTCTCAACCTTCCTAGCGCTGCGACTCTTTAATACGGTTCTTAATGGTGTGGTGACCCCCAACCATAAAATTAGTTTTGTTGCCACTGCATAACTGTAATTTTGCTATGGTTATGAACTGTGTGTTTTCCAATAATCTTAGGCGGCCCCTGGGAAAGGGTCGTCCGATCCCCACAAGCTGAGAATGGTTCCTGTGAGGGCTGACGCAGGCTTCCACGCAGCCGTGTACGTACTCCACGCACTCTGCGTTGCCCTCCTCCCTCCTCTTCCCCCTCCCTTTTGTTCCTAGTAGTTCCCTTGTTTCTTTCCTGCGTTTTATTTATTTATTTACCGTAAATCCTACACACGAGAGAAAACATGAGACATCACGAGGCTTTTGCTGCTCCTCTGAGAACTCCTACACATGATATTATACAAGTCAACCAGTTCCGCGTCTTTCCCTATAAACAAAATGGTTTCATTCTGCTAAATAAAACTCCACTGGAGGGCTGGAAAGAGGGCGCTGCGGTTAAAAGCACACACTGTTCTTGGGGGAGGACCTGAATTGCCCACAACGGGTGGCCCGCGGCCATCTGTCAGTCCAGCCCTAGGGGGACTCGGCACCCCTTTTGGTTTCTGCAGGCACCACACTCATATGCACAAGCCCACACACAGAGGTACACACACACACACACACACACACACACACACACACACACACACACACATGCGCGCGCATTTAAAACGTTTTAAACTCCACTGTGTCTCCACAGCACATTTTCTCTATCTGGTGGTGGCACCCAGGCTGACTGCACGTGCACCCTGCTCGCTCCACTAGCCTTTCTGTCTCAAGCAAGCCCAGCATTCCCACAGGGGCCGCTGCAGGTCAGCTTACAGCCTAGGCTGCGTAGGGGTTTGTGTTCTTTGGCATTCTATGAATTACTAATTGTGGGATAAATTTGGTGTTAGAAGGCTTGCTCATTCTTATTTTTAAAAGAACTGATGTCTCCCTCCCCCACACACACACCTGATTTTTTTTTTTTTTTTTTTTTTTTGGTAAGAAAACGTAAATGGCTGGTGCTTCTGATGGCTGCAACGAGAGACATGCTCTCCCGACAAGTGGCAAAGGATTAGAGACAGAAACTCACTTAATGAAAGGAATCTTAGGACCACCCACAAACTCAGGCTCTTTCCCAGGCCCAGCACAAGACCTAGCAACGTGTTAAAACTTCTATAAAGTTTGTACTAGTGTGACATTTATCATAACCACAATTAGAGGTGATTTCTTCATCACATTTCCCTTGGCCACACACTTACTCCAGCTGGGCTCTACTGAATAGCTTCGGGCATCCCTTGGATCTGGTTTTGGGGTTGGGGAGTTTGGGGGGGGTGGGGTTTGGGATTCTTGTAGTTTGGTGTTAATGAGGAGAATCTATTTGCCATAATTTCTGTGGAGCTGTTTGTTATTGTAAGGTGGGCTGGTGCCAGGGCGGCTTCCAATAATGCTGCCACCACTCGCTCCATGCAATGACATAGGTGTGGACTGCTGGTCCTGGTGTGTCCAGCATCAAAAAGAGGTTGGTAGAGATGCCAACGGCAAGAGCCGGTCCACAGGGACCTCTGATATACCTTGTTAGACAAAAACAACGCGAAGCTCAGGATGTGATGCTCGCAGATAACTAATCAAAATAAAAATGCTCACCTGTGCAGAGTGCTGCGCGCTTGTGTGGGAATCCCGTGAAGGAACACCTACAAGGCATGGCTGTGCAGCACACTCTGAAAGAATGGTTTCTGCAGGCAAAGTTGCGCCTCTTATGAGGTCCAAAAACAGTTCTTTCCAGCTGGCTGCAGTGGTGTGCTCCTATAATCTTAGCACTCAGAAGACAGAGGCAGGAGGATCACTGGCAGTTTGAAGCCAGCTTGATCATTGTAGTGAGTTCTGGGGCAGCCAGGGTTACACAGTGAGACTCTTGTAACAACAACAACAACGACAACAACAGTATACTAACTATGCCAGAAGAGTGTATTATCTTTCTGGGGAAAACACTAGAAACTTGATACTATATGGAGACGTGGTCAAAGAGCATGCAGCCAAAACACACAGAAAAAAACAGGCTTTCAGGCAGAAATTGTTAAAAAAAAAAATTAGATAACGTTTATGATATTTATCAGCTTTTAGAAAAATAATTTGATGTATTTTTTAATTAAACTGGTAGACTGAGCTAAGACCTGTGCTCGCTGTTGTACGTGGACATCATCCCAGGCCTACGGGTTGACTAGGACAGAAATGCTGAGGACAGGTGGTGCCTCTTTTCCTGAGTGGGGACAGCCACTGCTTTCTGTCCTACACACCCCCACCCAGCATTCCAAGCCTTCAGAATCAGGCTGAATTAGAGCCAGCAGCTTTCCGGGGTGGGGGGTGGGGGGGGGGGGGGGGAGGGGAGGCGCGTCTTGTGGCCATCAGATGGCAGGACTTCTCTTTCACCTTAATCAGATGAGCCAATTCTCTTTATATCGGAAGCCACATGCGCTGTACTCTGCCTGCCTGTCTCTCGGATGCCTGCCTACTGCCTATCTGATCTACTTGTATGTGTGCATTGCATCTTCCCATTTTTCTGGATAACTGACTAATATGTCTTTTGGAGATTTATCTAAGCTGTCGTACACATAAGCAGTCCATTCCTTTTCATTGATGAGCACTGTATCACTATTTCCCTGGTAGACATTTGGGTTACTTTTAGGCTTTGTTTATTATGAATACATGTGCTATAAATATTGTGTCATTTTAGGAAGATGAATTTCCATTTCTCTTGGGGACGTGCTGTAGAGTTGCTATATCCTACGGTAGATAATTAGTTTCCCAAAGTAGCCACACTGTTTTAGCCTCTAAGCGTGCTTAATGAGAGCAGGGGTTATTTATATATGTGTCTGCGTCCTAATGAGTGTGAAGTGGAGCCCTCTGTGTGGGTTCAGTCTATATTTCCCTGGTTAATCATGATGTTGAGTGCCTTAGGCATCTCCTAGCCATTCCTACATCCTCTTTTGTGAAGTGTTTTCTCAAATCACTTGGACATTTTAATTTGGATTATCTTTTATTAATGCTGTATGAACTACATAGATTCAATTCATTTTTAAAATCAATCCAGAGCCATCTATCTACCCATTTGTCATCTATCTCTCAATCTACCATCTGTCCATTGCCTTTCATGCATATATTTTTATCCAATCTATAGTGTGTCTCTCATGGCTTAATTATGAAATTTTGGATTTTTTTTTTTTTTTTTTTTTGGTTTTTCGGGACAAGGTTTCTCTGTGTAGCCTTGGTTGGTCTGTACTCTCTTTGTAGACCAGGCTGGCCTCGAACTCACAGAGATCCACCTACCTCTGCCTCCTGAGTTCTGCGATTAAAGGCATGTGTCATCACGCCCAGATCAAATTTTGGAATAATTTAAAGCTATAAAATTTCACAAATAGAGGGTTTCTGTAATATTATACTTGGCTTCCTCTAAAAGTTAATACTTTAGGTTTTCCTAGTATGTGGAGTTTTCTGCTTGTCTTACCATTGATTTCTAATGACTACCCCCAGCAAGTTAGTTAGCATGCCTGTCATCTCACAAGGTAAATGTCTACATGTATATATGGTACAAATAATTAAGATCTGCTCTCAGCAAATTTCTGATGCACAGTAGAGTAATATAATATAATATGATATAATTAATAGCCATGCTGTTCACCGGGTTCTCTAGAACTTTCTTTGTATCTCTTATTTCTTTCTTTTTTTATTTTATTTTATTTTATTTTTATTTTGAGACAAGGTTTCTCTGTGTAGCCTTGGCTGTCCTGGAGTTGCTTTGTAGACCAGGCTGGCCTCAAACTCACATCGATCCGCCTTCCTCTGCCTCCCAAGTGCTGGAATCAAAGATGTGCATCACCGCGCCTGGCTCCTTACATCTCTTAACCCACAGCTCCCGTGTCCCCACCACCTACGCCACAGCTCCTAACATCCACCGTCCTCCTCTCTACTTCTTGGAATTCATCACATGTAGATTCTACATATAAATGAATACATGCAGCGTTTATACCTCTGTGTCTAGATTATTTCTCGTAGCATAATGTCCTCCAGGTAAATCTTGTGATCAATGACAGGATTTCTTTCTCTCTTTGGGCTGAATCACAGTCCGTAGCATCCCTTATTTTCCCTCAGCCTCATCTGCACTGGACTGTGTTTAGTGGCGCTATGTGAGCACGGGGTGGGGGTGGGGGTGCAGGCATCTCTCTGACATAGTTTGTTTCCTTGAGTACATAATCCAAGGATGGTGTTGCTGGACCATAGGGCACTCACTCATTAATGAAATTTTCTGCTTCATCTATAACTGTATAACTTTAATGTTTTCTATCACATTTACAATTGCATTTAAATTTTCTTCTTCTCTTTGCTAGCTAAGTTTGTTGACTTTGTGTCTCCCTCCCTCCAGGGTTCTTTGTTGGGCCTAGCTCTTAGCAAATCTGGGTGTGTATTTATCTCTTCCTCCCTCACACTAAGGAGAGGAGTGGCATGGGTGAACCAGGCTATCTGTCCTTCCTTCAAGAGCCCTCTTTCTTGCATCTGCGCCCCAAGCAGGCCTCCTCTCATCTGGCCTCCTTAAAGCACAGGAGGGTCTTCTGAGCAGAGTTGTCAGACACTGGTGATTTCGGGTACTGGGGACCCTTCTTCTGCTACCTTGCTGTTGACACTCCAGCCTGCAAGCCTCTTGCTTGGAATTTGTGGCATTTACTAGTGCACAGATTAACGCTTTGCACAAAACCTAAACAATTCTCCTCATTACTCCTGCTCTTTCCTCTCCCTCTTGCTAGGAGATTGACGCGGACAGAGGACACACGCTCCTCTGAGACTCTTCGTTCACTTTTCTTCTGTCCTTCACACTGGACAACTCTGCAAACCTATAGAATTGCTGACGTTTCCCTGTTTGCTGCTGGGGATTGAACCTGGGGCTTGAGCACGCGAGGCCAGAGCTCTAGCACTGGGCTGCAACCTGGGGCTTGGATCTTTGAGCTGAGATCTTACATACTGGAGGGAGAAAGGGGAAAGGATGGTGCTAGAGCGAGACAGCCAATCCCTTGATGTCTCCTTCTAGAAGGCCACCAACCCTATAAGGAAAGCCCTTTCCACACTCATGCCCTCATCTAAGCCCAGCTGCCCATCAAAGGTCCCATCTCCAAATACCACCCTATTGGAGGATCAGACTTCAAGGTGTAGTGGGTTACACATTCTGCCCATGACAAGTCTCAGTGGCCTTCAGGAGACTCTGAAGCATAAGAGGATTAATTACCCAGCATGCTTTTGAGGTAGGACTATTTTGGGGGAGAGGGGCAGGACGTGTGTGTGTGTGTGTGTGTGTGTGTGTGTGTGTGTGTGTGTGTGTGCGTGCATGCGTGCCAGTGTCCTGTGTTGTGCTACAAACCACTTGCAGTGTTAGTGTGACTTTGTGTATTTGTCCTTATGTACCCATGGCTTTCTGTGGTACAGACATATGCTGTTATTGTGCCAGTGACATATTATTATTGTGCCTCATGGTCTTTGGCATCATCAAGAATTCTGCTACTTGCTGGGTGGTGGCTCATGCCTTTAATCCCAGCACTTGGGAGGCAGAGGCAGGCAGAACTCTGTGAGTTCAAGGCCAGCCTGGTCTACAAAGCAAGTCCAGGACAGCCAAGGCTACACAGAGAAACCTTGTATTGGAAAAAAAAACCCTGCTTCTCATTTGAAACATTTTTCCCCCCTTCAGTGTTTTCTGAGCTCATTCTCCATATCTTGCTTTTGTGTGTTTTTTATGCCTGTTACACTTTCACATCTTCTCAGTTCTAGCTGTTTGGAATCTGACTCATTGTCTCGTGACTGCACCCCCAGCTAACATTTGCTCTATCATGAACCTATAAGCACTTTTCTCTGACAGCTGTAATTTTCTGATTGGTTCCTTGTGAATTTCACATCATGAGCCCCAATCCTTCCTCTCCTCTAGCACCTGTCCTCCACCCTTGTAATCTTCCCCTGCCCCGCTAACAGATTAAAAAAAAAACCTCACATGGAAGCTGTAGTGTGTCACAGTGTGTCCCACAGTAAACCCTTTTGCCCACACTTCTTTGCTTACTTACAAATGTTCATTGCAATGACTTGTTGGTCTGGCTTGCGGCCTCTGGCTTCTGCTACACTGTTAATACTGGGACCTCGCCGGGACTCCTCTTGGATACCCTGTGGTTGCCCTGTGTCATGGAGATCCTGCAGCTTTGGGTCTGTAGAACTGGCCCCTTCACAAACTCCAGCAGTTCATACATGGGGTAGATGTTGGGGTGGGTGAACTCGAAGCCCTGGATCTGGGCCTGAGTGGTCTCTGAACTGGTCAGCCACGGGGTCCCCTCCCCAGCCTGGTGGGTGTCTTCTTCCTTGCACTGAAATGGCTGGTATTTGCTTTAGGAAATATTTTATTGTTCCATTTCCCGTATGCTTTGCTTTAATATATAGTCTGTTTTCTTGATGCTTTAAAACTGCCTTTTGGTTTTTTCAAAACTCTGAAAACGTATTCTCTTTTTTTGCTCTCTGCCTCTGTGCTGTTCGTCCTGGATACAATTGCACTCACGTTTCCCGCAGGACACGGTCACTTTGGATGAGGGGCCACCTACTCCAGCAAGGCTTTTTCTTTTAAAAAAAAAAACATATTTTATTAATTAATTCATATTACATCTCAATTGTTATCCCATCCCTTGTATCCTCCCATTCTTCCCTCCCTCCCATTTTCCCCTTCCTCCCCTCTCCTATGATTGTGACTGAGGGGGACCTCCTCCCCCTGTATATGCTCATAGGGTATCAAGTCTCTTCTTGGTAGCCTACTATCCTTCCTCTAAGTGCCACCAGGCCTCTCCATCTGGGGGACGTGGCCAAATATGGGGCACCAGAGTTCCATGAAAGTCTTCACTTACCAGGAAAGTGGGACAGAGGGAGAGGGCATCCTCTTGGGACTCTAGGTGAGAGAAGCATGGGAGAATGGGGAAATAGAAGGATCCAGAGGGTCCTAGAAACCTACAAGAAGAACATTATGACAGGTGAATCTGGGCCTAGGGGTCCTGCTCAAACTATGGCACCAGTCAAGGGCAATAAACTTCAAACCCCTACCCAGATCTAGCCAATGGACAGGGCATTCTCCACAGTTGAGTGGAGAGTGGGGTCTGACTTTTGCAAGGCTTTTTCTGAATCAATAAATCTGCAGGCCTTATCCCCAAGTTAGGTCACACTGGAAGACACTGGGGCTATCTTAGCTCATGACACAAGCTCTGGAAACCTTCCCCTTAGATCTGTGGTGCATGCCTCTGACGGCGTCTTCCCAGTCTGCAGGCCGATGGGCCTGTGGTTTTACTCAAGGGTCAGTCAGTTCTATGAATGGGTTGTGGCTTGCCCTCAGGCCAACAGCCACCTAAACGAGGAACTTACGTGGTGCCCGTGCTATTATTCCCTCTACCAAGTCTATCCCAGCGTTGCCCTGTGGTTGTTGCTTTCCTTTCGAACTGTTTTGAATGGAATCATGGCTGCCACTTGCAGGAAGTCTGGTCCATGCCAGCTCTTCCACCTCCAGGACACACTCCTGTTTCAGATTTTCCCGGGTTGTTTGTCTAGCTTCATCCTGAGCATTTGAATGTGTGACTCTTCTCCTGTCTACAAAGGGCTCTGGCTGTTAATGTGCGTTAGCTTCTTCCTGTTTCGTTTTGTGGGAGGGAGTTTTTATTTTATATTTGGTATTAATTCATTCATTCGTTAGCTCATTCATTAATTCATTTTATAGTCATTTTAGGTGTTTGCAGTCTCCCATCCATTTGGAAACTCCATTTGGGAACGGTCTTTCCTGCTCCAGGCTCACTAATCTAGAAGGGTTAGGCGAGATGATTTGCTGCGTTGCTGGCTCAAGAGCGCCCTCTTCTGTAGGCCTGAAAGAATTGCGGCTTTTTAAATTTTTTTTTTTTTTTAGTAGCTGTCTTTTGATTTTTATTCTACTAGTTATTGCTTTTAATTTAAAAAAATTTCATTGGCTGCTGATAAGGTGTGGTAACTGTAAGAGTGTTCTCATTTTGTGGAAATTCAGTGAGCTGCACACTTACTATATGTGGATATTATTTATATATGAATGGTGTGCTTTGATTAAATGCCAAATATGCACAAGTCCATAGTTTTTAGTGGCTAATGGGCGAAACATTATATTGAGGAAAATAACCTTCTATATCCCATCTTTATGGCCAATCCTTCCACCACCCCCAATTTTGAGGCAGGGTCTCACTGTTTAGCCCCAGATGACCTGGAACTCACACCGTAAACCAGATCTCAAAGGCAGAGACCTGCTGGCCTCTGCCTGGTGCTGCCTTTAAAGACGTACATCATTACACCTGCCTTAGTCTACTTATCTCCATCCATTTGCTACTCTAAGAATATGTGTGTGTGTGTGTGTGTGTGTGTGTGTGTGTGTGTGTGTGTGTGTATTCCTGATATTTATATATATGATAGTAAACATTTCCTTTATTGTTCTCATATTTCCCCAACACTAGAAAATGAAGCCAGGAGGCCCCGGAGTAAGCACCGCCTGAGGCCTGGCAGTCAGTGACAGAGCCAGGCGCCCGCTGCCCCAAGAGTCGCCAACAGCATCATGCCCGCACTGCTGGAGCGCCCCAAGCTTTCCAACGCCATGGCCAGGGCTCTGCACAGGCACATCACGATGGAGCGGAAGCGCAAACGCCAGGAGGAGGAAGAGGTGGACAAGCTGATGGAGCAGAAGATGAAAGCCGAGCAGGAGAAAAGAAGGAAGAAGGAGATGGAAGAGAGAATGTCCCTGGAGGAGACCAAGGAACAAATTCAGAAGCTGCAAGAAAAACTTTCAGCTCTACAGGAGGAGAAGCACCAGCTTTTCTTGCAGCTCAAGAAAGTTCTGCATGAGGAAGAAAAACAGAAGCGAAAGGAACAGAGCGACCTCACCGCCCTGCCACCAGCCGCGTACCAGCAGAGCCTGCCGGTTCACACAGGAGCTCACCTCCTCACCATGCACGCGAGTCCTGGAGGTCACAACCGCCCAGATATCCTCATGGCGGCGGAGAGAGCCAAGCAGATGTTTGGACCCCAAGTGCTTGCGGCCCAGCACTACATGGGAGCAGCAGCTGCTTTCGCAGGAACCTCAGAGCATGGACAGTTCCAAGGCATTCCAGCGGGTGCTTACGGGTCTGCCCAGCCCCTACCTCACTATGGGCCTACACAGCTAGCCTACAGTCCTAGCCAGCAGCAGCTCAGGGCCCCGGCAGCATTTCCTGCAGTGCAGTACCTATCTCAGCCGCAGCCACACCCCTATGCAGTGCATGGCCACTTTCAGCCCACTCAGACAGGGTTCCTCCAGCCTGGCGGTGCCCTGTCTTTGCCAAAGCAGATGGAACGTGCCACTCAGCCAACCAGCTTCTCGGAATCATCTTCTCTGTGGCCCATGTACGCCCAGGCTCTGCACCCAGGCCCTGGACTCATGGCTTCCCCCCAGATGCATGTGCAGATGCAAGCAGTGGCAAAGCCAGGCGTCGTCGCCACTACCAGCCAGCCTGGCCCTCGGCTCCCTTTCACCCAGTACAGCCAGAACCCACGGTTCTACCACAAGTAGCCACCAGATAACTCCAACCTACCCTCCATCCCTCAGGGTGACCTTCCTGTGTGTCCCAAACCAATAAAATCTACCCACTACCAAAAAAACAAAAAAACAAAAACAAAAAAAACCCAAGAAGATAATCAAGAGAGAGAGAAAGAAAGAAAGAAAGAAAGAAAGAAATAGGAAGAGGAAGAGGAAAGAAAATAAAGCCATGGAATGCAAAGACTGGAGGATGGGAGTAGGAACAGGGTGTAGTGACGTACACTGTGAGACTGCCATAAGACAAAGCCAATTACTATTCTAGCTAGAACTACTAATTAAGAAGATATAGAGGATAGAAAATGTTACTGTGTCCATCCTTTAAAAATACAACAAAGAGGAGGAAGGCTGTGTGTGCGGGTGGGGGGGGGATGAGGAGGCAATCTCTCGTGAAGCCAGACTGGTTTTTTTTTTTTTTTTTTTTTTTTTTATTCATTGTCTAACTTTTGTTGCTGTACACAATGATTTTTCTTTTATTTAAAGGTTTACTTTCACTATTTAAGACTATTATAGGTTCGTGTGTCCGCACGTGGGTGTGTGCACACGAGGGCAGAGGTGTGAGATTCCGTGGAGTTAACAGACAGCTGTGCGCAGCCTGAGGTGAGGGTGGAGAGCCACTTTCAGGTCCTCTTTGGGAAGAGCAGCCAATGCTCGTATCCACTGAGTCGTCTCTCCAGCTCCAAGACACAGCTTTTTAAAGATAGATTTCTCTTTTTACGTGTTTGTGTGCAGGAAGTGGAAGTCAGGAGGTGGAGTCAGAGCCCCTGGGGCTAGAGTTACAGGTGGTGGTGAGCACTTGACGTTGTGGATGTCAGGAACTGAACTCTAGTCCTCCACTAGAGCAATGAGCAATTTTAACGGAGTGATGAGCCATCTCACCAGGTTCCAGATAAAATATCTTTTTAATTTTTTTATATATATTTTTCTGCAGAGCTGGAGATCCAATCGTGAACATCCCAGACAGGTGCTTTGTACTAAGCCGTGCTCCCAGTAAGACTGACCTTTAACCCTTGCTCTCACTTCCTTATTTCATCTTACATTTATTCATACTAATAATTTATTGTTTCACTCTACTGAATATTCCATATATGTGATTGCATTATATAGAATCACAACTTACTGTTCTACCTGTGGCTGCCTGCGGGGCTGCCTTTCCGTTTTGCCATAAACTGGCAAACACCCTCAAGGTCAAAGGCGTGCCAGGCGGGTGTGCGC
This sequence comes from Acomys russatus, assembly GCF_903995435.1. Classification (NCBI taxonomy): domain Eukaryota; kingdom Metazoa; phylum Chordata; class Mammalia; order Rodentia; family Muridae; genus Acomys; species Acomys russatus. The sequence goes on along the minus strand of NC_067146.1, from coordinate 11,445,731 downwards.
TTCTTCGTACGTGGGTTCTGTGGTTTCACAATTGCCCGCTGCATGACCTGCCACACAGCAGAAAGAATGAGCCCTTTGAGATGGGACCAGCCTGCTGTCATCCTCCTTCCTGAAGCCACCAGCAGCTGCCTAGGAGAAGGCTCCAAGTGCCTGACCAGGGACAGTCTCAGTGTGTGCGCAGGCCTACCTTCTCCTCAGCTCACAGCTTTTTTTTTTTTTTTTTTTGGTTTTTTGGTTTTTTGGTTTTTTCAAGACAGGGTTTCTCTGTGTAGCCTTGGCTGTCCTGGACTCACTTTGTAGACCATGCTGGCCTCGAACTCACAGTGATCCGCCTGCCTCTGCCTCCAGAGTGCTGGGATTAAAGGTGTGTGCCACCACCTCCTGGCAGATCACAGCTCTTACTGCTCTCTTCTTCCTGTGTTCCCCACTGGTGTTCTCTCTGCTCTTCTCTCTCTGCCTCTGTCCCACACAGGGTCTTTGTACGTGGGAGTTTCCACAGTTGGAAGTACTCTTTTTCCACCTGGTCCACAGCCTCCCTTGTAGAGCAGATGCCATGTGAAATGGTTCTGAGGCCAGCACTCGCCATCTGTGCTATCTCACGTAGCCGTGGCTGACACAGGAAAGGTTTACAACTTGCTGGCTCTACACTTTGCTGGTTGTTGGGGACCCACGCTCTGTGACGTCCCGCCTAAGGTGGAGCGAGCCTCCACTGTCTGGAACAAGGTCTGCTCTCGGGCTGGACTTAGACACAGCTCTGGAGGCCATGAAATGACACATAGGGTTTATGCTCCTGAGTGACAAAGCAAGTAGATGGTGCCACTCAGCCACAGAGAGCCATATAGGCCAATCTAGCAGGTGTTCTGAAGGTAAGTGACTCTATGGGCCACTGCAATCCTTATACTGGTTTTATTTTTTTACACAGTGTTTCTCTAGTTTGAGGGAATAAAGGACAAACCTGTGTACCCATCACTCATTTGAGGCCTCAGACTGCCCTCCTTGTTACGTTCCTCCGTTTCCAAGGAGCAGCCACTGCGTAGCTTTTTAGCAGCTCTAAGTCAGTGTGGTGCTGCTGGTAAGAGGTGGGGCTTAGGGGAGGTCTCCAGATCCCTGGAGGGCATGCCCCTGGAAGGCATTGGGCACCCTGATCCTTTCCACCTCTTTTGCTCCTCGGGCTTAAGGTGCGCAAATTGGTTCCTCTATAGCTACATGGTCCTGCTGTGATGCACTGACTTGCCACAGGCTCCAAAGCAATGGAGCCAAACAGTCATGGCCTTGAACCTCCCAAACCATGCCTCAATGTCACCCCTCTATGTGGATTATCCAAATATGTGCCGTAGTAATGGAAATCTGACCAACATACACACCATGCCTTTATTACTTATTTGTGTTTGTTGACATATAGTGTACACGCATACATGTACCTGCTCATGTGTGTGCAGGAGCATATGTATGGCCACATGTAGTGAGAATTTTGGTGTCTTTAAAAATCTAGCTATGTTGTGTAAACATGTTTTTGTTTTAATCCCAGGTGTGGGATATGGGGCTGCTTCAGACTGTCCACAGCAGCTGACTGTGTGCCTCCTGTGTGCTCTGGCAGGGGCCATGATTCTGCCAGCTGAAGACAATTTGATTGTGGGGACTCTAGAGAGGGTATATAAAAAACCAGAGCCCCAAGAGAGGAGGCTGGCTATTCATCCTGCTGCTGCTGCTCCTGATGCTGTTGGTTTGTCAAGCGGTTGAGAAAAAAAGAGACAAGAAATTGGAGATGAGGATTGGACTTTTCCTAAGGAACTCAACGCCCCTAATCATCAGGAAGCAGTCTAAAAAGAACTCAACACCTCCTTTCCCCTGGAACCTTCTTTGTCTCCTACCTAGTGTTGGGGGGTTGGAAGGGATTAGGGTGGATAAGGGTTGGAAGGGAGGTAGAGATATAAAAACCCAAGTTAAATAGATAGACAAGATATGCCAGCAGCCGTGAATGTGCCTATGAAGGCTGGAGGGCAATGCTAGTATGTCTTTTCCATCTACTTGAGACACGGTAGACTCGGTGAACCAGAGCCGGTGGCTGGCTAGATGCGTTGGCCAGCAAGGTCTCGGGGTAGGCCTGCTTCTGAGCCCTTAGCAACGTCTGGGGGTCGGCCTGCTTCTGAGCCCTCAGCAACTTCTGGGGGTCTGCCTGCTTCTGAGCCCTCAGCAAGGCCTGGGGGTCGGCCTGCTTCTCAGCCCTCAGCAAGGCCTGGGGGTCGGCCTGCTTCTGAGCCCTCAGCAAGGCCTGGGGGTCGGCCTGCTTCTGAGCCCTCAGCAACGTCTGGGGGTCGGCCTGCTTCTGAGCCCTCAGCAAGGCCTGGGGGTCGGCCTGCTTCTGAGCCCTCAGCAAGGCCTGGGGGTCGGCCTGCTTCTGAGCCCTCAGCAACGTCTGGGGGTCGGCCTGCTTCTGAGCCCTCAGCAACGTCTGGGGGTCGGCCTGCTTCTGAGCCCTCAGCAACGTCTGGGGGTCGGCCTGCTTCTGAGCCCTCAGCAACGTCTGGGGGTCGGCCTGCTTCTGATCCCTCAGCAACGTCTGGGGGTCGGCCTGCTTCTGAGCCCTCAGCAACGTCTGGGGGTCGGCCTGCTTCTGAGCCCTCAGCAAGGCCTGGGGGTCGGCCTGCTTCTGAGCCCTCAGCAACGTCTGGGGATCGGCCTGCTTCTGAGCCCTCAGCAAGGCCTGGGGGTCGGCCTGCTTCTGCGCCCTCAGCACTAGAGTTACAGATGCTCACCATGTGCTCAGCTTGTTATACGGGTGCTGGGGATTCAAACCCAGGTCCGCATGCTTGCTCAGCTAGCCTTTTTTTATTCACGGAGACGTCTCCCCAGCATCCAATCTTTTATGTTTAGTTTCACCTATCCATGTGTTGTTGCTTAGTTCTAGCAATTTTGGACTCCTGAAAATGGCTGTGTTTTTTAATCGCTTCTTTCAGTAATAAACGCAATGCTTATGTTTCACGCAGACTGACGGAGGTCATCTTTTGAATGTATCCATGTTAATGTTGGGGGTATGTTGGGTCTCTGTAGACTTGTTTTTGTGAGTATTTAAACATATATCTTGTAGGTAGGAAGCTGCTCAACTATATATCGGACGAGAGCAATGATCTTTAGCAGCTAGTGTCAAGTCACTTTCAAAGTGAGCCACATCCCCCAGTGCCACCAGCAGCAGCAGCACGACTTCGCCCCGTGGCACAGAGCCTTCCCTAACACTTGCTAGTCTACACTGCGACTTTTGCCAGTCTGACAGGGACACAGGGTCTCATCAGGGCTCGCCTTCATAGCTAACCAGGCGTCCTTCTGGTTACAGCGGGAAGTTCGAGCTTGCAGTCCTGGCATCATTACTAAAGCAATCCTCTTATTCGCTAACATGTCTGGATTTAGACAGTGAGTTTTCCTCCATCATGGAGAATTTTCCTTTTGGCCTCTTTAGCTGAAGAAGGCCACTGATGTGCTCAAATGACTCCGAGGAAGGGAGAGAAACTGGGGGTGGATCTAGAGAATGGAGGAAAAAAGCCAAATGGGGCGGAAACCAAACTTACTAACTGCAATTAGCCAGCCTGACTCGGAGTGGCCACCTCTAAAGCAATGTGAGACGGAGCCAACTCCTGGGCACAGCAGACGGGTTGGAGCAACAGAATCCGGAGCCAAACGGAGGGAATTGGTTCCTCAGAAACGGCTCAAGTCACAGTCATTGTTTAAAAGCTAGTCACAGGGTCTCCTGGGGTCTGTAACAACAGTTCCCTTACAAGTGGACTCAGGAAAGCAAACAGCAGTGCTCTCACCTCGCGAGACCCAACTTTCCTACTCACGTAACATTGAATCCCCACATCCCCAAAGGGGAATCAAATACATAACTCTTATAGTTTATACTGAAGGGGATGCTTACCGTCGTTAAAAATGTTTTATAGCGTTACCTTGTCATTTTCTTCAAAGAAAACCTGGAAAGGCATTTCTTTTTTTCTTTTTCTTTTTTTTTTTTTTTTTTTTTCAGTTGTCTGGATGAGGAAGCCCAGTGTTGGGGGCAGAGTCCTTCCTTGCCTCAGAGGCTCTGAGCTGAAGACTTGGCCAGCAGAGCCCATTGTGCTAGGCAGATATAAGTTGAATACACACACGCCTGCTGGGGACTAAACAGTAAGTTATTTCTGGCCCAGTCTCTGTCTTCATTCCTAATATGCAATGTTTCCACATTCTAAGTCCAGCTATTTCTTACCCCTTGAACAAAATTATCCCAAGATAAGCTTGACAAATGGTTTTTTTTTTTTTTTCCTATTTATAAAACTTCCATAGAGGACGTAGCTCACTCAGTAGAACAAAGGATTCTTAATCAACTGGCTCATTTGGTGGAGCAGAGGACTTTTAATGATCTCTTAAAACTCAGGGATTCCCAGCATCTGTCATGATCCCCCTCTGGTGAGAGTGGGGAGATAGAGGGACCCAGAGGGTCCAGCAACCCTACAATAAGACCATCAAGGCTGGATCTGGACACAGGGGCCCTGTACAACTACTGTACCAACCAAGGACAATGCATGCAGCAAACCTAGATCCCCTATTCAGATCTAGCCAATGGACAGCACATTCTCCACAGTTGTGTGGAGAGCGGAGACTGACTCTGACATGAACTCTGGTGCCCCCAATTTGATCCCTTCCCTTTGATGGGGAGGCCTGGTGGAACTCAGAGAAGGGGAGGCAGGCTATCAAGATGAGACCTGACAGGCTGTGGTCATATGGTGGGGGAGGAGGTCCCCTTCCATCACAGACCTAGGGGAGGGGAATAAGGTGAAAGAGGGAGGGAGGGGAAACAGGAAGATACAAGTGAGGGCATAATAATTGGGATATAACCTGAATAAATTATTTAAAAAATAAAAACTGCAGGGACTTTCATCTGCATCTCTCAAAAACTGGGAGAGATAAACACATTTTAAAAATTCCGCCTTACAGGCTGGAGAGATGCCTCAAAGGTTAACAGCACTGGCTCTTTCTCCAAAGGTCCTGAGTTCAATTCCCAGCAACCACATGGTGGCTCACAACCATCTACAAGGAGATCTGGTGCCCTCTTCTGGTAGACAGGCATACATGTGGGCAGAATATTGTATAAATAATAATTGTTTTAAAATTTCCACCTTAGGCCAGGCACAGTGGCACACGCCTGTAATCCCTGTGCTTGGGAGGCAGAGGCAGGTGGATCTCTGTGAGTTCGAGGCCAGCCTGGTCTACAAAGTGAGTCTAGGATAGCCAGGGCTACACAGAGAAACCCTGTCTTGGATGGAGGAGGGGGGGTGGGCGGGAGGGGAAATCCCACCTTAGAAAGAAGCTGAGCATGAAGCTCTCACTGTTTCTAAAATCTTAAGCAACAGACACATGTTTCTGAGAAACTGTTTAGTTGACCCAGGTGAAAGTATGTCTTCCGTGAGCACAGATTTCCAGCTGACCAGATCGAACCCCACATGGTCTCCTGCTGGCCTCCAGTTTGGTCTCTGTTGCTGTGATAAAACACTGACCTGGAGAGATGGCTCAGAGGTTAAGATCACCATCTGCTCTTCTGAAGGTCCCGAGTTCAATTCCCAGCAACCACATGGTGGCAAACAACCATCCGTAATGGGGTCTGGTGCCTTCTTGCGGTGGGCAGGCACACGTGTGGGCAGAATACTGTATAAGTAATAAATAAATCTTAAAAAAAAAAAAAAAAAAAAAAAAAAAAAAAAAAAAACACTGACCAAAACCGCCTGAGGGAGGAAATTGCTTAGCTGACTCACAGGCCATCATCAAGGGATGCCAAGGCAGAGACCTGGAGGCAGGAACCGAAGCAGAGACGAAAGAGGAAAGCTGTTCGTGGCCTGCTTCCCTGCCTTGCTCAGCTGGCTGTTTTACAGCCCAGGTCCCCCTGCCCAGGGGTGGCACCACCCGCAGCTCTCCGGTATCAAGACAATGCCCACAGGCCAATCTGCTGGTGGCAATTGCTCAGTCGTGGGCCTCTCTTTTCAGGTTGGTAAAAATGACTACCACATCCCTCAGGTCTCCAAAGCACAAATGACAGGGTGGAAATGGTGGCGCGTGCCTGTGATTCTAGCACATGGGAGGTGGGACAACCCACGCAAAGTCGAAGTCGGCCTGGTGTTCCTGGAGTTTCAGGCCATGAGGGGCTATACAGCGAAACTCTGCATAAACTAAACAAAGAACAACAACAAAAACCCAAAAGGCAAAACAAAACAAAATAAAAAGTCTCTCCTGGGGGCTGAGGGGCTGGTTAAATAAGCCTAGCTGACTCCATGGCAGGTTTCAGTGTCTTGTTAGCTTAGAGCAGGCCTCAGCCTCCTTCCATTCCTCAGAAATGAGCTCAGCACTCACTGGGAAGGCTGTAGAAAATGGACAGCCAATCAGAGACGGCCCAGCCACCTGAACAGAGGAAGATACTATTGCTTAAGGTTGACTTAATGCTGGTCTAATTGCTTAAGGATGATTTACTGCCGGTCTGGAAATCTCTTGTCTTATGATTAACTAATGACCCTAAGTTTGTCCTCACTTTCTTAGTTTGAATGCTCCAATCATGTTAAAGATTGCCTAAACCCCATTGAAATTCCCCCAAATGCCATTAAAAGGAGCCTGCGAGGTTACCTCCGTTCGACTCCAGCACGCTGGATTTCTGCCGAATAAATGCTCTTTGCCACTTGCATACTATTTGAGTCTGTGGTCTTTTCTTCGGTACACTCAAGATGCTAGCACTCCAAAGAAATAGAAAGCAGATCACTACGGCAGCACCTCAGCTATGGATACACAGTAGGAAAGGAATCGGGAGCTGATCTGTTTAGAGTGCTTCTTCCCTGAGCTATGCTGGCAGGCACAGTGATGAGGGAGTTAGGAAGCCCCCATGGCTGTACTTTCCAATATGGAAGCCGTTACTCACAGGAAACTGTGCTCCCACCACTGACATGGACAACAAGGCAGGAAGTCATTTTGGCTCATGCTGTCATGGTAGTGGAGATACGTTGGCAAAGATTGTGTGGATCAAGGTGGCCAGGAAACAGTCATGGGTCCCCAGTGACATACTCTCCCCATAAAGCTCTGCCCCTTGAAGTTTCCAGAACTTCTCAAAAGAGACCGATGGATGGCTGGGGAGCAAGCACTGAACACACAAGCCTCTAGGGGAACAGTTCACATCTAAACCACCATGGCTATCTCCATTCTCAATGAAATAAAATTTAGAAGTCAGCTGCTAAAAAAAAAAAAAAAAAAAAAAAAAAAAAAAAAAAAAAAAAAAAAAAAAGTCACTTGCTCAGTGGCATTGGCAACATTTAAAGGACTCAGTGGCCACAGCACCTAGCCAGTGAACACTCGGCAGCACTGTTGCCATGGAGAACGAGGTTTCCCATGGTGCTTTGGTGTCTGCTTTGGTGGTGTATTTCAAGATGGGTCTGAGGCAGGAGGATCACAAGTTCAAGTCCTTAGCTGGGCTGCAGTGTGAGTTCAGTGCTGGCCAGGGCAACTTAGTGAAAGCCTCTCCCAAACGGTGAAAGGGGGAGTGGCGAGGTAGCTCAGTGGCAGAATGTTTGCCTGGTGTGCACGGGTTCAATCCTAGTACTGAGAACAAAAACCAAACAACCATGTGAGTGGCATCCGGTGCTTCCTTGGGGACAAGGTGCCCCCTTGTTTATCTCCACATTCTTCTATCCTTACTGGAAACTTCCAGTTTAGAAACTCCCAGGGGTGTCAGGAAAACACTTGAGCAGTGACATTGAAAGCCAGGTGACAAGAACAGGAGTCTCAAGTGGGCAGCCTCCGAGGCCGCGTGACCTCTATTTAGCTCTTGATCCCTCCGGCCACACAGTCTCTTCCATCAGCAAGTCTCCACGAATGCATCCATCTATGTCCCTGGCTCAGGTGAGAGGGAAGCTAGCACAGCCCTCCCAGGATGCCTCCCCTGCCCTGCCCTCAGGGCTGCAGTCACTGTTCCAACCTGGAGCTCAGTGCTCTCTGCCTGCGAAGCCTTTGTGGACTTCTCAGAACAGAAAGAAAACCTGCTGCTGCAGGAAGAAACCAGGCTGCGAACGCACAGGGCAGGACAAGATGGGGCAGGATGGAGAGGCCGGAGCTGGGTTGGAGTTGTTCTTGCTCATTCCCTTGGAATTCACTGGCTCTCCAAACACTGTGGGTGTCAACAGCGAGGCTTCTTTTTCTGGGCGAGTGACCTCGCTCCAGGCTCCCTGCAGCTGGAGGCTATCTTCATGCAGTCTCCATCTGCCATTAAAACCAGAGAACTGCACACAGCAGCATGAATTTTCTCGGACGGAAGTAAGTGACCAAGCTCTTCCATCTACAAATCCAGAACTAAAGAGACAGGGCTAGCGATGGCTTCGCAGTTCAGAGCACTGGCTGCTCTTATAGAGGACTCAAGTCCAATTCCCAGCACCCACATAGTGGCTCATGAGTCTATAACTGCAGCTCCAGGAGATCCGATGTCCTCTTCTGGCTTTCAAATGCACTAGGCACACATGTGGTACACAGATTTACATGCAGGCAAAAGACCCATACGTGAAAAAATAATTTTAAAAAGTGAAAAGACACATTTTTACATGAAAGAAGTCCAGGGTACATGATCTGCCAGTGCTTCCTCAATAGATGACTTTAACAGGTGGGTTTCCATATACTTTACATACGTGGCTAACACAGAATGTGCACGTGGGCACACGTGTATGTGTGGAGAGGTGAGGGGGAGAACATACGCATCACTGAGGCTGGCACGTGACTGTGGGAGTGGGTAAGCTGCAGCTGGCTCCAGGCTTGGCAAGAGTTAGGGTTGAGGTCTTGAGTCTGGAGGTGGAGGAGGGAGTCAGCAAGAGTCGTTCTTTGAAGGGACCTGCTCAAAGGCCTTAGGGCCTTCAGCTGATTAGATGAGACCCATGCATCCTGTGAAGGGCGATACGTCTTACTCAACTCTGATTTTAGAATAGCTACACTGCCAGCCACAGGGGTACATGCCTGCACTATGAAGGCAGAGACAGGAGGATGGAGAGATTACAGTCAGCCTGGGCTATACAATTAAAGTTTTATTTTATTTTATTTTTTTAAAAAAGGCCTTTATTGAGGCATAATCGGTAGGCAAGAAAATGCATATAGACAATGTACACAATTTGAGGCATTTGAACATGTGCCTACAGCTGTGAAAAGTATCACCACAATCCAGATAAAAGACCCCATCACCCCAAGTGCTTGCCTGAGTACCCACTGCCTCATTTCCTTGTATGAGAGTAGGAACATGGTCCACCAGACTTACCTTCTTCAGTAGTTTTAAGTGAGCGTTCAACATGGCTGGCCCTGTGCTGTGTGGCTCCTTAGAACAAACTCCTCCTCCTGTTAAAGTAACCCTGGCCACTTAAAGCCTGCCTGTGTGCTATGCTGACAAATATTTACACCAGCTTCTGGTAGTGTGTGTGGGCAAGTTGTAGCTTTTGCCAATTTTCACATTACAACTCCTTTTGACATGGCTATCTCTGGCTAGAGATGGCAACCCTGTAATTGTAACACTTAGCTCTCAAGGGCTCCCATAGAGTTGGTGTGCACCCATGGGGATCTGGGCTTCGCTTCTGTTTCTCATGGTAGTGTTTTTAGCCTGCACCTGGATGCTTTTGTCCATTCCTCAGCATGATACCCAGGCTGCCTCTAAGTCTGCTCCAGCGAGTGTCCCCCAGTGCCCTCAGGCACAAGTGTGCAAGCATTCCTGCAGTGCACACTTCTCAAAGTGGCTGCCCCAGGCCACCCACTCACCAGAGCTGAAATCCTGTTTGCCCACAGCTCTATCAAGCATGTGGGATGGACAGACTGACTTTTGCCAAGCCGAAGCCGGTAGGTGGTCTCATGTCACTACCCGCGTTTCCTGTATTTTCTTCTATATTTAACTCCATGCTGTAATTATCTATCTCTGGCTAGATACAGAAGTACCAAAAGTCCAGACCCTAAATTATGGTAGCATGGCTGTGGAGCTTTTATATACACTTAGGGAGATACATATGCAGACCTTTGAGGGTTTAGGAACAGAAGCCGTGTCAGTGCTGGCTCCCACTTTGGCTTCATCGAGTGTGCTAGATACTCAGCTAAGGCAAGGCTAAAGGAGTGTGACGCTGGAGAGAGGCTGTGGGTCCGCCTGCCATCGTCCTTAGCCATCCTCACATGGGCATTATCACCAAGCTCATGTCCTCCTGCTGCAGCACCAGGCTTTCCTATAAACACACGGCAGCCCGTGTGTCAGGCGAGAATTTCAACATGGTTTACCTTCATGCTCTGAATGGAGCAGAAAGTGTTCTGTCAGCGATGGGAGCGGGAGAGGAGGCAGCTCTCGCTCACAGGAGGCACCCAGGATGTGCATCTTACAAACATTTCTTCACAGACATCGAGGAACACAGAGCCCCCACAGGTCACTGCTTTACAGCCTGCCATTTTGCTCTCTCGCTACTGCTCACTTTAATATCTAAGGTTCACTTTTTTTCTGCTCCTTTGTAATAATTAAATAATGATTTAGCACACTACAACTGGGCACAAGCTTCCCTGTATGCCTAGTTTTCCATGCAGGCCTCATGGCACCAAAGGGCAGGAAGCTCGGGGAAATTGTGGGGGGATAAACACGCATATGGCTACAGAAAGGGTCTAGTGTGTGAGTTGTCGTGCTTGTGAGACAAGCATCCCTCAATGTCTGTGTTCCACAGATGACAACAGGCAGGATGTGCCCGCAGGACCAGTGAAGGTGCGGTGCAGACCCCAGCCTAGAGCTGGGTGACAGGAAGCAAGTCTAAAGAAGGCGGCGGCAGGTATGAGATGCCCCAGGATGAGGCCTCTCTGTTAGAGCAGCCGCTGGCTTTGAACTTCCAAGAAGAACAGGAGAAATGGAACTTGACTTAGGTTAACAATTAGGTGACTCACCACCCTGGGATATAAGCCAACGGTTACAAAACGGAAGGCCAGTGATTGGCATCCCAGGTACACACTGACATTGCCACGGCCTCTGCTGGGTGTCAGTGTCAGGTGCTCAGTGTGTCTGTGTCACTGTGTCTAACAGGAAGGTCTGAGGAGCAGTGAGCCACCCACACCGGAGACTAATATTTCTAATTCTTATCTGAGGGATTTCCCCTCCAACTTTGCTAGACTGTAAACTTGAACTGAGAACGTGAATAGTGCAGCCCCTGGCTATGCCAGAGGATCCCTGAAGAAGGCAGTGACATCCTCTGGAGTGAGGTGAGGGGTGGGGGTGGGGCAGACACTAAAGAACCCTTTGCCCACTGCTTCTCTGCCTTATAGAAGGATGTAACTTTTATGTGACTTCTGACTTTAAACACTGGCTGCTGTTACTTTCTTCTGAGTACGGCACTGCATACCTGCACTCCCAATGCGTGGGACGCAGAACTGTGAGTATCAGATCACTCTGGACTCCGTAAGACCCTGCCTCAAAAAATTTAAAAAACAAGCTGGGCTGTGGTAGTGGACACCTTCCAATCCTAGCACTTTGGAGGCAGAGGCCGGTGAATTCTCTGTGAGTCTAGAACAAAGCAAGTCTAGGATAGCCAGAGCTGTTACACAGAGAAACCCTGTCTTGAAAAACAAAAAGCAAAAACAAAAACTAACAACAATAACAACAACAAACCCAAAACAAAACCAAAAACTGACCTGATGGAGCAGAACCAGCCCAGGCAGGACCAATATGGCAAGTAACTTGGGGCACATGGCTGGGCAACAGCAAGAAAAGGGTTATCTGCCCAACAGGTAACAGATGGGAATTTTCCAGTGGTTTTCCTTATGCCCACGGATACACAGACCTGCTAAAGTCAGACAGAACTGAGTTCAAATCCCGCCTGTGCTGTTCAGCAGTTGCGCAGATGACTTGTCCCCATGGAGCCTCAGAATGTACATGCCCTGCCTGTGGGGAGGGTTATGCAAGGAGTTTAGGCCTGGCCCAGGATTACTACATGCCTGAAAGACAGATGGTGACAGCAACTGCCAGTTTTTAATCTCTCGTGAGATTTTTTTTTTTTTTCCCAAGTCCAAAATCAAATTGAAAAGTGGTCGGATCTGCATTCCTGGCTTAACTTCACACACCTCGTCAGGGATGCTCACATTATATAAGTTGAGGCATCCTGATATTAACAAGAGTTATCTTTCTCACCTGTGCAATGGGTCCACACATGTCCCATGGGTCCATGGGGGCGGGGAGCTAGGGCAAACCTCTATCTTGGCTGGGTTTCTGTGCATGCTTTGCATCTGGCACGTGGGGCACTCAGCAGGCACCAGCCCCATTTTTTTCCATAACCTTCTAACTATGGGGGTCCAGAGCTGAGCCCCTAAGGGGCACACACTGGAGGAATGATTCTGGCCACCTGAGATCTCTCTTCAGGGTCTGAGGTCAGGCTCGTGTTTTCATAGATACTCAGATTTTTCATATCCAAGGGATATGCTGCCTGGCTCCATTTTATGGAAGAGCAGAAACAGATCAGCAGCTTGCAAAGGCCCTGGCTCTGGAGTGGTGTTTAGTCTACTCAAGACAGACACTGGGACCTGCTGTAGCATGGGTTTGGAGGTGGCTTGGAGGGCACTGCCTAGGGAAGGTGAAGCAAGGCCAGATCTTAGGCTCTGACCATGGTGCTGAATGCTCCTGTAACATAACTCCTACAGCGGCCGAAGGAAGCCCAAGAGTGGTGGGGGTGCTGGAAGAGCTTCAGGAGAGTAGACACATGCCCTCCTCCCCGCTGGAGTTCCACTAGCTGCCTGCCTAAGTTGCCGAGTGCCTCCACTCCCTGACCTCCATGAGAGGAGTGAGACACGGGAGAGAATTCTTTGCTAAGATGAACGTCCAGTTCCTGTGCATCATCTAAACTTGAGTAGTGTCTGAAGAGTCAGTCACAATACACCCTGGCTGCAAAAGCAAACTGCCAACGGGCTGCACGCAGTATGATGTTCCCAGGTGTGGAGAACACCAGACATGTATGTGACAGTTCCTGGGACAGTGACCCCTTAAACTTTCTACTTTTCAATGTTGCCTGCTTCGGTGAGGACGCCCCACAGATGTGGGCTCTCAGGAGACTTGTCATGGGAAAATTTCGTGTCCTCTACAGACAAAGTGTGCAGGAAAAAGCCCTTTGGGCCCTGGATATGCAGAGAGTTTACATTAAAAGGCTAACAGACGGCAGGGTGTGGTGGTGCACGCCTTTAATCCTAGTACTCAGGAGACTGTTGGCAGATGGATCTCTGGGTTTGAGGCTAGTTTGGCCTATATAGCGAATTCCAGGCCAGTCAGAACTACATTGAGACCCCATCTTAAAGAGAGAAAAAGAAAAGTTATACACTCAGCTGGGTGAGAAAACAGTACGATGAGGTGTGTGGCCAGAGATGACACATGGGAAGGACAGTGTTCTACCTTGAAAAGTAACTAAAGAAAAACCTTTGAGTTCTGAGTTCTAGTCTTTTTTTTAAAAAAGATTTTATTTATTTATTGTATATGAGTGCTCTATTTGCATGTATACCTGCAGGCCAGAAGCGGGCACTATATCACATTATAGACAGTTGTGAGCCACCATGTGGTTGCTGGGAATTGAACTCAGGACCTCTGGAAGAGCAGCCAGTGCTCTTAACCACTGAGCCATCTCTCCAGCCCTGAGTTCTAGTCTTGACCACCTATTCCAGCTATGGGAAAACATATTTAACTGTATGTGTGCGTTTATGTGTGCCCATGCATGTTCATGTGTACAGGGACATGTATGTGCACATATATGTATCTGTGAAGGCTGATTGGCTAGAAAGCTCCAGGAATTTGCCTGCCTCTGCTTCCCCAGAGCAGGGATTGTAAGCAGCCGTCACTGTGCTCACAGCTTTTCAGTATGTGGTTTCCAGGAAGCAAACCCAAGCTCTCATGCTTGTTCCAGGCATGGAGTTGCATGTTGCTGTGACGCCCTGGTCATGGCCCTTGCTGGGTGTCTTCGGGATTGCATCCCTCCCTCCGAGGGCTGCCAAGCAGGAAGTGGGTGCTTAAGCATGAGCAAGTCGGGACAAAGCGTGGTTAGCCTGCTCCGAGGACGCAAACGGTAGTCCCACCTCCACACTGTGCCCCAGCACAAGCAGAGGTCGGAATGCGGGGGAGGCATGAACAAAAGGACACGCCGGAATGTGTCTAGGAGGAGCACGCCATGCCAGGAACTTTTCCTCTGGCTGGCCTAGGTGAACATCAGGACTGTTTCCCCACTCCCATGCCTTCTGGGGTCTCTTCTCCAGCAGACCTGTAGCATCACACTCAGCCTGGCCAATGCTCAGGTTGAGGCCAGAGTCTCGTGCGCGAGTGCGTGCTAGGGTAAGCATTCTGCCTTCTAAACTAATCCCTAGCAGGAAAATAAGGCCTAGCAATTAGTGTAACTGTGTCAACAGGGTCTGGGGATGGCCTGAGGAGCAGGGTTCTGGACCTCAGTGCCTAGTGTCAGCACACTGCTGATGCCATGCATAAAGTGAAGAGGTGACCACTTGTCCTGAGTCCTTCGGGACACACGGCAGACCCCACATGATATTGGAGTAAAGGTGTGAGCTCTGGAAAAGCCCCCTGCCCCGCCCATCCCTAGAACCCAGCCTATCCTCACTAGAAAGGCCAGCGCCAACGTCCATGAGTTTTCTTGCTATACACACTTTCACTATGCAGCTTTAACGAGGTACTTACTGCTGACTCTGCCTTCCAGCAGGGAATCAGGCTAGTGGCTGTTAATGCCTAGTCTCTGCCCAGGACCCCTTCCAAGTTCATTTCCAAATTGTTAGGAGACTCCCGCCACTCGCCTGCTGCCCAGCTGCTGAATCTCTAGATTGCTGATATTTTCTCTCAGCTGCCTCAACTCTACTGCTTTTGTTTCCTGACTTCTGCAGAGAATAACTGAGCCGAGATTATAGCAAGGCTCAGCCTATCATCCAATCTAGGCCTTTCAGCCCCTTCTCCTGCCTGCCTCCAGGCTGTGTCCTCTTACCTATTCATTCACTGGAAGGGAGCTGCAGAGAGAGGCGTCTGTTTTTACACACATGTTCCATATGTAAGGGTGAGTCAGCTCAGTGTAAGTTACTACAGCCAGGGTCTCGGGATGCCTGAGGAGCAGAGTTCTGCTGATGTTCAGAAGGTCCCTATCAAGCACATTGCTGCCGGGCTACTCAGGTGGCCATGTCTACGGGCTCCTTTAAAGTTTTAAAAGACGCCTCCTTTAAAAGTATATCCAACGGCTATCCTTTTTTTCCAAGACCAGTTCTAACAGCTAAGACGGCTGGCACCCAACTGGCACACTCTAGTGCCTCTGTCGTGTCACCTCCTGCCACATCAAGCCTTTGGCATGGTTCTGGTGACTCAACCCCTGCCAGGCCCACACCATTTGTGCCCAACCCATGGTGGGTGACAGCCAACATGTTTGGGTTGGTACAGGTTGGTAGTAGGCCATATCTCCTGGACTTCATTTCAGAGGTAGTGTCTGCAGGTGGTAGATGCACCACCTTTGACTTTCTCTTTGACTTCCCACTATGAGCTCAACGGACAAGCAACCCCTTGCTCCACCTTCGAGCTCCTTCGCTTTGAGGAGGCAGCATTTTGTGCTTACTGCCCCACGTGTCTCTGGCTTCAGAAAGGGTCGGCCCTGACACAGCAAGTCAGCACAGCTCGGCCCAAAACTCTCTGGCCGCACCCACATACCAAAGCAGTGCCAATGCCAGTGTGCCCTACAAAGGTGCCCATCTATTGTTTGCTCCATAGACCAAGGAGCCTGGTAGAGTTTCTTTCCAACTCCCTCAGTCCCCATGAAAGTCCCAGGACATGCTGCTGCACCGCTCGGCTTCTCGGCAAAAGGGTAATTGCTGGTAGAGCTGCCGTCCTAGCCAAGTACTTTAATGAAGTAACTTTCCCTCTGCAGGCTCAGGTCTATACATAAGGGGCATCACTAATCTGCAGTCCATAATGCTTCGGGCCAGTTATGGGTCAGAAACTAGTGGGTGCCTCAAGTGGAAAATTCCACACCTCACCTTGTGTGATGGACTGCAGTAACTAAGCTGCCTTAGAAATAATGCGTGAAATTACCTTCAGGCTGTGTGTATAGGCACACGCACACGCGCACACGCGTGCACACACACACACATGAAACACAAATCAATGTCATACAAAATTTGAGTCTCACCTGCATGTTTTTCATCACACATATACAAACACTCCTTAACCCTAAGCTCTTCTGGGCCTGAGTACTGTATGTAAGACTGGCTCAACCTTTAGTCTGGAATTAAATGACTAAGGCAGGAAGGTGACACCACTGTTGAAGGTGGCACTTGGCCACTCTGAAGGGTGCCTGCTTGCAGAGTTCCCAGCAGCCTTAGACAGGGATCAGATGGAGACAGCTCACCATCCTAGGACGAGATCTGCAAACACATCAGGTCCAGGGTTACTACACAGCCGCCCCAGTCCTCACAAGACTTAGGAGAGAGACATCCTGGTGTCCCCTCCTTCCTTCCTTGGCTTTACCTGTAATAGAGAAAACAGTTCTCTTACCAACCACGAGTCTGCACCCCCAAAGAAATCACTTTGCCC
The DNA here is from genome assembly GCF_903995435.1 of Acomys russatus. Taxonomy (NCBI): domain Eukaryota; kingdom Metazoa; phylum Chordata; class Mammalia; order Rodentia; family Muridae; genus Acomys; species Acomys russatus. Next base: position 11,429,143 of record NC_067146.1, on the reverse strand, counting down.
CGTGGCCTGGCATGCATACGATCCAGAAAGCTGCACTGCCCTTCAGCTTTTGAAAGGCTGAAGATAAAGATCAAAGGCCCAGTTGGATTTCTGGGGCACACGGTGATACCATGGCCTAGAGGGCATGTTGGGCTGTTTCTCAGCAATACTCAAAATCATCAGCAAGAAGTGTGCCCAGCCAGGAGGCCGCTGCTTAGACTGAGCTGAGTGCCCAGCCAGGAGGCCGCTGCTTAGACTGAGCTGGGTGCCCGGCCAGGAGGCCGCTGCTTAGACTGAGCTGGGCACCTGCTGGGCTTATGCAGAAGTTTTGGCCCTCTCTTCACAGTGAGCCAATCAAAGTCTCTTTCCTCTCTCTGTTCGCAGGCTTTTTTGCTCTCTAAAAAATCCCATGAGCTACATGGAATGGTACCTATCAATGAACAGAAGTCACACTCACACTCAGGTTCTTGGACCTTTTTTGCTTTCTTCATAATAGGTGACTGACAACCACTTCATAATATTTTACAAAGACGGGCTTGTAGGGTCGTCTCTCAGCTCTGTTATGCTTCACATATAACGATAATCATATTAGATCTAAAGATGACCTCAGAGATGCCATGGGCCAGGGGCTCTGAGATGCAGCATGAATGCCTGTGAAGGGCTGTGGATAGGCAGGCACTACACGACCCTTCTGAAACGTTCAACTCAAGATGGATGGGTATCTGTAAGGGGCTGTGTTGGTTACTTTTCTTGTTGCCTTGACAAAGTCCTTGATGCAAGCAACGTAAGGAAACAAAGGGTCATGTTGGCTTACGGCTTCAGAAGCTTCATCTGTCCCAGGGCAGGGGCAGTGCTGGCTGTGGTCCCAACTGCAGCAGTGAAGTGCAGGGCAGCAGCTGTGCACCTGGTCCAGAGCAGGAAGTAAACAGTGTAAGCCAGACCCGGGATGAGGACAACCTTCAGAGCTCCGCCTACTGCCCTACCTCTCAGGTGCCACGTTCCAGCAGCTCCACAGCCTTCAAAACATGCAACGGGCCCTCGGTGGAATAGGTTTTACCTTAAGACCCTAATGGGATCATAGGGACTCTCCAATGGGACCATGAAAATAAGATGGTAGGATGGCTGCATCCAGACCCAGGGCAGGCTTATGAGCTCATGCACAGATACTACTCATCTCAAATACCCATAGTGCTCTGCAAGTCACGTTCTCATGGAATCTCAGACCACCACAGAGGAGCGAGAAAAACAGACCACACACACACACACACACACACACACACACACACACACACAGAGAGAGAGAGAGAGAGAGAGAGAGAGAGAGAGAGAGAGAGAGAATTAAACAACTATGTTTCTTAGAGAATCAAAGCAACTTTGTTTCTTACTAATCACCTAGGACTTTGGAATACAACCGAACAGACACAGGAAAATCTCAGGGAAGCTGGATTCAGCAGAGACGCCAGCATCTAAGAAATCCTAAGTTCCCCAAACCATCAGAGACCATGTCCAGAGCAATGGTCACCATTGTCTTCTGATTTCTGGAATAGTGATATTCCCAATGTAGGCTCCCTAAGAATATAACCCTGACACAGCCAGCTGCAAAGACCCTCCCAGAAAAAGCCACCGAGGCTACGGCTGGATGGGTCATGTAAATAAAGAGTACATGCGAGAAAACTGAAGGACGAATTTCAACCTGTGCAGCAACACAGGAAGGCTATATTTATCATTGTAAAAATGAACAAACTGAAGTATCTAATCAGAGACAATCTTGTAGCTGAAGTCGGGACAGTGGTATACACCTGTCATTTCAGCACTTCTGAGACTCGTGGCAGGAGGCTCTTGATTTCCAGGCCAGCTTGAGCTAAATCGGTCTCACACAAACAAGACAAAACAAAACTAGATGGGTCTTCTATTTCCTGCTAAGATTTTACTGTTGAGGATGGAGAGATTGCTCAGCAGTCAAGAGCGCATACTGATTTTTCAGAGGACCCATGTTGGGCAGTTCAACAACTGTCTGTAACTGCAGCTCTAGGGTACCAAACAGATGACGACGACGACGATGATGGTAACAATGACAACCGCAGCCAGGTGTGGTAGAACACTCCTTCAATCCTAGCACTCAGGAGACAGAGGCAGACAGAACTCTGTGAGTCAGCTCTCAGTCTGGGCTACATAGTGAAACCATCTCAAAAAAGAAAAAAAAAACCTTAAAATTTACTCATGGTAGTTACGACCATGAACCAGTGAGGACAGAGAGAACGAGAGCAAGGAAATCTGTGGACAAAAGCTTAACAAACGAGCAGATCCACAGAGATGACATTCAGTACAGTGCACAGTGGTGATACAGAAGACGCCAGAGAGGAAGGTCCTTAGGTGGAACCCTACACCTGTGTGGAAGGGCAGGAACACTCAGGCGCCGGGGTGAGTGTTAGTGTCTTGATGTCAGGTGGACTGGAAGAAGTCTCTGGAACAGAACAGAGGTCCAGTTAAATTCTAGTTTCTCCCCAAGCACCCCCCCCAACATGTTTTACCCTCCTGAGAAATTGAGGCAGAAATGGAGTGCACCTGAAGACAGTGGGCACAGCCAAGGGAGGATCGGGTGACAGGCTACAAAAGGGGCTAATTAGAAATCCACGTTTGGAATGGTTAGACTCACTGCCCACTCTTCAATTCAGCTTCCAGAATCTGACATTCAGGCTCAGCCCTGTGTAGAATTGGGTCTTAGTCACTTCCTCCATCTTGCCATGTAAGGCTGGAACTACATTTCCCAGAATACCCTTCTCTGTATGGTTCCAGGCAGTGGGAGAAACCTGAAGTCAGAGGTAGAATACCCACCTTGAAGTTATTATTCCAAAGGCCAGACACAGTGGTCCACAGTCCCATCTACCTGTATCCACTGAGCAGCCAGCCACTGATGGGCAATCCGCAGCTTCTTGGAACTTCTAGAGCACTCCAGCCCTTGTGATGTAGGCTCAAGACTGAGTGAGAACGTCTCCACTGCTCTGGCTGAAGCTTTCAGGATCTCTCCACAGCAACCCTTGTGGTATCTGAGGCAGTTCATGTTGTTCATGCTAACTGAACCAACCCCTAGATGGAGACTGAAGAACCCACATGTAGGCAAACCGGCGGCACCCCAGCAGACCAGGAGACTAAGCCACACCGTGACAAGTCACATTAAAGGCAGTGTTGTCAATGGCTCTAACTACGCTATCTTCCAGGTCAACCACAGGCCTCATAAGGTAAAGTCAGGTGTCAGCAGTCCCATGCCCTTCTGAGGCTGGAGAGAAGGTCTGTTCCATCACCTTCCCACTTCGGAACATGACATGTTCCATGTCAGAGGCCTCTTACCCATCCCAGAGGCAGCAATGCGTGCCTCTCTACTTCCTCCATCCCCACATCTCCTTGATCGCAGCCAAGAAGGGGCTGTGCTTTTAAGGCCAGGAGTGACTGCGGAGGCTCCCGGACCAGCCAGGATGCTGCCCCATCTCACAGTGCCTGAACCACTGCATCTGCCAAGCCCACAGAGGGCCACATCTTCACAGAGTTTATGCATTAGCACATGGGCTTTTTTCTTAAGAATTAAAAATAATTTTATGCCCTTATGAAGGTATTATTTGCCCCAAATCAGCCAGAATGATGCCTCATTTCCTTTGTCTGTCTTTCATAGGTATGGAGATAGGGGTTGAAAAGAAAAAAAGGAGGAATACAGTAATATATAGGGTTGATAGGACAAAAAGTAGATTATTGAATCTACTCCGCAACTTAATTGCCTTAATTGTTACTCACAAATAAGGTTATTTAGAATTCATTGGTATAGAATAAGTTTAATTTTGCACAATAAGTTTAATTTTGATACAGCGGCACAGAATTCAAATTTAAGACAATTCTTCACACAATATACATATTTCTACTCTAGTATGAGGTATTGCACCCATACATACAACTCAATTACATTGCAGTTTTCTTCCAATACTTTGCAAGTGCTATTGCAGGCTGTTTAGGATAAGTAAGCAATAAAAACTAATTGTTAGTTGATCAAATCATGGTCATATCAATTACTAGTCTATTTTTACTACGAGAATACACATCCTAGGTTTTACAAATAGATATGATTCTATAGACAGATAAGGTAAAATAGTTAGATAAGGTCTTCAAAACCTCAGAGACCTACAGAATATGGCATTTAAATATTTTTTTTAATTATTTTTAAGATTCTTTGACAACATGACAGGTTAACTCATGGCAACACTCAGCCTACCTCAAAGATGATGATGAGCATCAAAGAACCTCCTTATGGAGATGGCTTCAAATGTGGCTACAATCCACTGGGCAAAAGGTCCTCATTTCTGCCACAGACAGAATTCTGCCTAAAAATGGGCAAGCTTGGATGCAGGCAGAGTCGACAGCCAACTCTGCCAAGACAGGGTAAGCAAGTCCTCAATAGTTCCTGCCTCACAAATATGTCTGTCAGATATATTGGGCCAGAAGGCTGAAGATGATGCTCCAATGTTACAGAGAGTTTTGGGTGACTGTTCAGGTAGCAAACTGTCATTTTTTCATTTTGGAAGCTGCTAACCTGCACTTCCTGTTTACTCAGGTAATTAAGTTTTATACCTTCTCAAGTCTCCAATGGGGCTGAAGACCAGATAGTTTAGTTTTACAATTAAGCTTAGTTGTTTAGGGGTTAAAATATTTGTAGGTCTAGATAGATTTTTTAAGTTGATAGAGATGAGATATGATAGATACTGATTTACATTAAAAATTTAGACTTAACAAGATAGGAAAGATGTTTTCTTCAAGGTTGCCAAATTAAAATAGCCAAAACATTATGAATGTAACATTTTATAATTCCTGGTTGTTTTGCGGTTCTTCTTGCTGTATTGTATTTATGTACATGTAAAAAATCTATCAAGGAACACAAATATTTAGTGCCCATAGAAGAAAAAAAGAAAAAAGAAAAACATCTTGTGGTGTTTGTGCACACACATGTGGGTGCCCACGGAGACCAGCAGAGGGTGCTGGATGTCCTGGAGTGCCCAACTTATGGTGGCCGTTAAGTCATTCCACATGGGCACGAGGAACCACATTGGATTCTCTGCAAGAACGGCACATGCTCTCAATCGCTGAGCCACCTCTCCAGCCCCAAGGACAGGGACCTCATTTTGCTTGTGTGAGGGGACCTTTGTTCTACCTACATGTGTGCTGCAATTAGGTAAGCCACCAGAAAACTCCCGTCAGTGGTCCGAGACCTCGGACATTACAGCCCTGTCCCTACTACGGACAGAGTCGAGGAGCCAGGGAACCCACAACACGAGAGCCAGGACCCACAGCACCCGGAAGAATCCAGTAGAACAGTGGGCAGAAAATTATAAACTGGGAAAGAAATCAACAGTCCTGAAATAGCTGTGACTCCCTCACACAGGGGAACAATGACACTAAACCCAGCTTTCAGGTACTGAAGGGCAGTCGCAGAAACAAATATTGTGATGTTTTAGAAGACACGGTGGGGATGTTTTCCAGAAAGGAGAACACAGAGAGAGAAGGGAGAAGGGGCAAGGTAAGTCAAGCCAGTGGGTGAGTGCAGCACATGGAAAGAGGTGGCCCCAGGAAAGAACGAAAGAGAAAACAAGGCCAGGAAGGAACTTTTGCTGGAGTGGAGCGACAGCACTGTCCATGTGATGGCAATGCCCAAAGCCCAACCCAGGGAACGAAACCACGGGGCCAACCCCTGGGGAACACAGGATATGGGGGGGGGGGGAGCAAACTGAGCCTATCCATCAGCTCTGTACTGGGTTTCAACGCTGGGCACGAGAGGATGAAAGTGTGAAGGATTTTCTTTTTCTAACCAGGAATTCCACACTAACACTATAAATCCCCAAAACAAAGGTTACCAGTGACTACCGAGGGGTGTGTGTGTGTGTGTGTGTGTGTGTGCGTGTGCGCATGCTTCTTTAACACACATGCACATCTCAGACACACAGAAGGGAGCTGGGGTGAGAGGACTACAGAGGCGAGGACCTGGGATGCATTTAGCCCAGGAAGGAAGCAAGGGAACCAGGGAGCCGAGAAAGGCACTGATCCAGACCAGTGTGGGAGGAAGCTCCAAGAAAACAAAGCACAAACAATGGTGACCGCACACTCGTCCCAACACGCTGAGAGGAAGCTACAGCCCCGCAGTCAGGATTAGGAGTGAATGGTGAAGTTTGTGAAACAATTTTTCAAATCACACTTAACTCGTTTCAGAATTTAAGCAAGGGTTTTGAAGGAATGTGAATCTGTCTGGGTGGGCTACAAAGGCCTCTCTCCATGTTACCAACGCTAGTCCTTTTTCTGTGTTCACATGTGTGTTCTTGTGCGCACACGGGCACCTCAGGTTCTTCAGTCCAGCTGTCCACCTGTTTTTTTGAGACCACGTTGTTCACTAGTCCTTGACTAGTTCTTGGGCTATAACTGAATGTGAAGGTAAATGGAGTGAGATGCTTATGGGGGTCAGGTAGTGTTAAAGCTAAATCCTCACATCCCACGAGGGAGGGAAAGGAGAAAAAGTCAGAAAGAAAGAATAGAAGTCAACACCTTAAAATGCAGGGAATCAGAAGACACAGACCAAATATAGTTTGTGGATGGATAACACATTAATCACATTAAAAGATAAAGCCAAAAAAAAAAAAAAAAAAAAGACAACTCAAATGCCAAACTGATAAGCACCTAAACAAAATGTGGTATGTCCATACGATGAAATACTATTTAGCCATGAAAAAGGAACAGAGTATTGATGGATACTAAAATGTGAGTGAACCCTGAAACATCACACTGAATGAACCTAGACAAGAGAATTTCATAGTGTATGGTTCTGTGAAATGTTCAGAATACATGAGTCTATAAAGAGTAGATTTTGCGAGTGGTGGTGCACACCTTTATTCCCAGCACTCAGGAGGCAGAGGCAGGTAGATCGCTATGAGTTAGAGGCCAGCCTGGTCTACAAAACAAGTCTAGGACAGCCAAGGCTACACAGAGAAGTCCTATATTGAAAAAACAAAATAAACAAACAACAACAACAACAAAAAAGAGTAGATTTCGCCAGGAGCCAGGAAGCAGGGAATGAGAAATGCTGACTTACTGGGTACAGGCTTTCTTTCTAGGTGAGGAGAATTAAGACTTTTTTAATCTAATAGTTGTACAACTCCATGAACAGCTTAAAAGCCATTGTATTATATACTCTAAAGATGGTTACGATGATAAACTTCACATTTTCTGTAACTATGTTAACTTTGTTTCATTTTAATAATAAAAATACAAAAAAATGCTAATGGAGGCCGGCTGTGGTGGCACACGCAGGTGGATCACTATGAGTTCGAGGGCAGCCTGGTCTACAGAGTGAGTCCAGGACAGTCAAAGCTACACAGAGAAACCCTGTCTTCAAAGACCAAAAAATACCAAAAAAACCAAAAAAACAAACAAAACAAAACAAAACAAAACAAAAAAACCCAAAAACCAAAACAAAACAAAAAAGTTGTTCACAGTCTCGGCAGCAAACACATTCCTACTTTGTAAGCACAGGATGCTGACCTGGGTGACATGTAATGGCAGAGTCCCTGTGGCTGTGCCATCTCACTCGGGCACAACAGAAATGACCTAGCACCAGCATGCTGCACAGTATTAGGAATTACTGACACACGCAGTTCCTCAGCAGTACCAACAGTTTGTTGCCTTTTCATTCTGAAACACAGAAGCACAGGAAACTTGAATTTGGGGTTCTGAGCAGTAAGGTCTAGTGAGGAGCTTCTTGTTTTGTTTCCATCATCATCATCATCTTCTTCTTCTTCTTCACCATCATCATCACCATCATCGTTAAATTCCACTTCCCTCTCCTTGGCATGCCCCCACCAATGTTCACAACATCTCTTGATGCTCAGTTATTAAAAATCAGATAAGCCGGCAAGAGCCTGACCCTAGAGTCAACAACAAAGCAAACTCCAGGCACCCAGATTTGTCTGTCCATTTCAGAGTTAAAATTTAGGATTTGTGGATTTTTAAAAAATGGTTTATTTCTGGGTTTTGTTAGTTCATCAAGAAAAAAATATTAAAACCCTATCTTGCTCAATGACTTCTTAGATCTATCCAAATCTTAGTCACTTCTAAGATTCATTTTTTCCACTTATAAGTCTAGTTAAAGTTCAGCCAGGAGAGAATGTAGACTGTTAAGTAGTATTTGGAAATGGTACAAATACCACAGGCTAGGCGTGTCTAACCTGTAGACCACGGGCCACACCTCCCAGGACAGCTATGACTTCTGTCCAACACATCCTAAGTATACTTAAAACCTATGAAATGACTTTTTCCAGCTCCACTGCACTAGCTAATAGGAAGTTTGTGGATGACATCTCACTGCACTGTGAAAAGGCAGGACACATCTATCTACCAGAGGTTGAGTGTGTCACATAAGAGTGCAATACTAAAAAATGGTTCAAGTAAGCAGCTGTAGTATTGACAGATTTTCTCTAAAATCCTAGCACATGGGCGGCCCTCCTTTGTAGAGGCATAGCACTCCCCTCTAACAGAGAAGCTTGGTAAGTCAGGACAGTACAGCCTGGAGCCCACCGGAGAAGTCACCAGCAGAAGCTGGTGTGAAGGCACCGAGGAAACACACAGCAGTAGTGCACATGTGATCCAGGGGTTGGCAGAGTCCTCGAAGACCCGAGCTGAGGATCAAGGGAGGACACCTCTGGGCAGAGGGGCACTGTACACAGGCTTGGGGGGCCTGGAATGTCAGGCAGCAGGCTAAGAAAGCTCAGAAAACAGGTCCTCAGAGAGAGTGAGAAGGCAAGGGTGGCCATGCAGGCTAGGGTGGGAGTCTCCAGCAGCCTGCCCCAGATGACACAGCTCCCTGAAAGGCGAGGGAGGACTGAGGATGAATTCATGTATTACACAAGTAACTGATGGTCAAAGGCTGGAGGAAACAGGGAATAGTGCAGCCAGGAAGCCATGCAGGAGACTAAGGTGGGAGAGGGTAAGGGAGCAATCTGAAGGGCAGTTCTGAGGCAGTGGGCAGATGCTTGCTGAGGGTGGATGTGGGGGAAGGAGAGGGCGTTCAACTTTACCAATGGGCAGTGTGGGAAGAGGCAGCTTTACAGAGACCAAGGACATGGCTCTGACATGCTGGGGGGGAACGGCTTGAGGAAAGCAGGCTGATCTGCGTAGGAGACCCCCAATGCAGTCCTGGGGGCTAGAGCTCCAGGCTGATGGAAGCAAGCACATGGGGGATGTGTCTGGGGCCTGGGAGTAGAGGAGAAAAAGAGAGTGGCAGTGAAAGCAGAAGACAAGCGCCCCGGGGAGTGCAGGGGGTGAACTGTGGCTCATCTATCTTGCCCCAGGGGACAGACTGGCCCAGTGTTTTAACTTGGAGGAAACATTTCTAGAGATTTTGAGGAGGGATGAAAGGCAGTCAGGAGAAATCAGCTAGGGTGTTTCTGGGTTGTTAGGGCACAGAAGAGCTGTCCTTAGGTGTCCCTGCATGTAGCAGTGGGTAGACCTGTTGGTGACATCAGCATCTGGGGTAGGACAACCTGGGAGGTGTAGTGGTTGGGCTCCCTACTGTTCACAGGCCTAGGCAAGTCACTGTGGATTTACCTAGAGTGTCTCTTTCCTAAAGACATTTCAGGACCATAGCTTAAGTCCTTATTTCTACGTCCGTTAATTTAGCTGAGTCACAGACACAGGCCCAACTAGTTAGCTGAACCATTTAACTTCTGGGCCTCCTGAGTCTGGTCAGCTCACCATGCAATGGTCAGTGGCCAGGCAGCCTAGGTGACTATCCCTAGCTGAGCTGATAGAAGCTCCTAGAAGTAAACTGAACATCTTCGCGGCTCCTCTCAAATTGGTGTGGCCAGTCACTGGCTTTGCTCTTTTATCCTTTAGTTATCACCAAACCTCAAATCTCCACAAATTATGTAAAGTATAACCGCCATCACTGTGTAAAGTATAACCGCCATCACTGTGTAAAGTATAACCGCCATCACTGTGTAAAGTATAACCGCCATCACTGTGTAAAGTATAGCCGCCATCACTGTGTAAAGTATAGCCGCCATCACTGTGTGAGTATTTAACCACTTGTTGACACTGTGACGTATGCAATGAAACTCAAGTTTAAAACAGAAAGAAGAAAACGTGCCGTAGTACGTCTTGGTATTTGTTTTCTTATTCTTACCTGTGGCCCCAAAGTGAGCAATGAATTAGTCTCCAGTTAGTCGGCTGCATGGTGCTTTTCCCCAATCATTATAACCGATTTCAGATGGTGCTAGAAAATTCTATTGACTCTGAACACCAAAAGAAATCAGTCATCCTCTAAGGGGGTCACAAGAGGTCATGTGAATTGGAGAGGCCCAAGCCTTCACTCTGTCCCATAGGGTCTTCATCCAGGCATGTCGGAGTCTAACAACGGACGCATACAGCTATGCACAGCATCGAGGCCAGCAGGCAGGGGCTGCGACTTGAGCAGGCCTGGCGGCTTCTTTTTGATTCTGGGTAATTCAGGGCTGTACCACCCACTCCTTTTGCGGTTGGCAGGGAAGCTGTTCTCCACCAAGAACACTGATTTCAAATGGTGCTAGACAATCACTATTTAAATCTAAACCACCATATGAAACCAGCTTCCTGAAGAAGCTTTATCTCTGTTTCCAACCATCTCCAGCCATCCTACAGCGGGAAGAGCTAAGTCTGTGCATTACTTGGCAATTTCGGGCATTCTTATGTGATATGATAAAGCTAAGCCCTCAGCTGAGAACAGAACTCTCCTGAGACCCCGGCACAGGCAGCCGTGGACCCCGGGAGCCACGCTTCTACACGCATGGTGCTGAGTAGGGCAGGGCAGCGGAGCTGAGAACACTGTGTAAGCACAGCACCCCTCAGATTGACAGGTGAGTGAGTGCAATTTGGGATTCTGAAGAGCACACTGGGCCAGCTCAAAGGCAAAGCTGGGTGCTAATAATCCCTCTCTTTTCCAGAATAGTGAGTTCAGGTCTTTTGCTAGCTTTCAATCCTCCTACAGAAGCTTTGAATTTTAGGTATCTGACATATTATCATTACTACTATTATTTGAAACATGGTCTAAGTATGTAGCTCTGGCTGTCCTGGAACTTGCTGTGTAGACCAGGCTGTCATCTTATCTCGAGAGATTCACCTGCCTCTGCTTCCTGAGTGCTGGGATTAAAGCTGTGGCCACCACACTGGGTTATTTTTGCTAGTTTCCTGTCTCCCTCCCACTAACTCTTGACATAGTCTTGCTAGGCAGTTTGCTGTCATTCTTTTTAGTGTGCCAGGGGTCATGCTAACTACATCCACACTCTAAAAAAACTACTGAGGAACATTTCAGATGTCAAAATGTTAATATTCTTTTTTAAAAATAACTTTTTATAAAACGTTGTATGCTAACTTTCTTTTTAAAAGTAATTTCTAAAATATATGGAAATTAAAATACAATTAATATCATTTTCTCCCTTCCCTTAATCCCTTTCCTGTGCATTCTCCAATTCACGGCCTCCGTTTAATTGGTGTTACACATACATACTTTCCCAAATACATGGAGCTCACTCTCCAGTCCCGGAAGTTTTCTCTATTCTCAGTGTAGGGCCTCCAGGTGCGTCGGAATGAATACTGTCTTCCAGTTTGGTTTGTTTGTTTGCCTGTTTCTTGTTCGTTTTTTTGGTTTGGTTTGGTTTTGACTTTATGAGGCAGAATTTCTCTGTGTATCCCTGGCTGTCCTGGACTCACTCTATAGACCAGGCTGGCCTCAAATTCACAGAGATCCACCTGCCTCTGCCTTCTGAGTCTGGGATTAAAGGTGTGCACCACTGCCACCACCCAGCTAGTTTGGTGCTCTTTTGGAGAACATAAAGTTTTTCTTACACTAGTCAAAGACTGTGTTCCTTTTTTTTTAAACTTAGTTTTATTTTAAATTATCATCTTTTGAAATAGGTTCTCCCTCTGTAGCCAGCTGGTGTCTCTAACTTACTTTGGAATGCTTATCCTGGCCACATGAAGAGAGACATGTGAACATAAAGATGGGGGGTCGGGTGTAGATACAGGACTTAATTTTGTCCCGGAGTTTGTACGTGGCAATCTTGGGGCTCTATCTGACCAGCTTGATGCTGAGGCACTGGTTCTTTGCTACCAGAGACCTTATAGTTACCATAACGCCCCATCTCCCCCTGACAGGGGGAGCACCCACTGCCTGCAACCCCCTCACTTTGCCAGTGAGCACTAGAACAAACCATTAAAACCAGCTCTGGCCCTAATCCACTCAGCAGTACCACATCAGCCACCAGTGGGAAGGAAGACTTGGAAACCAGTAAGATTTGGTCACACTAAACGGCCAGAGACTCCCTGAACTCCAGTGTGACCTGAGGACACCCCCATCTTCTCTGCAACCTTGTCTTTAAGTGAAGGGCGTGTCACGCCTGGTTCCCAGCTCATGCCCTCCACGTGAGCATGCTGCTGCTAACACACCGACTCTCTCCAGAGCCTCCCACTTCTAGGAGGTGTGGTCAGGTGGTGATGCACAGCTCTTCCATTTGCTCCCAGAGGGGGTGAGTTAGGCCCTTGTGCCTCAGTTTCCTCTTTGTACAATGGCAGTTTCCTAACCCACCACACCAGAGTCAATGTGAGGGTTCAATCAGGCAGTATATGAGAGAGATGACTGTACAAGCAATATGTGGCATTTTCTTTGGCACAGAGTAGGGCATGGGGCTAGGCGGTCTGCCCCGGCTTGCAAAGTGGAAGGCGTCCACGGATGCATTAGAAAGGTGCCTGCGGGTCTCTCAATGGCTGGCTCCTCGTCTCGGTGTACTGGAGTGAGCTCCCGCGATGTGTTCGGATTCATTTTCCGTTCACCGCTGCTGTCGCTAGTGAGCAGGAGTTTGTGCACATCTTTCCTGACTGTGAACTGGCAGCTGGGTGTGCAAGGCACGAGTGGACACCAACGGTCACTTAGAAAAATTCACCGGGGACTCACCATGAACAGAATACAGCAAACCTCTTTAAGGGTGATTTGCAAGCACGTGTTTATATTTCCACAGTGCCACAAAATCCTGCTACGTGGATTTTTTTCCAGGCAGAGGCATGCTGGAGAGGCCCTTCATTAATGGAGCAGTTAAGTGATAGTTTAGTGACATAGGAACCTCGGGGTGTAGCCCAGGAAGTAAGCGGGTTCCCCCTCGCAGCTTCTATCACTCTGGGCCCTTAGCTCACACACCTTCAAAAGGTCCCTTCTCCTTGCTGCTTAAGACAGGTAAGTTGGGAAAGGTCCTGCCCAGTGAGTGCCATTTACCTCCTCATGCAGGCGTTGCTCTGCACTGGGGATGTCTGTATTTGGTGGCTATGACTAAGAAACTTGCCCCTTGGCCTTCCAATGTGCAGAGCAGCAAGGTGTGGTGTGCAGGATGACTTAGGAGCTGCAGCATGCTATTAACCTGTAGAGCCAATTAGAGCAGGAACGCATGAAAGCATCTTGCACAGGGCAGGAGGTTTTTATTTTCCAGGCTCACCTGTAACTCCGAAGTTCTAGCGACACAGGCTGCAGATGGCAGGGGGAGCGTCTCAGTACAGTTGTGCCCACGCACAATCACCTGTGCTCACTCTACAGCAGGCAGAGGGCAGTTACGGAACTCAAACTACGTTACGCTTTCCTGTGCGGTCTAACTTTAAAGCTGAAGATGCCTTTCACTAGAAAAGCAGCCAAGGGCGTAGATGCTGCCATTTCCAAAATATCGATCACTCAAGTTAATAATCTGGGAATGCTGCCCCAGCAGGCCCACGCAGGACGCTTTACAAGGAACTTAACATACCGGCAAAAAGAGGACGAGTGACTCAGCAGCCGAGAGCCTAACAGTGGCAACGTCTAAGTTAATGACTGCAGTGCCCCTGGCAGAACTTGGAACAGCAGAGGCCTCAGGCTTATCATCAGGCCAGGACGGCGTGGGCCAGTTCTGTGAGCCGGTCAGACTGGGATAGACCACATGCCAAGCCAAGCACTGTTTTCTTTTTATTATTAGCGTGTCTTATTGTCCAAATTGGTGGGTTTCTTTATGCCATCTCCAGACACACGTAGCAAGTCTCTGGCCAGTGCTCGCCCTCATTATGCAGCCTTTTCTCCTTCCACTGGTCCCTAGCCTCTTCCCAAACACCCCCTTTCTCTTTATGGATTAGAATGTAATTTTTGTTGTTGTTGGTTTGGTTTGGTTTTTCCAGACAGGGCTTCCCTTTGTACTCTTGGCTGTCCTAGCGCCTAGCCCTGTACACGGTCTGCGCCTCAGCCTCCCCAGGGCTGGGCACTGTTTTTGTTTTGTTTTTAACATTTAGATTCCATGTAAGAGAGGAAAACATGCAGTATGATTTGTCTTTCTGAGTTTGGCTTATTTCACTTAACACAATGATCTTCAATTCTACCCATTACCCTGAAAACGCCCAAAGTTCCTTCTTGTAGCTTATACACTGCAAAATAATTTCCAAACGAGAATGGAGTGTCTGCTGAGAAGATTCTTAAGCGCTGGGAATAAAGCCTGAAGATGTTGGTTGGTGAAAGAAAAGAAAGAAGCAGCCATGATAACGTTCAACATGATGCTAACCGTAGAACAGCGCGCGCGCGCGTGTGTGTCTGTGTGTGTGTGTGTGTGTGTGTGTGTGTGTGAGAGAGAGAGAGAGAGAGAGAGAGAGAGAGAGAGAGAGAGAGAGAGAGAGAGAGAGAGAGAGATATGTAGGGGCAGGTTAAGAACTAAGGTAGAGAGGAAGACTTACCAAGACCAGCACAAAGGGACGGCCAGAGTGCAGCTAGTACATCAAATGCTACCACAATCCAGCAGCAGCTTCCCAACTGTCTGGTCACAGATACAAGGAGAGGGACCAGTGTCCCAGAGGACATCCTGTGCTTTACGGCAGTGTCACAGGACACCTGCTGCAGCTGGTCTGGGAGCACTCAGGGTTTAGAAAGTGGTTTACTACTACATGTAAGCTGGTGAAGAGCCTCCTAGGCCAGTGCCTGAGCAAACCTAATTACAGAGTGTGTGCCACTCACCTTCTCCTCAGGGGACCTGGGCCCAACGGCAGCACCCTGCAGCTTCGTAGGCTGTGGGCTATACGCACAGTCTCTGTAGGTAAAGTAAGAAAACCACAGGAGCCTGCGAGTTTCCTCACACCAAAGGGTCTGACTTAACAGATCACGTGCAGTCAGTCTCTCTTCTGTTCTGCCTCCCCCCATGAGAATTGCGCTGTCAAGGCAGCTCATGTTAGTTCGCTGTCAGGACAGAACTGAAGCAAGGCTCACACTGTATGTGCCACCAGGGAGAGCAGAGCACCTAGCTCGGTGAGGGAGCACACCCACTGCTTCTGGCAAGATGACAGCAGTAAGTCAAAGTTTGGACTCTACAGACGGAGGGGCTTACCTCAGAACCAGACCTACCAACAAGTATTTTTCCTCTCCTGCTCCTCACTGGGCGTCAGTCGGCTGAGGGCCAGGACACACGTGCTGCCCTTTGTCACATGTTATAAAGGAATCTCTCGCCTGTGGCGTCTTTAGCCTGGAATTAGAAGGACAAACAGTGTAAGCCCTAGATTAGGAAGATGATCTAGATGTCAGTCTCTCCTCTGCTGCCTCTGGCAAGCTCCTTAACCCTTTCTTTAGGGTTAACTCTGAGACTGTGAAAACTAACGCGGGGGGGGGGGGGGGGGGAAGGGAGAGGGAAACTGTGCAAGGCATACACACCTGCAATGCCAGCGCTTAGGGCACTGATGCAGGAGGATCATCTGCACTACGCAGTATTACTGTCTCAAAACAAGTTCTCTCCTCTCCTCTCTCTAGCACACACCTCCCCCTCCTTCTTGGGAAGCTTCCAATCATGTCCCCTTTCCTGACTTGAGTGGACGGCACATCTATTTCTTCAGATGATGATTATCTTTATTGTCTCCACAAACAATCAGGATATTAATGAATATGAAAACAGGACTGGGCATTAGTAACCAAAGACTGTGGGTGGCTTTGGAGGTTTCTGTGGAGGTCAAGGCCAGGCCAAGAGACGTCAAAACAAAGGATCAAGAATTGGGTAAAAGAGATTAAGATCTGAAACAGACTGAGGTGTTCTGGCCATTGTGGCCCACCCACTCAGGCCCACAGTTTCACTGCGTTCATGGTACTCCAGAGTCTGGAGGGATGAGTCCAACGTAAGTAAATTATAAACGGCGGAAATGGCAGCAAAGGAACAGGTGCCAGACAGAAAGACAAGATGTAACATGGACAAACACAAGTGGTGCCAGCTCCCACATGCCATGCACACGGGAGGGACATGCTACCTCGTTTGCAAACAGATTAGCCAACAGCAATGCAACATGGCCACATGGTCTTCGAGGAGCAGACCTCCCATACTCCTGTAACCAACCAGGAAGTGTTCACAGGCAATGCTAGAGACATACCTAGGCAGAGAATGTACGATGTCTGAGCCTGACCTTAACCCAGCTGCAGGATGGCCTCTATTGCACAGAGCAAGAATCTTGCTGGAGCTAGTGTCACGCTGTCAGAGCGCAGTACTCACTCTGAATTGGATGGACTGGGAGGGAGGTGCTTCCGAGAAGACAAGGCTCTCCACTGGGCCCCCACAGGGCAGCCTGGACAGGTGGAGGAAGGAAGTGCAGGGACAGGACAGGAGAGTTGTCACAGCTAACAGATGGGTACCACTGTCTTCACGAAGTCAGACTGCAAGGTCCTGAGGTAACATGGTATTCGTCCTACCCCAAAGGTTAGCTAGGAAGAGGAAAGGCAGGAGATAAGAAGAACCATGAATTTTATGGGCGGTAGGGGTGGGGAGAAGGTGGTTAAAAAACAGTAAATGCTTATTATGGTCTAGCCTGTGCAAGCTCTGCTGATGACAGGATAGTGATCAGAACACGGTGCCAGCCACCCTGCGGCTGGCTATAAGCCAACAGAAGACACTGACGGAGGACACAGGACAGGACCAGACTTTGGGGCCTGGATAAACTTTCCTGAAGTGTACTGTTCCTTGTCCCATTCAGAGGTAAGGGTAAGAGTAAAGGAGTAGGGACCAGTCCCTTGAGTGTTCCAGGATGGCTGGGACAGCCTTTGCCCTGGGAGCCTTCAGAGCAGGGTGCCATTATCTGTAATTTGGTGTGGCTAGAGATGGAGAAAAGACCGTAGGACAGCCTCTAAAGGCCCTTCAGGCCAACACAGGGCTTTGTCTTGTTTCCTTCTAGAAAAGCAAAGGAAGGTATCATGTCACCAGTCCCCAAATCACACTCACACTGGAGCAGCTTTTAAAGCACAACTAAGACACAAGATGTTCCTGTAACTCAAGTGAGGACCCCTTGGCCTCACAAAGAATGCCAGGACCCTGGAGCAGGCAGAGCCTCTGGCCCAAGTCTGTCCACGCCGCAGACATGGTCATGTTAAGGCCCTGCTGTTGGAAAAGAAGAAATAAAAACCCAAGGTAGGGGCTGGAGATGGGGCACTGCAGGTAAGAGCCCTGGCTACTTTCTCGGAGGCCTGGAGGTTGATTCCCCGCATCCAAGGCAGGTAGCTCACGGCTGCCTAGAGCTTCAAGGGACCCAATGGCCTCCTCTGGCCTAGAGGTGCACGTGTGCGCACAGGGGTTCCAGGAAAGACCACCGTAGACACATAGGTGGCTCACTTGCCAAGCTCTTTTCTTTAGCAGGTCTTTAGAAACACAATTATCATAAAATGAGTTGCCTGTTTTAGACATTTAGACAGGTGCTGGGGGCAGAGGCATTGTTACTCTTTTCCAGCATCATGCCAGGAGCTAAACAGGATGGCCACCCTCCACATGGCTTCCATGGGCTCTGAAAAGCTCAAACTGAGCGTCAGTAGAGCCAAGGCTAGCTGGGTGGGAGGGCCTCCACTTCAGGCTGACAAGCTGGGCTTACATGTTCCAGGGAAAGCAAGAGTTGCAATAATGAGGCCACTATGAGAGCTGGGGCATGAATGACAGCGGTCTTAAGTTCTACCTAGAAGGACATGCCTAGGATTTACTCACTGGAGGGTTCCATGGCAGAGACCTGGATACAAATTCCACGCCTTTGACTTGACTCTCTCTTTAGACAAAGTTTTAATCTCTTGGCTCAGGTGACTGTTCTTACACGAAACAGGAGCACTATGCTGTCTTAAGTGCTCATGGAGGAAACGCTGGTGGCTGAGTGCCAGTGCACGATGGATGCTGAGCATCGGCTGACGTGCCCTCTCTCTGGTTGGTGCGGCTCTGCCTGTGGTCTGGCGTCTCTTGGGACTAGTCCATTAGGCTTGTCCGGCATGTTCCCTGACACAGCAGGGGTGGCTGGTCTCTCCTAGGTTTATGAGGAAACGCAATGCATCGCATGCATCCTTCCTCCTGGAGGCTACCCTCCCCGAAGCCTTGGCTGAACAGCGAGGGGTGAGTTTACTGTTCTCCCTAGGCTGCCCTGGCCCCTGTATCTCCCCCAGCGGGCACTTCCAAGTGCCCAGAGCATCTAAATGTGACATCTATTCAAGCCCTACAGGACAGCGTGTTCTTACAACAGTGCTCTGCTCTGTCTCCTGTGGAAGGTAGTTTTACTAAGAACTACTGTGGCACACGTCCTCATCTAAATGGGAACCCCACAAAGCTATGAGGAGTCTGATTGTTGAAGAAAGACAGAAACACTCTCACTCTGCCACTCTCTCCAAGAGCTAATAAACGTAAAACACATGGACAATGAAAGGGCTACTTACAGCACACACAGGTCTGTTCCACTCTGTACTGAACGAAGCTTTCCTTTTCCACCCAGAATACTCCTCAAAGGGTGAGCTGTCTCTTCCAGCAAAAGCCAAAGATAGGCAGGGACCTCTTCTGCGGTTTGGACTGGGTGTCATAGGCTGCAGATTCAGAGGCCTAACTGGGACTGGCTCCCTTCCCGAATCCATGACCACAGCAGGCCAAAGTCTCCGGTGCTGAGCCTTGTCTGAAGTAAGCAAGCTGTTTTTCTGTTGCCTCCCTCTCCAACATGAGATGATCCTACAAAATAACATGAAGTGTGAGGCTGGTTTCTGCTTTACACCTCACCTGAAGAGATTTTAGCTCATGCTCGAAAAGCTGTTCTGCCCAAAATGGAGCCTACGGAATTATTCAAAGCCAGTAAAAATGTTGGCTTCAACTTCAGGAAGGCAAGACAAGCAAACTCATGCCTGCCAGAGCCTTTGCCTTTTAACTCACCGGTGCCTAAGTCCCGAGACCTCCGGGAGGCCTTTTCTGTATGGTGCCATCACATATCACTCGGGCATCTCGGTGTCCAATGCTCAGTGATGGCATGTGGTCAGCAAGACTGATTTTTCTGTATCCTCTATGCAGAAACAGGTCAGCTCTCTCGTGGGTTAAGGAGAATGAAGTCTACAGAACTGACTAACTGCCTGCAAACTTCACCAACTGTGGCTAACCCTAGATGACCGGACATTAAAGGTTGAGGAATTCGGGCTGGTTCTGGATTCTAGAATTTGGCCCCAATTTCTCTACTTTAGTAAAATGAGAAGGACTGGTTTTCAGTATTGCAAGAAGGAGAAGGGAGGAGACAAGGAAACTTCTTGGCCATTCTTACATTTTATGCACACAACCCTAAAAGACAAAAGGAAAAATAAAGAGTAAGTCCCCGCCCCCAGCACAGTTACACTGCAGTTTGCATCCAGACATCTGAGTTTAGTGGGGAACAGGCTGGTCCCCAGTAAACACAAACCCCCAGACCCAAAGAAGGGTTGGTGAAGAGAGTGGTGGGCTTTTCTCTTTAGGACACTTTGGCTCAGCAGAATTAACTGGTCACATGGTGTTGTGGCCAAAACCTGAAAAAAAACTTGACTCTCAGCAGTTAAAGAAACCTCACTACTTGACATCAAGAGCCTCTGCCGCTTCTCCTCCTCTTCCAGAAGCTCCCAGGGGGACACCACAGTCCATCAGGAGCACCGTTTACACCAGGCACAGTTTTTAAAAATGGTTTATTGGTAAGTATTTTCTAAAGTCGGTATTAAGTCCCGAGAGTGTTCCATGTTGTGTTTGGAAGGCTCTGATTGGCTGACATGACTGCATGGTCTGTCAGATCAGCATGTGTCCTTTTGCTGCTCCTGTCCTGTCTCAGGCGAAGAGGGAAGTTACTTTGTGGCTGAGGATCTGGTATAGCCCGAGGCCAGCTCCAACTGGTGTGGAGAAGCAGCTACATGTTTGTAAAAAGGGAACTTTTGAAAGGAGTCCTTTCCCACCCCCTCTTTTGCTTTAGGAATATATAAGCACCTGAGCTTTTTAAAGCAACCATCACAGTGCCTACGAGTAACTAACTTGGAAACGACAACAAAAGCAAAGAACAGCACAGGGCTGGGGAGATGGGTCAGTGGTAAGAGCCCTTATTAAGATCAGAGTTCAAACCTCCAGCACCCACATAAAAAGCTGGGTGTGGCTGTGCATTCCTTAACCCCATGGGGACAGGTGGATCTTAAGAGCCTAGGTGCTAGGCCAGCAAGCCTAGCAGAAGATGAGACTCCAGTCTACTGCAGAGCCTGTCTCAAAGCTGTAAGGTCGGAGAGCAACAAAGCGGCCTCCACACGCATGCTTGCCTACTTGACACCCCTGCTCCCCAAATAACTTGAAGCTCATTTTTACCCTGTTTCTAGAACATCAATGGCTTGTGTCTCTGCCCGTGTCACACTTGTCTTCGGTTCTCTTAAACCACAAGTTGAAGCAAAACACCACTTTAAAATTCCTTCACTTCTATTTCTAAAGGGCATCTGTAAGTGGGTAATTTTGGTGTGCCGAAATAAGATGACTGTAACTGTGGGAAAAGCTTCTGTGTGCTCTGCCAGAAAAATCCCCATTTCCTCTGCCATCCCTGTCACACGCAAAGAGCCCTCACAGGTTCGCAGGCCAGATGGAGAGGACCCAGATAGCCTGGGACGGCCTTGCCAGGGCACTGTTCCCAGGGCGGTGACTCAGCTCCAGAGGACCACCTGCTGCCTGCGTGCTGCTGCTTTCCAGGTCATTACAGTCGCCAGGGCAAGCCAGAGGTGGCCCTGAAGGAAAGTCTGTTAAGGGAGGAAAGGAGCAAAAGGAGCAAATGCCTAAGCAACGCGGGTCATAAGGCCAAAGCCAGGAGGCCACAAGGAGGACACCAAGGTGAACACCACTACAGGAATTGAAGGCAGGGCCACAGGGCAGGCAGCTAGTGCTTTAAAAAGAGGACTCTGGTGCAGCACACCCAGAAACTCTAGTACTTTGGGAAGTGGGGGGAGGAGGCTTAAAGAGTTCAAGGCGAGACTCAGCCACAACATAGTAAGTTCAAGGCCAGGCTGGCCCACCCTGATTTCCTGTCTCTAAAAGGGGAAAAAATGACCCTGGATTATTTTCACCACTCTTGAAGGCTCTGAAGTTTTTAAAGAGGTAACTGGCACACACTAGCTGCCACCCCAGGGCGTTCTCCTGCCTTTAGATGAACCTCTGCTGGGAGGGTAACCTGCTGCCCACAACGTGTGCTTCTCCCCTGCTAGGCCGGCCAAGTTGGCAGAACCTCAGACATTGAGTTCTTCTCCTTGAAACTGTCTCATCTTTTAAATAGAAAGAACTTTTGCTGTTCAGTTCTAAAAATCTGTACTTGTCCCGGAGTCATTCTGACCTGCGCCTCCTCTGGATTCACAGCTCGACTGATGCCCTCTGGCTTTGTGTGCGTTAAGTACTTTCAAAGGGTAACCATTTCCAAGTCCACACTGTGCGCCAGACCTTACATCAAATGCTTAGGCCGTAGAGAAAGCGAGGTGGTCACAGCTAGAGAGGGTGGCCACAGAAGGATGGCATGCTTAGCAAGGACAGTGAAACCCTCAGAGGAGGAAGCTGGTCCTGCCTGGAGCACCAGATGCTTTACTGTGACCTCGGGGCTGTTTATATAAAACTTTAAAGAACAGGTCTGACAAGGGAGGGAGATGGGTGGGAGGGGCAGACTAGCACCCACTGTGGGAAACTACACATGGCGTCTGCTGCAGTCCTCTGCAGCTTGGAGTGAGGCCTGGGTTCAAGATTTTTTCATGAAAGCTGAGCACTTACTAGATCTGAAGTGTGACGTGTGTGAGGGGAAGTGACTCCAAGACGGATCTGGAGTGAGGCATTTCATAGGAGAAAAGCATCTTCTATAGGTGTCTTGTTTAGCTGCCACCATATTCCCCAGCCATTTACCTGGCCACCAATTACAAGCTGTCTGGTCATGCTCTCTTCCCTATTGTCACGCTCCCATACTGTGTCTCCCAACCTCTTCTGATGGTTCCCAAGGCGACCTGCCCCAAGGCTTTATTATCCTCGGGGAAGTTCAACCGAAAACTTCCGGGAAGCCCAGGAAGAGCCTCTGCAGTCAACGAGCAGGCTAATGGTTACTAAGTCCTCCAGGCGGGTACAGGCCACAGGTAGGTTTGGGGCATTTGCTGCGGGCCCAAGACTGAGAAGTCACTGAAGGTGCTTGGGAAGAAAACCGCATGAACAGAGGAGTTTTAAACAGGCGAGCCCTAGCACCGGGCGCTGCGGACACCTTCTGCGAGGTGCTGCGGTGAGGTCTGCGGGCTCGGCTCATCAGTTAGCTTCAGGTAGTCTCTCCATCCCATGAGCACACCCTAAGTTTTTTCTAAGCTCCACTGCTTCAAAGAAACCCTTTGCCTGCTTTGACTCTCTTCCCTTTATTGCTCCTCATAGCCAGGGAGCAATGGTCAGGTGCCAGGCACGATCCTATTACATAGGGACCGAGGGACAAAAGACAGTCTCTACTTTCAAATAGCTCGTGGAAGAAGAAAAACATCTGATTATAATACAGTTGTTAAATCCTCTCAGATTCCCCCTCCCTCTGCCTTGGCTTTCTGGTTCTTTGTTTTTCTTCCAAAAAAGGAGCTGAGGCATGCTGAGGGAAGTGAGCCAGACATGGTAAGGGGGAGGTACAGAGGGAGGTGGCACCTGAGATGACAGTAAGAGAGGTGAGCATCATCTAGGTGAGCTGGAAGGAAGGCACTGCGGTGTAGAAGGGCTTGGCAGACCTCCTGAGAGTTGGGCCAGAGCCTGGAACTCAGGGAGCCACATTTGCCTTTCAGAACGACTGGCCTGGAGCGGACTTAGAAGGGCATATGGAAAATGACCTTATCCGTCCAAGAAACCAAAATTCAGATCATATGGATGCCAAAGCAGAAATGCTAAATCCTTAAGCTGGAGCGGTGGGAGTTAGTGTGAGTGTGTCAGAAGTCACAGCACCAGGCAAGTTACACACTGCTTCACGCTGGCCACCAGGTGGCAGCCTCGGACAGCCAATGCGGTGGAAACAGAGCTATCTAAACTAGAAAGAAGGGGCTCCCACCCACCACAGGGCAGCACCACATCCCACAGGAATGCCAGAGAGGGTATAAGCTCTTAAGGACGCTCACTCCACCAACACTTCTCTCCCACTGAGAACCGTGCAGGAGCACTGGGAATGTCAGTGGGTCTGGGGCAAGGAGCAGCGGCGGCGCTCCTGACTTGCTGGCTGAGCACAGAACAGAGGGCAGGCAGGGTCTGTAGGAAACACCTCAAAGTAGTAACTAGTACAGGCTGAGGGAGAGGTTTCCATCAGAAAAGGCAGGTGGGTTACGAGTCTGGGTCTGACCCCACTCCTTCTAGCTTGGGGCACAACATACAGGTGAGTCAGGTGGACTTTACAAGCGCCCCCCCCCCAATTCTTCAATACCTTCATCCCACTAGCTGGACCCAAGGGGGCTCCATTTCCTGCTGTCACAAAGGCTGCCTTCTTCACGTGGAGGAGGAGGAGAAAAAGGACTGGATAACTTAACTGGGCTCCCCAGGGCCAGCCTTCCAGACTTCCCAGCGTGTCCTCTCTGGAGTTAGATCTTTAAAAGAACATTCTAGTTATTCGGTATCTGCCGCTCAGTGACAGTCTGGAGAGGGAAGAGGACAGTAAGCAAACCCCACACTTACGAAGGGGGCACCTGTGACTTAGGCCTTCTAGAAAGAGTGAACCGGCTTGGAGGAGGATTCTAGCACCTCAGAGTGTGGAATGACTGAAAAGATTAATACACGCACTGTCTCTCTGTGGGCTCAGAGAAAAGATAATACACGCACTCTCTGTGTGCTCACATCAGCCAGAAGCAGCAGAGCTATTGATTCGGATCCTCTAGGCGTATGTGTTACAGTGACATAAGCGGTTACCTGCTCAGAATTCCACATGTGGGGAGAGGTGTGGGGGGAAGAAGAGGTGGGGCCTGGCTTGCTGATGCTCTTTCCCAGCACTTCTCCATAGCACCACAGGCTGGGGTGGCCGGGGGGCCAGCCACCTTGCAAATAAAAAAGGGGCGATAAGACTCTGTGGTGGGGATTCATGCTTTTCTGGTTACACGCAAGGGAGAACCCTGACGACCGTCACAAGTGACTGCAGAGATTGCCCACAGGTGCGGGGGAGGGTCCTTGCATCAGTCACCCACAGGGGGTACTTGTACTCACAGAAGGATTTAACTGACATTCCTTGTTGCTTGTCAGGGCACCCAAACACACCAAGCAGCCACTTCGTTGCCACGTCAAAGCAGACAGAGGACCAAAGAGGGAGCAATGGAAACAGGAATCCGCCAGCCCAGAGGGGTTTTTGGGCAATCCAATCACAGCTCTGCGAAAGGGCTCCTTGTCACACCGCACACTTACTTGGCAGGAGGGAGGGATGCAGGCTGCAGAGGACGTGGGAAACCATGCCCACACACATGGGTCTGAAAGCTGCTGCGCTGTCACCGTAACAGTGCACACTGTTTCTGTGCATGTCTGAAACTGTACCAACACATTCAGAATGAAGGCGCTCACTGCCGGATCCTCCCACTGGAAATACAGGACGGGGAGCAATCTGTTTCACAGCAGCCCTGGTCAGCTAAAAATACCCCCCAGTTTCTCAAACTTCCCCTTGTCTGGTTGTAGTGCCAGACGCAAGCTCAGCACAGCCTCACCATTACAACCTGCTGAATGGCTGCTCACTGCCACTTCTTGTTGGATAAGGAAAAACTACCCTCATCTTTCCCCCTTGGACATTAAAACAAAGACACTATTTAAAAAGAGCTGTTAATGTAAGTGCTTCAGACCAGCACCCTAGGAAAACTCTAAAAGGAGGATCCTAACCCCACCGCACCCCCAAATATGCTTACTTTAACTACGGATTGGTAACGGCCACTCTCTGGAGGCCCCGCTATACGCTGTATGCTGGCTTAGAGATCACTTCAGACAGTCAAGTAAATGCACTCCTGTGAGACGAGCTTTGTGAGCACGCTGCACTGACCTCCCCCTGCAGCTTCAAAAGATACTCCCTGTTGCACAATCGTAACCTTGAAAGAATTTGGCCGTCCCTGCCAGCAGCGACTCCGCAGCCACCTGTCCCTACAGGTAGTAAAAGATTAGACGCTCAGAGCCACAGTGTTGACACAACACTTTTGGGCTCCACAGTGCTTCCTTTTAGCTCCCACCCCAACCAGCCTCCAAGGTCAAAGTTCACTTCTTCCCAGGTGGAGACAGTACACTTCAAATAAGCAGAATGGGGAGTGGGAACTGGAGGCAGAAGAGCAAATGGATGCCGCCTGCGGGTCTGCAGGGAAGCACAGGCCTGAGTGTTGCCTCTGAGAACTTGCTGAAGCTGACACGCGAAGGAGTGGGGCCCAAAGTCCATCTCACTCTGCACACACGGCTTTGGAAGGCTGGGTCCAGCTGTGTAGGTGTCTCTCTTCAGAATTAGCTACCATTTGTGGTTGGCATCCTACCACCTTGTCTGTCACAATGCCCCCTGCTTCGGCCTCAGCACTCCAACCATGTGAACCGCAGTAGAAGGAGCTGGGTCCCCTGACCCTCCCTCCCCCTGGCTGCGATAGCCCTGCAGTCACTGTGATGCTCAGGGCCACCTGAAATGGGACTGGTTTCGGGTTCCCTGTCATGTGCTTTCACCGTCTTTGTTTATTCCCCTCAACAAGGGACAGTCATAGGAACAGGAAGTGGCAGGCAGTGGCTTAGGGTGGGGCACTCCTAAGAGCCTGGAAACTTCCCAGGGGCGTATCCAGAGATTCCATGAGGCTTCTGAAATGGAGGCGCCTTCATTTTGATCCTATCTTGTTGCACTCACCCCTGGCTCTAGGACAGTGGTTCTCAACCTGCAGGTCGCCACTCCATTTTTTGGGGGACAGGGTCTGCCCTTTTCACGGGGGCCATCCTATGGCCATCTGCACATCAAATACTTACACTGTGATTCATAACAGCAGAACTACAGTTCTGAACTAACAACAAATGCAATTTTAAGGTTGAGGGGGCACCACAATGTGAGGAGCTGTACATTAAGGGGTGCAGCATTTGGAAGGTTGGGAGCCCCTGCTCTAGGGCCTTCCCTTCTAGGGCCTGGAGCCCTCATCCTTGACTCTCCCATGATCCTGCCTTTCTCTTCACCCCCACCTGTGTGTGCTGAAATCACCTGCTAGAGCTCCCCTGCCTCACCGAGGTTCCACAGCGGCGGGGGCCACGCCTGCTCACCTGTGCCGTCATGCATCAGTCTGAGCTCAGTGCTGACCAGGGACACTCATGAAGCACAGGGTTAGTGAGTGCCGGACAAACACATCAGCTGCCTTGGCCATCCACAGCTGAAGGCCTCCAACCTCCAACCACCCCTGAGGAGGGGGCTCTGATGGCAGCGGCGTCTTCTCCCTTACTTTGTCCTCCACAACACAACAGTAATAAATGTAGGGAGGGTCTCGCTAGAGACCCAAATATAAAAGGCCAATTTCAGGCCAGTGTCACAATCACTGAAAAAACAACTTTGGTCTTGTATCCTACTGTGGTGACAATATTAATTTCTCTGTGAAATTAAAAATCCCTCCTTTGACTAATATTACTTAAAAGAAACCTAAGTTGTATACTGGGTTGATTTTCTTTTTAACTTTTGAACTGCCACCTGGACTCTCTAGTCTTCAGCCCACCTGCTTGTGAAAAACCCACGTCTAGCGTCACATGTCCAAAGACATTTCCAGCTCTCATGCTCAGTCTCCCTGCTCACCTGCAGGCCTGTGGAGAACACCACCCTGCTGTTAATAAGATCTGTTCAACTGTTTAATTACACAGCCTGTCCCAGCCAGCAACCTCTCTAAGGCCTCTTTTGTGCCAAGCACACCGGCCGCCCACGCACGCTCTCTCACTCACTTCCTCATTGCCCAGGTACACACACTTCCTGTCTTGTTCAGTTCTCACCAACACAACCATGATTTTCACGCTCAATGTGCTCACACATTTTACCCAAACCCTGTGACTTTGTACTTTCCCAAATCTCTACAATGAAAGGAGGCAGCCAGAATGGTCTAAAACGCACAAGAGTCAATGTCAACCCCTTCTGACTCGGGGAGGTTCTGTCACTTGTAGGTGTAAAACTTTAACTCAAAGTGTGTACATGTGGGGCGGCAGGAGGACAAGAAGCTGTTAATGAGGAGGAGGAGAGAGCAAAAAGAAAAAGAAAATTAAAACTAAACCAATCAATTCTCTGAGTCCAGCTGACCAGGACAAGAACAACACATGGCTTTCATAAAAGGCTGTGAAAACAACTTTCCACATTTGCTAAGGAGGAGCCACACAGGGAACCAGAGAAGAGGACCCAAGGACTAAAGGTCCTAACTAGCTGAGGTGAGATGCTGGCTCTGCTACTCGCTAGCCATGTCAGGCAAGCTGATGTCTCCCCATCAGTGAGATGCGGACAGAGAACGCTATCCAAGTTGCAGTGAAACATAGATAATGTGTGTGGACATGTCACACACAATTATGCCATTTCTGTCTCTCATTCAAAGACCATGTACTTACCCAAGAGTGAATACTATCCAATTTCCAGTTAAGTCAGCAAAGACAAACCTCAACTTTCTGACGGCACAAGAGAAATGAGCTATCACTGGTTTATGACCAAGAACAGGGAGGCGGTCCCTCATGACCCACACTACTTTCCTTGTCCTTGGTGACTGAGGCAGTTGCTTTGTGAAGTGCATTTGTTGAAAAGCATCTCTTGTGGTCACGGGGCATTCTGTAGACGCAGATGGACTTAGAGTGTTCACCATTAATAAGCCGTCACAGGAGGGCTTAGAACAAGGCGTGCTACGGAAGCATCCACCTGGACGAGAGCATTCTCCTGTAATACACTGAAGATACGTGACTACCTCAAACTGAATAATGGTCCCCTCCCCATAGATAAAATCTAATCTGTGAGTCAGGAAACCAAATAGAGCACAAATTCAAAGCTTGGGTGTAGCTGGGCGGCTAGTCTGATTTTCAATCCTGGTTCCTGCATTTGTTAGCTGTGTGATCCCAGAGAAAATGACTGAAGCCTTCCTCTCCAACCCTTAAGATTTCTGTGTGTGGCGGGTGTTGCCATGGTCTCCTGCCACACAGGAGCCTGGCGCAGAGGTCTCTAGCTCATGGTGCATGCCTCTGGCATGTGTCGCTGTCACTGGCCTCTTCTGTGTTCAGTCAGGTTCTGTGTTGAGGGCAATTTACAGGAATGAGGAACAGAACAGAAAAACGAGTTTCCCCCGACTCTAAAGTCCAGAACGCCGAGGACACAGGAAATGTAGCTGCAGGGAGCTGGGGTTCTGGGCTAGCCAGGGTTTAGCACGTGGTAGACTGTGGGTGAGCTGGCAATTTGGCAAATGGCGGTCACATTCAGTATCGCAGAGGCAGTACCACAGAATACCCCATCACAGCTTCCACCTCAGGACCAAGCTTCCACAGTCAAAGCATCCCACAGATGATGCACATTGTCTCTGCGGAGTGTCTTGTTTCATCTTGAGACAGGGTCTAGCTGTATAGTCCAGCTGACCTCCAATTCACCATGTAGCCCAGGCTGGCCTTGAACTTTCCATGCTCCTGCCTTCACTATCAACGTACTGGAATTACCTGTGTGTGCCGACCACACTTAGCTGCAAACAAGAGTCTTATGCTCCATTAACCTGCTGTATAGCCTTAGGGTCTTTGAATACATCCAGACTTTGTTTCGTCTAAACTGGGGGCAGGTTTTAATTTTTCGGCAAGACAACACTTGGGAGCCTAACACTCAGCATTCCTATGACACCCTCCTCAGGATTCCCTTGGTGAGTGACTTCGTGTCCCCTCCATAGGGCTTATGACCTCATCAGTCTTACTTCCTGGGGAATCTAACCTTGAAGCTAGCACAACCCTAGTTGTGGATTTAGAAGGTGAGTCATACACTCTGTACATACCATGGTGATGAGAGGTGGTGGTGCAGAGTCCTTGCATTCGCCCGTGTATCTTAACACTAAGGAAAGTGGTATGTGAGAGGCAAGTTGTGGACCTCCCATCCTTGCTCCCAGCTGACTTCATAAAACACGAATGGTGCCTCATTTAGTGTGTGGATCTCAGTACAGTTGCAGGCTGCCCTGAGCCAGCGTTCTGATGCAGAGGCGGCTAATGGGATGAGGTGGAGGAAAGGCAGACAGCAATGTGGCGGGGTTGGGAGGCAAAAGGCCGGCTCTTCTTGGAACATTAAAGTGGCACTGGGTGGACATTAGCAGGAAACACAATCACTCCCCCTGAAAAACCAGTTGCTCCAACAGAAGGCCTCACCTGAAGGCCGGACTTGCTAGAGCCTTAGCTGAGGTGACAGAACCTCTCCAGGTATTCTTGGATCTGAGAGAGCTTGTTGGCTGGGCTGGGAAGCAGGGAATTTAGAACCGAGGGGACACTGGGTTACAGTGTGTGTCTCGATGAGATCAAGCAAGGATGGCAGTAGGAGGGAGTCACCAGAATTCCTGCCAGGAAGGGCACCTCGCTCCCCTGCAGGACTGCAGACGGCTGCCCACCCCACCTATTGGATTTCACACCCCTCCCCCATTCCACGAATGCAGCTATAACTAACAGCTTTGAAATCCTAACCCCAGAGCTAGTCTGAGGGAAATACACTGCTTTTGTGAGCACAGGCAAGTCTGTTGTAAGTTTTTCCAAGACAGGCTGTCCTGGACTTACTTTGTAGACCAGGCTGACCTTGAACTCACAGAGATCCTCTGCCTCTGCCTCCCCGACTGCTAGGATTACAGGCGTGTGTTCTTTCAGGGCAGGCTGGGAGTTCTTCATTTGGCTGCACTCTGCACTAAGGAAGAAGAAGCACGGCTACCTTCAGACTGTGGTCCCACAGGCCCACGGTCCCCTGGGAGCCTGCAGGGGTGGCTCGCTGCCTGACAGAAGGGCTGGAGCTCCTTGGCCTCAGGTCTTTTGAGGTCCTGCTGCTCCCTGGGAACCAGGGCCAGGCAAAGACAGCCCTCTGGGAGGCCTGCTCTCAATCATTAGGCGCTCCTGGGCAGTCAAGGGCACAGCAACACTCAGCCACTAAGGAAAGCAGCCTGGGAGAGTTGTGGGCATTGAGGCCAGCACTGTGACTCAGGCCCAACCTTCCTTCCAGCTGCTGCAGCGACTCTTACGTCCTGTGGCCTGCCTGTGGCTGTTCGGTCCTGCCGTGAAGGCAGAAGACAGATGCTGTTGGGGAGGGCACGCCTGACAGGGAACTGTGCCTAGGAAACAAATTTACCACCTCATAACCTTTGCAAGTCAAGCTACCAAGTCAGACCACAAAAATATGCTGGAAACTGGTTTTCCTTGATACGAATTGTGCTGTTCACTGCCTACAGTACTAATATAAAATCCCAAGAGCCCTCAAAACAAGTCTGCAAATTAAAACAAAACAAGATTTGGCTGAGAGAAAACTTCTTTAAGACTCTTCTTAGGAGTTCTAATTATGGGTCAGGGTTTTTCTGTGTCATCTTGGCTGTCCTGTAATTGGCTCTGTAGACCAGGCTGCCCTCAAATTCACAGAGATCTGCCTGCCTCTGCCTTGATGAGTGCTGGGATTACAGCTGTGCACCACTGTGCCCGGTCATGTGTAGTTTTAGTAAGAGTGGTAAAATATTAATTGTGGAAGCCAGCTGTTGAACAGAATGGGTTTACTCTAAAACTCTTTCAACTTTGTTACATGCTTGAGACTTTTTATAATAAAATGTCTATAGGAACTATGATCACACCCTCCACTCCAGTGCTAATATCCAAGCACTCCATGGCACCCTGCTGCAGGACAAAGGATGGAACAAAACACAGTGGACACCACCGCAGCCTGCCTGGGAAAGACTGATGACTCAGTGCGCCATGCTGGGGGATGTACTCTGAAAAAAACCCATCTCAACATATACCTTCCTTTTAATTTGTCAAAGTAAAAAATAAAATAAAATTACCCATCAAAAAATTAAATGAGTCTTGTCACTTTCTGAGTAAGAGGAAAGTTCTCAGTACAAAGCAGTAAGCACTGGACAAGGAGAAAATAAAGCAGATGCTAATTATTTGCACAAGGAAAAGAAGCTATGTATCTTAAGTCCCTCCCATAGACACAGAATTCAAAAACTGTATTTCAGAAAGTCATACTTCAATACAAGTACTGCTAATAGACATTGAGAGACTTTACAAAGAAAAACAGAGGCATGAACACATGAGCCAAGCTCAGCTTACTAAGAAAAACCAGCGCGGGGTGGGCGCGGTACATACCTGCTGAATAAATGAACCCACAGCGAACGCAACATTTTCGTCAGGGGACGGCTAAATAAGAAGGTAACGGCTCTGATAAAGGGATGGCGAGACACTCCAGAGTTTGCTAAAAACGTGTCTCCTGTGGCACAGCGCTTGAGAGACCAAGGTAGCAAGTGTGTCAAGACCTTCAAGTCCAGCTCCTTCAAGAAACGAGCCACGGCCAGCTGGCCACGCAGCCCTGCCTGGCCTGGACGCTGCTGTAGGTCTGCCTTGTCACCCTTCCTCACTGTGTTAATGGCGCGCACCACCTAGACCCCACAGGAAACAAGTTTCTGGTATTCATGTGTTTTAAAGAATAACCACTTAAATGTGAAAAAACAAAACAAAACAAAACCCAAAACCTGAATCTCCAAAGGAGATCACAACATACCATTAAAATGCTTTAAAGGCACGCTTTAAGCATACAGAGAAAATGTTGATTTAAAAAGTGGGTTATACCAAGGGTTGATAAAGTGCCTGCAAATTGTGTGAGGAGGTAGCTGTGGGAGGAGACACGTATGAGAGATATACACAAGCATACGACATTAATTAACACCAACAGACCCTTGGGAATTAGAGATCATTTCACTTCTTTTTTACATGTGTGATATAAAAATGTCAAGCATATATAAAAAGAATAGAATGGTGGCAAGGGGGATTGGGAACTACAAGTTAAAGGGTCTGCAGTTTCTGTCACTCAAGACGAGTCAATGGGAAGTACTGCACAGTAGCCGACAGCACTGCAGCACAGGGGGATTTGGGGGCTTTTACATGCATAAGTGTGACCGTGGGAGATGCATGTATGAATTGGTTTGACTATAAGCAATTATCATTTCTATCAAAATGTCATATTGTTTACTGTAAGCTACACAATGGAAATTTTTACTGCCAATAACTTTGAATCAGATTTAAAACAAAAAGACCAGGTATGGTGTACGCCTATAAGCCCAGTATTCAGGAGGATGAGGCAGGAGGATTATGAGTTCCATGCCCGGCTGGACTTCGTGTAAGTTCAAGGCCAGTGAAGGCCACCAAAAAAAGGTAGGTCTTGTCATGAACCAATGAAAAATACAAAAACAACAAGACATGACCACTGCTTTGGAAATGGGTCTTCACACCAGTCAAGGACCACATGCTCAGTGAACTGTCTATCAGATTTGAAGCCATTGCTTTCTGGACCTATGCCTTTGGCTACACCTACTAGGTCCATGCCCCTAAGCACTCGGCCCCCATGGAGGTGGCTCACCGCTAACCCCCGAGTCTTGCTAACCCCCATGGCTGGACGTCCTTTCGAAGGGACATCAGGAAGCCACAGGAGGTGGTGGTTGCATGCCACAAGCCCCACCACGTGGTGCTTTATGTCCCACAGTAGTGTCATCAAGCACTGTGGCATTCCTTCTGTACCTGCCTACCACAGTGTTTCTTCAAGAAATAAATACTGCGCCTCTCAAAATAGTTACCTACTCTCATCTTTAGAAGGCTATCACCAAAGATTTCATGACATCCCTAAGCTCAATTACTTATCACCTTTCTTATCTATTCATCACAGTCAGGAAATGTATTACTACGGTTATTCCTGTGTCATGACAACAGCTCTTTGGGTTGTCTGGATGTATTCACTTGCAGCAAGTCTATCATAAAAGTGTCACAAGTACTTCTAAGCCGGCAGCTATGCACTGTGCTGCAAGCAAGGCAAGGCTGGCAACTGGGAGGCTCAGGGAAACAAGAGAAATCTAGCCGTTATTGCGCAAGTCTATCAGCAACAAATCCTCCCCCCCCCCCCCTTGCAGATTAAAACCCTCAGCTCCTGTATCTTTTACTAGAAGAGTGTGTGATTTCTGCTGATTGTGCATCAGCACCTCACCATCGTTGGCCATTGTCTTCGAGCGTGACTCAAACTGAGTACACCGAGTCTGACTCAGGCGCCATCGCTCTTGACCTTTGTGTCACACTCCTTCTAGCACATTCCAGACTCACATCCTCCTTTCCCACCACGGCCCCATGGTGCTGCTTTCAATGTGGCTCATGAGCAATAAGTGCTGTTTTTTTTTCCCCTCAAACGTTCTTCCTTTTGTATTCAACAACCCCCTCATATGTTTATGCCCACCACATTTCTCCAATTTGTTATGAATTACTTCCTTAAGGTCAGATGACTTGTGATCCTGCCTGATTTGGTGGCATACGCAATGGAAAAGCAAACAAACTGGAGAGAGAGAGAGAGAGAGAGAGAGAGAGAGAGAGAGAGAGAGAGAGAGAGAGAGCGCGCTTCCTATTGAATGAGTAAAAAAGATGGCCAAACTGATTTGAGAAAGCTAGCCAAAGTGGTTTAGCTCTCTACCTAAAGTCATACTACTTTACGGATGTGCCTGGCTCGACGGACAGGGATTCTGGACTCCAGATGATATCAGCCACTCTACCATTTACTGTTAGTCATGTGGTCTCCACCCTTGCATCCTTCTCTCTGGCTCTGTATCTCCAGCCAGCAGCCACACAAAAAGGACTTCTGGCCGGGGTATTTCCAGCTTTTAACAGCAATTCTTTGGGAAGCCTAACAGCCCCAGCCAGGGTAAGGCGGCAGAGGCCAGCTCAGCCTCCTATACTTGGGGCATCTGGAGAGGCGTCTCTGTTTCTATGGATGTCTCTCCAAGTGGAAGCAAATGTGTGTATCCACGTGGTTACTAGGATTCATGGCTTCTGTCAGAATCTCTAGGGGGTCCAGCATCTAGAAGAGATTGGCAACTCTAACTCTAAGGCATCAGGGCATAACTCAATAAACAGACAGTACCCTCAACTCAGCATCCTGGTGGGAGAGTAAGAACACTCACAGTACCTACCCATCAAGCGCCCTCACACCAGTTAAAGGTGTAATCTGAGAACGTGTTTAGGAGGCGGCAGACAGCACAGGTAACACAGAGAGTAATGTGTATGTGACGTCAGGACTATGTGCTCAGTCTCTGCTCTTACAACAGGTTCAGTGTACTTTCTGTTTTCCTCTGAGGCTTATCCACTGGCACTGGAGGGAAAGCGAAGCATCGGGAATCACAAATCTCTCTGCACATAAATATGTTACTTGCTTCAAATGTGTATCTTTCTTTTTTTTCTATAACATACTGGTCTATCTCACCTTACATCTTAAATAATAAAGAAGCATTTACAATACTGAACCTACAACTTCATTTTTATCTGTATGCTGTAAAAATGAAAAACAGATCTTAATTCTTAACTGTGCACAGGTCATGTCTGCTTCTGTGGTTATGATCACACCTGCAGTACTTTCCAAGGTAAGTGTAAGATGCATTACATACACACCAGCAAAGATAGTTCTTTGAATGCCATTTAGAAGTTTCTAATCAAGAATCAGTGAGCATCGAGAACTCCTGTCATATGTACTCACGGTTGGCAGGACACCCACGGGTCCCCAAGTGCAGGCTGGACTTGTCCTGGAAGCAGAGGATTGGATTCTGTTAGGACGGCGGAGTGGGCCAGCACTGCCTTCCTCCAGCCCATCGTACTCGCAGGCCCAGGGACTCTGCACTCCTTGAGCATTAACAATAAAACCACACTAGGTTGTTTTCCTAATTCCTATGAAATGAGTCAGTAGGTCAAGCAACTGGTCCACAATCCTTACAGCTACACTCCCTGTTTCCAGTAACTGGGCTCCCTTCTCTCTGTCCTGGATCAAAGTGCTCCGACTAACTCAGGGGCCCATGGGCCTGGCAGACCCTGTCTGGATCCTGCCAGATGGCCAGGCTCCCCTGGGGAGCACTCGCCTTTGCCAGAGGACAGTGTTAGTCGTGCTGCCTGGGTGAACCTTCCTTGGAGTTAGCTCACCTTCTCTGTTGAGACCATGTAACTCACTCATCTCCTTCACCCCAAAGATAAACACAGACACCCAATAATTACAACTCTGAAAGTTCCCCGCAAAAAAACCACATCCTTCTGCAAAAATACTTTCTCCTCTTCAAAAGAGCTCCACATTCAAACAACTGAATGGTTATTCAACTGCCCACACTGTTAGAACACACCTCAGGGTCCTCCTGCTGTCCGGCAGTCCCGTCCACTGTGCGTCAGAAAGCAGAAATGTGTTAACGCCGCTAGCAGCCTTTTTAAGCCATGACTCAAGCTGAACACCTTTGGAAACTACCACCTACTCACCCCGAGGAGAGCTACTACATGCAGCCAGTAACCTTCTGCGTCGGAAACCACCAGCCACTGCTAGTGAGAGGTCGGTAATTCCAAGAACTCATCCATGCAGGCAAATCTAAGGACACCCAGCTTGACACAGAGGTGGCTAGATCGGCTGTGACAGTTCTTCCGCAGGAGACTTTTGCTCTCTGAATCCACAGGGCTTACTTTCTTTTTTTTTTCTTTTTAAAGACAAGGTCTCATTTTCATCTTGAGAAACTGTCCAATCGAGCCACCAACTGAAAACCTGCCATTATAAACGAGGGATTTCACAATGCTCATTCCAAAATCTGTGGCTATTCGTTTCTGGAAGTGACTCACTGAGGAAGAACGGCTGTTGGGGGTGGGAGGGAGCCATCGGCTTTAAGAGACAGCCTGCACTCTTGAGAACTGAGCAGAAACCCTGGAGTGGCTAGCACGTGTGTACATGAACCCCAGCTCAGTTCCCTGAGTCACCCTGCTTCCATATGACACACCGTGACCAGTCTCCTCGTGAAAGCCACTTGGTGGACAAAAAGCCCTTTGGGCTGTGCACCCAGCCTCATGTCCACCCCTCTGGGGGCTATTTTCACATTAAATCAGGAGGGAGGCAGCAGCATTTGCCACCTGTCAGGGCTCCGTGTCTGGTGAGTAACCAGCCTACAGAGAGACCCACTTCCTGTGAGCATTTCCAAAAGACCTTATGCTATTTCCTTTAGAAAAATAAGAAGTGAAAAGGAAAGCTACGGAGGGAGGAGAAACAACTCCAACAGCAAGGCTAAAAGCTTGCAATGTGATCGCTGTTTACCCAGCCACGCCTAGTTTTAATTTGGTTTCCCAACCTCTGTGTAATTAAGACAGCCAAAGAGAATAGCATTGGGGGTGGGTTGGGGGGGGGGGGGATTCACAAACGCTTAGACCTCTGAGCGCGTGACCAGAAAAGTAATTTTAAAATTCAAGAGAACCAATCTGTAGCTGACTAGATCATTAACCCTTGCAGGAAAGAGAAAGCTGTTTTTGTTTGTCCCCTAATTTCAAACACGTAAGTCTTTTTTCCTACCAGATGGCATTAAACGGACTCTGCTGCCATCCCCTAGGTTTGAGAAATCAAGTATGTTTTCAGACCGGTCTGAGGGGACAGTCACATTAACAGCAGGCCACGTGTCATCCACCCTAATGTGTCCTCTGAAGCCACCAGCAAGTATGATGTTTCGTATCTTACCAAGCCTATTAACCTATGCCACATAGAGGGCGCAGTGTTCTTACAGGACACGCTCGGAAGGGGACTGCTCTGACTCATGGCAAAGGTAGAGATCAATGGCAAAAGGGGTCCTTCTTGAAGACACTAAGCCATGCTGGCTAAAGGGCAGCTTTTTCTTAAGAGTTTGCCTTGCCTTTTACTTTGAGTGAGGGTGGTGTGTGTGTGCGCATGAAGACAGACCCAGTCCTACCTGTATTTGTTTCGGTGCCTTTGGATGTTTGGTCCTGGCTCTCTTCTTCCTTGTTTTTGTATAGTAAGACGGGACATCCTGCTTTGATCATTTTTACAAATGGTTTTTAAAATTTTATTTTTATTACTTTTTTTTTTTTTTAAGTTTCTCTGTGTAGCCTTGGCTGTCCTGGACTCGCTG
The DNA here is from genome assembly GCF_903995435.1 of Acomys russatus. Classification (NCBI taxonomy): domain Eukaryota; kingdom Metazoa; phylum Chordata; class Mammalia; order Rodentia; family Muridae; genus Acomys; species Acomys russatus. Next base: position 11,391,741 of record NC_067146.1, on the reverse strand, counting down.
TATAGACCAGGCTGGCCTCGAACTCACAGCAATGCGCCTGCCTCTGCCTCCCGAGTGCTGGGATTATAGGCGTGCGCCACCACACCCGGCATTTTTACAAATGGTGTTGTTGTTGCTGTGGTTGCTTGCTTTTCGCAGCACTGGGGACTGAACTTGGGGCTTTACATGCGCTGGGCAAGCCGCTCTATTATGGAGCTGTATGCCCAGGCCACCAGGTTGGTACTGCTGCACAATGTGAACATAGTTTACAAGCTGAGGGCAAGTCGCACGGGCCTGTGGTTGGAGGCAAAAATACACAGGCCTCCCTTCTGCCCTCACGGCTGAGAACCAGTCAATGTCCTCAGCGAGGAAGAAAGGGAGAAAAGGCCACAGTTTTAGAAACCCTGTTGTTGCTACACTGGGGGAAGGCGGAGCTTCACCTGGCATTCTGGGGACTGCTCAAATGACCGACTCTCTCAATTCCACTCGGCTGCACACGGCAGGCTCAGATGGCGACGGCTGTGCGTCGCCGGTCCTAGCCTATCTCTGACTGCTGACAGGACAGTGCTGGGAGGTCAGTGCAGTGGCTTGAGGAGGAGGAGGGGAACGTAAAGCCAAGCTAGACGGTCATGAACTAGGAGGAGAGGAGACAGCTTTAGAGGTCACTGTGGTCCTTCAGGGCAGTGCTCTAAAGGGTGGACTCTGAGGGTGCTCCAAGTCTTGCTCTCGCTGGCATTGCTGTGGACACCATTCAAGTGTATGGAGTCCACCTCTTCAGACAAACTAAAACCCTGACACAGAAGTGTTTCGGATACTTAACGTTTACTCAAAGTTCGCCTTTCAACAACAGACAAGAGACGCAGCGGCCTTGTGTGGGTAGGCCGCCCGCTCTGGGCTCCAGCCCCTTTCGCGGATCCGCTCTTATGCAGATTGCCCAACCTATTTAGGCCAGTTTAATCACCCAGTGGCACACAGGCCTGGCTCAGGCACTATCCGAGCCATGTTCAGAGCAACCCTACAGGCTAAGGTCTATTATTACCCATCCTTACAGAAAAGGGAACCGAGGGCGCTTGGGGACCTGCCTAAGGTTAGCCAATCACTGGATGGAAGAGACATCACTCAATGCCAGGGGAGCGTGACCCTGACATGTTAGAATCCGGAGCGTGCCAGACACTTCCAGTTGGGTACACCGTTAGTGACAGAGCACTACGGGAGCAACCTTAAAGCCACAGAGAGGCTCTAGCCTGTTGGGTTTTTTAACATGCCACTCGCTAATATGGTTTTCTGGGAACTTTAATAAAAAATTTTAACAAGTGCTACCGAGTCCAGAATTAACAGGTCAGTCTGTCCACAGGCACACACCTTCATGTGCCTTACAAACTTTGCCCGCCAAATCTGTGACACTACACTCTGAGAAGCAGAAGGATCCAGAGGACCTGTTTCTCAAACTCACAGCCAGCTGGCCCGTCACCTCTGCATCCCTGCTAGCCACGCGACAGCCTACCCCCCAACCAGGGCTTCGAGCTAGAGGCTTGAGGGCGGGCTGGGACGCACGCGCAGCGTTAGTGTGAACCCGCCCAGGCCTAGGGAGAGCCCCTCTTCCTTTGCGAGTGTCCTGTCTCCCAGGAGAAGCACCTTCAGGGAGAAGGCCTGCAGGTTAGAAACAGCCTCAAGCTTTACAAAGTTCCTTTTTCTTTGAGTTTGCTCAGCTGTGTCCTCTCTGGTGCCCTATCAGATTGCTTTTCCCTGGGGCGTGTAAAGCAGGTTGTCCAAGGTGGCACTTGGTATCTCCTGGGTCTCAGTTTCCTTCCAATCTTCAAGCAAAAGGCCACTTCTTACTCCAATGCCATGCACACTTGTGCTTGGTCTAGAATGTTCCACATAGAATTACTACTACTACTTAGTAGCAGGGTGCTTACCCAGCATGCTTTACAGCCTTTCTTCCTCCCCTGCCACATTTTAATGGTTCTGTGTCATGTTGGGTCACTGCCCCCCCAAAAACAAACCAACAACAAAACAAATGAAAACTAAAAACAAAACCTTATAAAGTCTTCCTAAACGAAAGGTACTAACATGAAAGATGAGGGGAAAAAAAGTTAAACAGGTTCTTCTGGTATTAGTTTAAGACAAGTAACAACCGTACACAAGATTTTGGAAAACTGACGCGTGTCACAGCTATAAGCCAGAACTTTTCCCTACCCAAAGATTTATTTGCTATTAAAAGTTCCTCCCTGCACTATAGTCACAAGAGCAAGTATCATTTACTCCTATCTTAACCATTCACCTACATTTCCTGTCATAAAAACTTGAACCTGGACAGGATATTAAATCAACCATGCAAAAACTACAGGTAGCGAAACACTGTAGGTAGATGTTTAAGTTCATATTCCATCTACCGACAGGCTGACTCACTGGCTCTTGGGAAACCTGTATCACACTTTCCCATCTTAGGTGACTAATCCCATTAGGGCCCGTAGAGCTCTAAGGGCAAAAGGCCTTTCCCTTTCTCCTGCGCACTGTCCTTGCAGGGCCTGGGGCAGCTGCAGTCACATTCAGAACTCATGGTCCAGGCTTAAAATCATGACAACCCAGAGACCTCTATAGGGGTACATGCACACATTTTAAAGGCACATACAATGTTTCCTGTCTATTTCTAGAAGAAAACAAGTTTCTAAACTCCTAGGCTTCTCCATGTTGCTGAGAAAAGCAGAACCAGTGTGCATATCTAATGACTGAAAAAAAAAATCCTAGGCTGACAGCTTACAGAAAAGGCCTTGCAAAGTCCGTCCCTTGGGGCCACAGCAAGGTGCAGACAACAGAACAAACACACAAATACCTTCTGATGAAGGCATGAGTTTGTGATTCTACTCAGCAGTGTGTAATTCTTGAGCTAGGCGTGAAATAAGACTACAGTGCAACCCCTTTAATACACACACCCACAACCACCTACCGACAGACACACACACACACACACACACACACACACACACACACACACAGGTATATTAACATAACCACAAACACTCAGTGCACACAGACACACATGTAGACATACTCACGTGCACCAGTTCTGCTCTCCTTCGATGCTCCTTTTCATTTCTTCTCTGTAACTTAGTTCAACTTGGAAATATCACGAGTTAACTTTTGCTTGTCTCCCCCCACCTACAAGAGCAGCCATCCAGCAAGGCCTGGGCACTCACCTTCATCTTCACTGAGGCAGGCCTGCTCGTTCTGTCGCCAAGTCCGGCCAGCACTTGTCTATCTCTGCTATTTCTGTCTTTTCCCTCACACTTTAGACCTTTGTCACTTGTTCCTGGATGAGCAGGTCTCTTTAATTGGTCACTTGCCAACCAGTGGCTATGGCAGAAGGCAGAGCAGGTAGCAGAAAGATGAAGGCTTTCTCATTCCCATGAAGGTCACTCAGTGTCCACACCTGTTGTATGAAGACAATGGCTCTCAAATTCCCTATCCCATGACATAAAAAGTCCTAACTATTAACCTCCTGAAATACAGTTGCTATGTGTTAGTACATACGACAATCTTCAGTTATCTTACTGGGTACAAAGAAAAGAAATATGCCCATCAACTTCCAAGTTTTCATTAAAAAATTAAAATAAATATGAAGAATTTATACAAAATGTTAAGTCACAACTAAAAAGTCAGAGGGGTATGGTGAAACCTTGTCTAAAAACAAAACCCACATGTTAACTGCTCTCACAAAAACAATACTTTGAGCTCTGAGCACTGTGTGTTTCTTAGGGGTTTACACACAAGGGCTCTAGTCCTTTCAACCAGAGGGCACAGCTGTGTCACTCACTCCACACGCAAGCTCAGGAACCTACGGTTTGAGGCAGGTGAGAGAGCACAGCACCTACGGGAGCTTGCCACCAGGCCTGATGATCTGAGTTCGACTTGTGGGCTAACAGGGTGGAAGGAAGGAACTGACTCTGGGCACTCACATGTGTGCCTAATCATGTGAACATGCCCCCATAAATGAGAGCAGAACGGAACTCGCCCACTATTATACTGGCTATTACATGTCAGGAATGGCACAGATCTACACAAGGCTGACCAGAAAGGCCACTGAAGCACAGTGAGTCCTTTAAAGACACCGCAAGGGAGACGGCTCGGTTTTGAGAGTGTTTGCTGTGCCAGCACAACAACCTGAGTTCAGGTGCCCAGCACGTGTGTAAAAGCTGTCAACAGTTGCACATGGCTGTGGTACGAGCACTAGAGGGCAGGGAAGGAGCACGGAGACCGGCGTCCTGGAGTTTGGTTGGCCAGCCAGCATAGAAAAACATACACAAAAGACAAAAGACAAAAAAAAAAAAAAAAAAAAAAAAAAAAAAAAAAAAAAAAGCTGGTGAGCTCCAGGATCCAGTGAGAAACGTGTCTGAGTGCGGGTAAGCCAGAGTGATAAACAGAAAACACCTGACAATTCTCCTCTGCCTTCAGTGGCATGTGTGTGCGTGCGTGCGTGCGTGCGTGCGTGTGTAGACAACACTACATATTTGGGGTAGGGGCTCTTGTTTCCTGAGTCATCACCTCAGGACTTTGCGCATTAGGAGGCGAAGTTCATTCTAACTGTGACGCTGACAAAGATCAGACTTGTGTTACCAGTGTCTCTTCTCACTCACCATCGTGACTGGCTAACAGCGCAGAACACAGTACAGACACAACAGTCAGCATGTAACGTGAAATTGGACACTTCCATCAAACTGCCAAAATTGACACTGTATCACCTATAAGCCCCTGCAGTGACACGGTCAGCGTTTGAATTATCAGGCTTAAGGAAAAGAAAGCCCTACAGAGATGCTTATATGAAAGCTAGACTTTTTTTTTAAATTAAGAGACTGGCTTTTCTACTTAAAAAATTAAGAGAGGGACTTGAGAATATCTCAAGTGCTTGTACAGAATCACCCCTCTAAAGTAAGTCTAGAAGTCAGCATGCAATCTTTGTCCAAAGAAAACAGCATGGCTGTATCATGTCTTTCATTCATGATGAAAGGCAAATTAGGTATTTCATAGTTACTTCATTTTACCGAGCCGTTAAATAATTTTAAGTCAAAAATAATGGTTATGTTTTGTATTGTGATACCTCAGGGTTACAATCCGGGGCTAGACTGGGTTATACAGCAAGACCCTGTCTCCAAAACAAGGCCTTACTCCATCAAGATTCTGACATAAAATGTGCACATATACTCATGTACATATTAGGTCAAGTGGTTTTGTTTTCTGCAAACATCCTTGGGTCCAAGGCTTACAGAAAAGGCATTCGGAGAAAGGCTCAATGGGGTTTCCAACGCAAAACCTCAAACACACGGTGACTTGTGTAAAACAACCCTGAAACACAGTGTGCTTTGTCATATCCGTGCTTTTCCTCGTGACTGAGACGCTCACCTCTGAGACTTGTAAAATAAAGTGGTCTTCCATGCCAGGAGAAAATTCAAGGAAGCGTGGCCTGAGAAGGCGACTCACCTTTTTTTTTTTTTTTTGGTTTTTTGAGACAGGGTTTCCTGTGCAGCCTTGGCTGTCCTAGACTCACTTTGTAGACCAGGCCGGCCTTGAACTCACAGCGATCCACCTGCCTCAGCTTCCCGAGTGCTGGGATTAAAGGTGTGTGCCACCACATCCAGCTGTGGCGACTCACTCTTAAAGGTGGCAGATCTGAGGCATCTACTGTTGTAAGAGATCAAACCATGAGGAGGGAGCACGTGGTCTCACAAGATGACGTCATCTGCTGCAGAGGGGGGAGGCTCTGATTTACCCTGACTGCTCCCTATGCCCAAGGCAAAGCACCGCTCTTCATAAGCAAAGCACAAGCATGGTAAGTAAGAAGAGTGATGAGTTAAGATTCGAACTCAAACACACACACACACACACACACACACACACACACACACACACACACACACACCTTTCTGAAATTCAGATCTCTGAGCCTGGGGCTGGGAGTGAGAAGTTACTCAGCTTGATGCTCACTAGCTGACACTTTATGACTGTGATTCCAAAAAGTTTTTTTTTAAACATAGCAAATTTCCCCCCAGAAAGAATCCTGCAGTACTGACCCGAAGGCTTTGTAGTGATGTTGTTGAGGAGGCTGCTAACCAAGGCTGTTGCTAATGTTGTTCCTGCCTCAGAGGCTGCACGGGAGCTGAATGCACAAGCAGCTTGGCGCAGCAACGTGGCTCAGCCATTCAGTCCTTGGGAGGCTGTGGGGCCTAAGCCTGAGACGCCTGGGTGGAAGGTTTGTCTTGGAGACCATTCAGGAAACAGCGTTTGGTTTCCTCCATGTGACCAGGTCACCCAGGCATGGAATGCACAGCTCTGCCAGACAGAGCATTCTGGATGCCTGGGGAACATGGGTCTGTCCGGGCTACTGATGCAAAGAGAGGCCACAGTTTCCTTTTTGCTCTTTGCTGAATGGCAGCCTTGACGTCACAGCTAGGAATCATTGGAGGGACAATTAACAAGGTACAAGCCAAATGGGCCCCCACTGTCCCAGTGGCAAGGCTAGTGTAGTATCTTCTGTGACGGCTGCAGAACCAATGCATGTGGCAGACACAGAAAGGCAGTCTCTGGACAGATGGGCCAGATCTCTGGCCAGGGCTAACTGTACCTGGTCAATGGTTCCTGACAGAGTGGCCTTCCTGAGGGATGCCTGCAGGGATATGGGGGATAGTTTAGATCTCTGTAAGGATATAAAGGTGGGTCTCATTCCGAGGGGTGGCACACACTCTGGAGATGGTAGATTTGGGAGATTTTAGGTCTGAGCAGGTAAGTATGCCCGCTGTAGGGTCTAAGCCAATGGGTGAAAAATGCTGGGTGCTGGCAGCCAAAGCTTGCTATCAGCTGCAAGTTGTCTGGTACCACCAGAGCCACTTGAAAACCATGATCGACACCCCCCCCCCCGTTTCAACGTTATATCAAAACTATAAATTAAGTCCACTTACCTGACCATCCCATCATCTCTTTCCTTGCTAACTAACTACAGACATCCTGGGCAATCTACAGTTGGGATGTGAAAACATCACTCTACCTCTACAAAACAGGACAGAACTTTCTGTGGCTGCTTAGCGTTTGCCCCACCATGAGGTTCCTGAGGGGGGAAGTGGGAGGGTGGTCAACCTGCAATTTTCACCAACCTCACTTTGAACCAACAGTGCTCAGGGACCTAGAGAACTGTAAACCCCAAGCTGTAAACCCAGGCTAGGAGTGGATGTCACAGACTGCCCCTGTGTGAGAGCTTCAGTGCATGCATGCCAGATCTCGGGTGTGCCTGGCTGGAGGTATGTGGGTGAATGCAGAATACCTTAAGGCAACGGGAGAACCCCTCTTTGAGGAGTTAACACTTCTGAGATGCTTTTTTAAAAACTCAGGCATTTCCAAGGCATTCTTTTTGAGGTACCATGTCCAGCTTATTTCAAGAGAAGGATCTGCTATGGACAGCCAGGGCTTCCAAAGCCAGAAGGTGAGCCTCTGACGCAAGCGTCCACTGCCATGCTAACAGCCTCACCTAGGCAGCCAGCAAATGCTGGGGTCTTGGTTCTGCACCCAAGGATGTTTTTTTGTTGTTGTTCACTGATAAACAAACAAGGAAAAGTAATTTTTTGCAAAGAGAAAGAAAAATGATTTTGTAATTGCAGGTTTTCAGCAGGTTTTCAAGAGGTCAAATGCTACTCCTCCGGCATATGGCTCCCCTGTTTCAAGAGGTGGAAGGCACTGGGGCCCACGTCCAGAGGTTTACAGTTTAAGAACTGTAATTAAATTTCTTCTGAACTCGTTTATTACACCTCAGGTTTTCGAAAAGAGCATTCTGGGACTTCTCAAATCATTACATGCCCAGAGGGAGGACATCAATTTATTTTTATTGTTCTGATGTAAAGGTGAGAAAATGAGCAGAAAATTTCCTCCAAAATCATATTCTGATTAGAACTGTTTAATGTTCAAAACCCTGGTATAGAGTTCAGTAAACAATCAGTCATTCATGAAGAAGCAACTACTGAAAGGCGGTATTTAAAAGAGGGGCAAACATGGTGTGATTAAAATCCTGCACACGTCTTTATCCAAGGCAAATGCCCTCGGCTGGCTGGGTGTTCAGATGGCTCCGGCAACCACTGGAACTAGATTTGATTCATGCCATTAAGAAAGTATACTATTTATTTCATTTCTTTGCGAAAGAACTGGAACGTCACTGAGAGAATGCTAGTAATAGTAAAGGTTACTTTAAATTACTTATAAATTCATGGCGAGCCATGAGGCTAAACTAGCTCACTGCACTGACACTCCTCCCTAATGCAGAATGTGCTGCAGGGATAATGTCCAGCTTTAACAGATTTCTTGCTTTGGAAATCTTTTAAATGGGTGAGTTCTAAAGCCTTGCTCATTTCCAGTCAGAAGAACCAAGAGAATGAGAGGCCTTGATTTGAGAGGACCAGAGACAGATGCTCAGAGTCCAGGTCAGACGGGCTACCAGAACCAGAGGCTCCACCGTAGCCTGCTTCCTGGGGGTGGGGGCTGGGGTGGGGCTGGCTACACACAACCTCAGCTCCACGCTTCTTCCTAACAGGAAACGAACTGTACTGAAGAGCTGCGGGCTTCAGAAGCTGCCAAGCGCTCATTCATACTCAAAAGGCGAGTCTTAGCTACCCCACCTGCCTGCTCGCCTCCCAGCACTCTCCTGCTGCCTCTGGAGTCCCACAGGAGAACAAACCCATTTTCAGCCTGATGCCACTGCTGCTATTTTCCCAGGAAGGAACCCACAGTTGCCGTTCACACCATAGAACTAGTTCCCTTCCATCCCAGCTCCTCCTCTTCTGAAAGTAGTATTTTATGACGACGTCTTGCTCTAATTTATTTCTGAGAGCAACTTTCTTGAAAAGTTTTCTCTGTCAATTTCACACCCAAACAAAGACATTGCCTAGTTCTGTGAAGGCCACGTGAGGAACCCGCCTTGCTACCTGTCATCTACTGGAAAAAGAAAATCTCCAACAGCGGTCTCTCACAGTTCCTCTGCCCCACATGAAGCCAGGGTTTGTGCTGGTGATGCTGTGACAGAAGAGCCGCCCTGAGCTGAGGCATGCAGGTTCTGATGAGACACCCATGGTCCATGACCCCTCACAGCCTCCAACTGCCCATGTGCTGTGCTATCCCGTATGCTTCCTCCACAAGCCCAAAGGCTTCAGGAAGGAAGGGTGATGGTCTATGGCGACCCTGTTTGAACACTGTAGGTATTGAAAGGAAGAAGAGGAAAGGAAGTGGGAGATAGGATAAAGAGAAAGAAATGGTGAAAGGGAAGGAGACGCAACAGGACGCTAAGGAAGGCAGGAAGAGGGGCTGGAGGAAACAGGGCAGCACTGCTGGCTTCTGTAAGCGGCGCTTTGCCCGTTTCCTCCCATGCTCACATGTGCCTCATACTTCTTGGCAAATATGACTTCATGAAACCCTGAGACCTCAGGACCCTTAAGCCCTCCTTTGTGGCAGTGCCACAGCCACTGGAGAGATTCTCTCCTGACCATGTCATCAGCCACAGCAGCCGAAGGCGCCACTGCCCTCTCCCGCCAGCTCTGTGTGAACGCAGGCGAAGCCCAGAGTGCAGACCGTGACAAACACCCAGCGTCCCCACTTTCCCCACTCAGCGTGTCTTATGAACATGAAGCCCAGACTGCACATGCATTTTCACAAAGGAAGGAGGACTTTGTAAGCAATTTCTTTGTATTCTTAACACCCACATGCACAGGATTCCAGTGAAAACGATGCATCCGATTTATAAAGCCACTTATGAGCCATTTTGTAGGGTCGCTGGGAGTTGAGAGAAACCTCACACATGAAGGCAGGCCGTGCCACCAGGGCAGGGTGCTCATGGACACCAGGTTCCCAGGTTCAGATGAAATGCAATGTTTGGTTCCTCATCGTGTGATCTATTCCACAACGTCACAAACTGGTCATCTATGCCAACAAAGATCGCCGAGATCATCACGTCCCAGCTGCTCTTTCAGGAGACAAGTCCAGAGCAGCGGGGCTGCGCAGGTCTCCTGGCTTCGGGCCCTCGTGTTCTTTTCCATTCATTCACTAGTCCTCAGCACAGTGTTCCGGAATGAGGAACAGAGGCGGACATGGCCGGCAGCTCAGCACGGGCTGAAAGGTGTGCTGCCTCTGAAAAGACAGCTGCAGGGTCAGGCTGTGGCCTTGAGGACAAACTCAAGGGCTGCAGAAAATGACAACCAGCTCACCTGCAGCTACAGGAGGGGCACGGACCTCTCCGGGACAAGGCATGCTCCAGTGCTGAAGCAGCTCACCAAGACAGTCACCGACACGACCCTGACGTGTGCACAGAGTGCGCTGACCACCACCTCATAGCCAGCGGCACAGTCAGACATGCCTTTCTCCCGTCTGCGGCTGCCCCGGAATCCTCGGGCAGGATGTCCCCTGTACTCTCCCTCCCCATAACTGCATTCAAACCCCGTTGGGCCAACCACAGACATCCAGCTCCGGGTTGTTCCACGCGGTCTCTCAGGCACACTTCTCCACCAACACACCAACATGTGTGACTAGCTCAGGGGCTCTGGCCTCGCTGGCAACCTTCTGCTGACAAAGGTGATTGGTCACTCTCTGCTTTCTCATCAGATGGTTTCCTTCTGGAAACTTACACTGTTTCCTTAAGTGGTGAAGCTTTTTCATAAACACGTGAAGCTAACAACTGCATGTGTCTGTACACACAGCAATAAGGCAGGGAGGCACCAATTCAGGGAGCCACCTCAGCACCACCCACCCATTGCATCGCATCGTACTCCTCTGGTAACAGTGGGTGGGATCATGCATTACAGACTAACTGGCCCCTTCCGCACCCACCAATGGGAGGCAGGACACCCAGGGCCAGCTCTCTGATCTAATCCTAGCACCTATGAGTGGCAAAGGTCTTCAGAGGAAAGCACATTCGTTCTGCTCATGCTTGGCCTCTTTGATATAACAAAGTTCCTTAGTATTTAATGAGGTAAACGTAAGTGCTTTCAAATTTCTGCCAGATCCCCTGGAGATATACGGCTTATTAATACAAAACAAATGTGTGCTCGAGAGGCAGGGGTCCAGGCCCTGTCACTGCTTACTCACTGGGTGGTGGCAGGCAAACAGCTTAACTCCAGTAAAATCACTTTTTAAATATGTATTTATTTGTTTTGGGGCTTTTTTAGATAGCGTCTCTCTGTGTAGCCCTGGCTGTCCAGGACTTGCTTTATAGACCAGGCTGGCCTTGAACTCATAGAGATCCACCTGCCTCTGCCTCCCTGACTGATGGGATTACAGGTGTACATCACAGCACATATTTTAATTAAAACAAACTACTCTGAAGCAGATGAGCAGGATCAACTTTATAGAGCGCAAGTGTCGCTCAGGAGCTGCGTTGAGTTCAGAGGTGAAACTATGGCGTATAGTGTATGGTGTATAGGCACTAGGAGCACGGACACCCTGGCACTCAGGATGTTTCTTAGCTGCATTCAGGTTGACACAGACATACTGAAACAGTTGAAAGTGTCTCAACGCCTGAAGCTGCAGGAGCAGGTGAATGCCTGTCATTTTAAGAACAGGCCACACAGGCCAGATCCGGCTCGTCGGAACTGATCACACACATTCAGAGGCCATTCCACCCTCTGTGCACTGTTGAGTAAAGAATGGACCAGTTACTACAGGTGATGTGGGTACACAGAGGACAAGAGCTGACCAGGTACTGGAGCGAACTGTGGTGATTTTCCATACAGGATGTTTCAGTTGGCAGTGCAAATTAATCTACTACTAGTTCCATCTCACAAAACTCTCGGAGAATTACTGAAGTCAAGGCTGGACCTTCATGTCACCCTTTAGGACTTGTGAACACTTCCTTCCTCTTTCCTAGAAGTGTCTATGCTCTTTATTCCTTCCTTGTATGTCAACAATACAGCAAGGAAACAGCATTACCTGAGAACAACCCAGTCACCCAGAAAGACATGTAATAAACACTAACTAGGCACCGACATGCAAGTCTCGCCCACTGTGCTCGCAGCATTCTGGACACTGAGTGCCTTGGGCGCCATCTGCACATCAACAACTCCCAGCCCTACCAGGCCTGTGTCATCAACGGTTTCTCAGACACAAATTCAACATATCAAAAGCAGAACCCTTCGTTTTCTCCCACTTTCCAGAAATAAAGAAAAACTGTGACCCAGTCATACTCAGAACAGTGAAACAACATGGACGAAGAAACTGCTGCTATCCCCAATGACACATGTGATTTTTATAAGCACAATTCAGGAGGAAAACTCAAGCTGCAAAGAAGACCATAGACAGCATGGAGCCGCACTGTCACATCTTGAAGTGTTCTTACCAATGCATTTTTATGTGATAAAAACGTATGTGTTTAGAGCAAGAAAATAATTGTAAATAAAATCTCCAGTTCTGTGTGTGTTTGTGGGGGTAGTATATTAGGAATCAGAGAAGGCTCCCCAAATATTTGTAGTGTGTGGATTCTTTAGCTGCACGGTGATTCAATGACACCCACTCTGAACTGTATGCCTGCTGTCTATAACCTTCTACACAAGCCACTGCCACCCACAGAAACAGTAAGGAAAGTAATCCTTCCTTTAAAAAGATGACGAGGCTGGATGCAGAGCACCACTGCTTTAGCAAGGATGGGTGAGGTGAACAGACAAGGGGGTAACTTAAGATTAGAACCTACTACAGGCCAAGGATCTTCTCTAATTTGCAAGAATGGTTTTTTCGTTTTTGGTTTTTGTTTTTTTTTTTTTTAGTTTTTCGAGAGAGTTTCTCTGTGTAGCCTTGGCTGTCCTGGACTCACTTTGTAGACCAGGCTGGCCTTGAACTCATAGCGATCCACCTGCCTCTGCCTCCCAAGTGCTGGGATTAAAGGCATGCACTGCCATGCCCGGCTAAGGATGGTCTTAAGGGGCAAAATTAATAGATGCTACTTGTTCAGTCAACAGCCCAGCAGGTGGATGATTCCACTTTCTGTTGTCCCCAGAGCCTGATGCTATTCCAGAAAGTTGCCGAGAGCCTTGGCTCTGCTCACAGTCAGTGACTGTAAGCCATTCTTCCTCCTCCAGCACTTACTGTGGACGATTTGTTATGGTGATTCTTACGATGAACTTTGACGCAGGGCAAGTGAGCTCAAAGCAACGCTAGGCATGATGTGCCTTGTTTATCTGTTTGAACAGGCTTTAAAAAAAAAAAAAAAAAAAAAAAAAGAGGCATATAGGTTTCCTGTCCTCCTTATGTAAGAGGTGGATCTGTCTGAATGGCCAAGAAGGAGGCAGTTTAATTTAGACTTGGCATGAGTTTCAGGGGAAGAAATGCCTTTGTAGCTGGTCCTAAATATTATCGCAGCTTGGGTGAGTTAGCCTCCAAGGGAGAAGCTGCCGCATGTTATAACATAAGCAACTGGGCTTGGCAAGACAGAGAGCAGAAGAGCCCCAGTGGAATGGCAGCTTCGCCGCCATGGCAGAGGTGTGCTGGAGAACTACCTAGGACTGGCTTCCTTCTCCACCGCTCTTTCAGCTAAGGCTTGCACCAGGCTCCCAGGACCACGGAATGCTGACTGTAATTTCTAGTTAATTCCTTAAGAAGAACTGGTATTTTTTTCCTAACTTAAGAAAGGAAACCAGATTAACACTTGAAAAGGGGGGCTGCCAGCTAAAATTGTGAATCTGAGACCTCAGTAAGGGCATGAATGCATAAGTCTGTGCATACCTAGAAACTCTTATTATTGTTAATGTGGGAGGCCTTGGAATTTATGTGGAAGCCAAGGCCTCGCTCGGTAAAACTTTACGTTAAAACTCCTTAGCATTTGGCTGCTCTGCGCCAGACAGAAACTTCCTTGTGATTTGGAGAAGCTTCAGAGCAAGGCCATCCATGCTTGAGACCAGCCATCCAAGGCAGTGAGCTGGAACACAGGTGAGAACCAAGCGTGAAACACGCAAACTGGAGGCACTGGAGTGTGCAGGAAAGCAGAACACACTCTTACTTTGGGTTTACAGAATTTAAAGTTGAAAAGAAAACATCCGAGACTGTTTGAAAAGTGTACAGTCCGCTGGGTCCTTAACAGCACTGGCCGGAGGACGGGAAAGGGAAGATACAAGCGAGGGATAACATTCAGGATGTAACCTGAATAAATTATAATAAATTAAAATTTAAAAAGAGAGAGAAAGCACCAGTGTTCTTTGGATGTTGGTTCAGACAAGTGTGGAGTGTAAGCCAGGAAAAAATGGTCCTGGCCATGGACGGCAGAGAGGCCGGTGACGTCACCCCTTCTCTTGGGAAGGAGAGCCAGTGAGTGTGCTTGTCTCAAAGCATGGATGGAGAGAGGGTACTAAAGAAGCGGGGCCTGGTGGGCTCAACTGCCCGAGTCCACAGCACCCGCACAGGCCTGTGCTCTGCCTGCCCCACCAGAAGTAGAGGAGCGTGGTGCCCTACTCTGCAGAGCCCTTTGGTGTGATCACACACATGCAGTAAGTCCCATTTAGGCTCCCAGTGTATGAGCGCTGAGCATCGGCTATGCCGTCAGGAACAGCACTTTGTAACGTGAACACAATGGGAAAAGTTCCTGCCTGTAGGGTGCCCACAGTCTAGCAGGGAAGAAAGGCAGCGGCTAGTAAGAACAGAGGGAGGACAAGAGCGCCAAAGCAACCAGTCTGGTGAGGCTATAAATACTGTTGTACCATTTAACCTTGGAAATGCTAGCCCATAATTCCTCAGCCAGCACCGTCCCTGTATGTAAAATGGACTAAGGCCAGCCTCTGGTACTGCTGGAAGACTCCATGAGATGAGGTTTCTAAAGTGCTTTCATAGCTGCAGTTTGTCATACAGCAGGTGGTCACTCTTGCAGAGAATCAAAGAATATGTACCAAGAGTGGAAGTGACTCTTGTCATCATCTTGTCACTTTCCAGAATCACACTGGGCAAACCAGATGCCTACACCAGGGTCACTAGGCCTGATGGAATGAGCTGTGGTCCTGTTATTAAGGAGACGGGATACACTACTGAAAGGAATTAAGCACGCTCTCCCTGGTATCTGCCTGCCCCATCAACAGTGCCATGGTGGTAATGTACGTTCTGTGAGGCTCTCAAGGGAGACCTAGAGAGCTGTGTGCAGTGTGTACAGGGTTGCTAAGTGGTAAGGCAGAGGCTCAGGAGTCCAGCTCCTGTATCCAGGCCTCCTGGGCCTCCAGCTCTGGGTCTATCACTCATCAGCTATGTAGTAAGGTCCATGATGCTTAGTGGGCCTTGGTGTTTAAAATCTAGGCAATAGAGATAGATTACCTATCTCCTTGGGTGAGTTTAAGAGCCAGTCGCTAACACGGCACTAAGTGAAACACAGTAAAAACTGTGTGTTAATAACATTTTCACAATGCAAACCCAGAGACTCTATTACCTTGCTAGTAAAAACCAGAGACACACATGGCAAACAGGCAGGCGAAGGCAAGCAGAAGGAAGGCCGGCCACCCTATCAACTCTCTGGACCAGTCTGAGTGCATCATGTCCCTTCGGCCATGCTGAGAGGCCCGAGGGAGCCTTCTGTTACTTTACTAAGCCAGGCGTCCCTCACTCAGTAACTCAGGATCTGGATGATGTGATATCATATTTGCGTTTCGGATGAAAGATGTTCATGCAACTGAGATTAATTCTCTGTGAGTATTCAGAAACAGGACAATTGATAGTATGAGAGTATATATGCGTTGTGTGTGTGAACATGGATTCGTGCATGCACGTATGTGTGTAAGGGGCGTGGCATATGCAATGCATCTTAAGGAATTGGCTCACATGGACACGGAGAGCCCTGCCTTCATGGTGCGGGCAGGCTAGCGAGCCTGCAGAAGAGCTTCCGCTTCAGCCTTGAATGCACGGAACACAATGTGCCTTTTTTTTTTTTTTCTCCACAGACTTCTCTTTTTCTCTTAAAGGTTTTCAAATGATTGCGCCAGGTACACTGGGGATGGTAATATGCTTTAGTCAAAATGCCCACTGATTTTAATGCTAATCTCATTTTAAAAATAACCTTTGCAGTGACATCTAGTTTGGTGTTTGAGCAAACTTAGGGTTATATGCACTAGTCAAATTTGCCATCACACTGTTCTTTCAAAGACAGGAAGCTCTCCGCTGAAGCAAAGCCTCTGCAGTGACTTCACTTTTTGCTAGAGAACACGGGGCAGGCCAGAGATGCCAAAGAAGCCATGTTCTCTTGGAGACGAATGCCAAGTAATACAGAAACGCTTCACAGCACATCCAGAAGACGTGGTGTCCAGGCAGAAGTGAGTCAGGAGGATGTAGCCAATCCCCAGGGTGGATGTCCAAAGTGCCAGAGTCCAAACACAGCAGTCTGAGTGCCAGGCAGATTCTAGGAAGAGTGGGGGACATTAAATAGGAGTGTTTTCCTGGCTGGCAGAGCTGTTCCAGGCTTCCTGCTGTGACGTCCACAGTTCTTCCTGTCACACCCAAAGGTGCAGAGGTCCTGTGGGAGAACTGTTGACTCCAGGGCAGATGAAGGGAGATGGTCAGTCTCTCAGTGCAGCTTATTAGCTATATTAGATGGTCAGTCACGTGAGCCAGTCAGGCAGCGGCAGCAGCAACCCATCTGTTTGTAGGATGAAGCTATTAAGACCTACACTGCAGAATTCTCTGGGTAAGTGTACCTAAAACATGGCAGGGCCGTTGATTGTATGCCTACGTACATACATGCATGCTTATACCTATTATACAGCAAACAGTTACTATACGACAGTTACTGTATGTCAGGAACTGCACTGTAACTCATTGGATTCTTAGGACAAATCTATGAGAAAGCTGTTTGTTTCACAAGGGTAGGACACAGAGTAAACAATTAGTTCAAGGATACAGAGCAAAGAATTCTATTAATAGAGGATTGTCAGAGAAACAGAACACACCAAGACCAGATACTACCATGGACTCACATTCTGCAAACCAACACAGTTTTCTTTGCTCTTTATTTCAGCACAGAACCTACTGTGTGGGGGGCTCTGCTTTACGCATGGATGGCCGTGCACCCCATTCACCTGGCAAGCTCAGTCTGCCACCGCTATGGACCCTTTCCCTGGCCCTACCGTCACAACCCGCTCTCTTCCAGCTGCTCACACTGTCCTTGGAAAGCACCTCTGTAGGGCATGCCTTAGTCTGAAGCCCAGATACCCCTCATTAGACAGTGACTGACTTCAAGGTCCACATCAGCCTTTGGCTTCCTAACCCTCTCCACAGGCAGTCTCTCCCCACGGCGTCCCTCACCCTCCACACTGATCACCTGACCTTCTTTACTTCTGCACTTACAAATTAAGTCTTCTCCGACTTCTGGTGCCGCCTTACCACCTTCTTAGGATGACATTCCCCCATCTAGCCAACGTCATGTAACTCAAGCAGCTCCCACACACCTTGCCGATGGACTCTGTCAGGCTTCCCACTGCAGCTCTCCCCCTTACTCCAGCCTTTCTCGCCCCTTGCTGGACAATCTCAACAGCTCTAAAGGGTTCTCATCACTGGTCACTTCACTGTCCAGGCCACACCCTTTCAAGCACACCAGCATGGGGCTTTGCCCAAATTCTTCTCCGGCTCGCCTATGACTCAGAATTAAAATTAGTTTGTTTAATCATGCAGCAAGTGGGCCCTCCCAGAGCTGGCATTTATGGGTTCCTTACTCTCTTGATGGTATCCTAGTCATTTTGTGGCTCACTGTTGCCAGGCACTGTGAGACAGGGAATGGCCACTCTGTCACTGGTATTTCCCATCACCACCAGCTGTTCCCATAGATAAGGATGCTTTTCTTCCAAGGCCACAAGTCCAACAGCACTGTTCTCTCTGCACTGCACTGACAGGAAGCACTGCTCAACCCCTCGGCACTGACCAGCCTTACACTTCCTAGTTGCTTTGTGCCTGCTTTATTCATCTCTACTTTTCTCTAAAGTTTCTCTACCCTCCCCTCTAACTTGACCTGTGCACAGAATCTTAGCTTTACCCCCTGCAAGGACAGTGTCAGGTCCTGATGCTCAGTCGTGCAGGAGGAAAGTCCCTATGCCTGCAGAGTCTGCAAGGAGCAGCAGCCTTCCATGCCCAGAGCCCCTGACTCAGCCCTGCTCATCCTCCAACACTGCCTGGAACTGAGTGACACTATCAGCTGCAACACAGAAGTTCTGTCCTTTTAGAATGTAACATGTAAGTGGCTATGAAGAAGCCTCCTTTCTGTATACTCAGAGAGGGGCAATCCACCCTCCCACAAGTTAGCTATAGAGCTTCTTGTGACAGTAAAATGATCTGTGATGCTTTAATGTCTTCACAATTTTTTTTTTCGAGGCAGAGTTTCTCTGTGTAGCCTTGGCTGTCCTGGACTCACTTTGTAGACCAGGCTGGCCTCGAACTCACATCGATCCGCCTGCCTCTGCCTCCCAAGTGCTGGGATTAAAGGCGTGCGCCACCACAATTTTTAAAAAATTATCAGACACCATCTCACCATGAAACACTGGCTGGCCCTGAACTCACAGAGATCTGTCTGCATCTGCCTCCCAAGTATTGGGGTTAAAGGCATATACCATATGTCTGGCTATGTTCTTTCAATTCTGTTTTGTTTATTTAATATATTTTTTGAGACAGGGTCTTTCCACACAGCTCTGGCTGTCCTTGAATGTACAGAGATCTACTTCCTCTGCCTCCCAAGTGCTGGGATTAAAAGTGTTCGATACCATATTTTTAAAAAACTAAGTCATTCCAAGAATATAAGAACCTTTTTAGATCTTGCCTTTGGTATACAACAGCTTAACTGAGGTAAGAGATAACTTCTTATTGAACGAAAGCATTAGCAACTGTAGATCAGGAACAACCCTTGCTTTGAATCCTTAAAATAAGAAAAGATAGTACAAGGACTTTCATTCCTAAGATCTGTTCACATTAGCAATTCTAAATCACACATACAGTCTTCAATTTCCCCCAGGTTTCTATCTGACCTGGGTTCTAGTAATAGGCTCCTCAGCTACAGTAGTCACCACTCTGCAGTGTTACCTTATGGTGTCGTTTATCCCACCTATGTGGTGTCCCCTGGACTGTTGGATCCATGAGCTAGTTGCTTCTGAACATGTCACACTAATTCTAGGGATGAGGTGGCAGCCCACTGGGTGCTGAAAACAAGAAATACACACATAGCTCTGTAATCAGAGCTAGCACCCAGCTCCTTCCAACTCCAAAACAAAAACAAACAAAAAACCAGGGGGAAAAAAAGGCGCAAAAGGGTCCTAACACAATGGAAGACAGGAAGTAATAATGGGCTCCTGGTAGAGTTGGCCTTAGAAAGTTTAAACTGTTCCCGGCTGACGCTAACTAACGTGACTGTGTGTTGAAATGCTGATGACTTGGCTCAAGGGTTAAAGCTCACGCCACTTAAGTGTGAATACTGGGGTTTAGAGCCTCAGCACACCTGGAAATGGGGGAAGAGGCAGGCAGGCATGGTGGCAACACTCAGGAAGTGGAGACAGGACTCTCAGAGCAAGCTGGCTACCTAGACTGGCAGAACTGGCAAATTCTAAGTTCAGGAGAGAAATTACACTTCAAGGTATGAAGTGGGGAGTCATCAAGGAACGCCCAGCACTGCCCTCTGGCCTACACACGCACACCTATCTGCATGTCTTCACATACACCACATACACACATAAAAACCTAACCACCTTAACTCACAATTATGCTTTAGAGACATATTTCATTTAGTTTCAGTCCTCTTGAAATGCATACTAAAGGGTAAAATGAATTTTAATCACATTGCATATGGCTAGCTCAATATGTAAGTGGACATCTAAAGTTCTTACCCATAAAACAACGACACAAAAACAAAGAAGTGAAAGTGCTGTCAGACAACAAGGCTTGGCTGCTCACGCTCAGCCCACGCCTTCACCGACAGGCCCGCAAACTGCACACTTGTCTGCAGATGCCCACTGCTCACACTCAGCCCCCGCCTTCACCGACAGGCCCGCAAACTGCACACTTGTCTGCAGATGCCCCCTGTTCACGCTCAGCCCCCGCCTTCACTGACAGGCCCGCAAACTGCACACTTGTCTGCAGATGCGCACTGTTCACGCTCAGCCCCCGCCTTCACCGACAGGCCCGCAAACTGCACACTTGTCTGCAGATGCCCCCTGTTCACACTCAGCCCCCGCCTTCACTGACAGGCCCGCAAACTGCACACTTGTCTGCAGATGCGCACTGTTCACGCTCAGCCCCCGCCTTCACCGACAGGCCCGCAAACTGCGCACTTGTCTGCAGATGCCCCCTGTTCACGCTCAGCCCACGCCTTCACTGACAGGCCCGCAAACTGCACACTTGTCTGCAGATGCCCCCTGTTCACACTCAGCCCCCGCCTTCACTGACAGGCCTGCGAACTGCACATTCGTCTGTAGGTGCCCATATTTCTAACCCCAGACACCGTGCACACCCATGCGTCCAAGAAAGCTCATTACAGGTTGGTGAGAAATCTGAAAAGTTACGTGTGAGACTGGAGGGGGAACGCTCACATCTGAGTTTTACCTATATTATCACAGGACTAAGGAATATCACATATCCACGTTACACAGACACTTCTGAAGCCTGCCCCTGGCTGTGTAGTTGAAACTAGTGCCTGGGAATAGTGGGTAACTGCTGGCCATTTTAATATGGCTGTTAGCGTTTTGCCCAAGTGTATTAAAAACTAAAACTAAAAACAACTAAAGAATTTCGAACTTTTCAGTTGATTATATGAAAAACAAGTATTAACAAGACTATTTCATAGTCTTTTAAATACTTAAAGCAAAATAATTGTTTTCCTCTGGCCAAGAGGGAAACTGAAGCAACAAAGTGGAATCATTTTGCTCAGAGCACTTCACATCTCAAAACCAATCAAGCTGTGGCCCTAAACTAACTAAATTCTCTTTAAGAACAGTTTCAAGAGAAATAACAAGCTTACTGCGTCACTAAAGAAATTACTGCAGCGATTATTGGACCCAACCACTGAATGACACGAAACCTGTTAACACCCTCTTCCATGTTCTCGCTCCCCAGATGACATACATACACTGTAATCACCAGGTGTGCCCAAGCACGCATCCCCTGTGCCCCGCACTCAGTCACATGTTGCCGTCTTTTGATTATGCCCAGTGGGATGTAAACTACTTTCGTAGAAAAGTAAAATCAATAAAAATCAAACTCCTTACTTTTCCTACCAGGAGTACCCTCAGGATCCAGAGGGATGGAGACAGTCAGGTGGAAGTTGCAATATTCTGAGACATGATTCAAGTGGAATTCTAAATGGGTAAATGCACTGCTGTGAACTTTGTTTTCCAAGTGCCAGGCATGCTTATGGTACTATTCTATTCAGACTGAGACAGACAGATCATCAATGACCTTCTGGGTCACTGACTAGGGAGAAAGCTGAATAAAAAAAATAAGTGTGAGAAAAATAAAAGGGGAGTTTGCTTCCTTCCACTCCAGGCCCCCTATTGGCTTGAATGAAAGAAGACAGATGGTAGTTATCGTCCCCTTTAATTAGGAGGGCCGCCTCACCAGGGACCCGCAGGCTTGCTTGGCACCATCCTTAACGAGGAGAAAGGCTCCCTGGGAATGCTCTGCTCACTCACTCTCAACCTGCTTGCTCTCCATCTTTAATTTGTGTACACTGAAGCTCTGAAAACTGAGCTGTGTGGAGTCATAGCTCCCGTCATGTCACTATCAGAAGGAAGCTAGTGCTTGCTGAATTAGCACTCCTCCAATGTTCCCAGAGAGCCTGGGCTGCCTGAGACGGGCCTCAGCCACGCTGAGTCCTGTCGTCACAACTCTAAGATCAAAAGGGAATTCCTGTAGCACCAATACTCAAAACCTAAGCCCCAGACACACACCATGGGAGACTGAGGCACAAGACACCTTTCTTCTGCTTCCCAATTCCGCCCCACAGCCACGCTGGCCCCCTTCCACCCGCAAAGTGTTGTTTTTCCGAGGAGAAAAACAGTCAAATACATTCACTGCCAAGGGCAGTCTGTTTTAAAGAGAAACAACTCAATTACAAATCACAAACTACTCTGCTCTTCTTTGTGTTTTGCTCGCAATGTCACAGCCACACAACTTTGTACTGAAGTTGAATCAAGCTATCTATAGAGAGAGATGTAATACAGAGACCTATCAGAATCAAACATACAGGCCCAAATACAGAGACTTATGCTGCCATCATGGCAGTCCACATAAGTGACAATGCCTCTTTGTATTCCGAATGCTGAAACCCAAACAAACAGCATACCTTTAGTCATAGCACTCGGGAAGGCAGAATCAGTAAGAGCTCTCTGAGTTCAAGGTCAGCCTGGTCTACAACCCTAGTCCAGGACAGCCAAGGCTACAAAGAAAAACCCTGTCTCAAAAAAACCAAACAAACAAAAAACCCACATTCTCTGCAAAGCTACTGTGTACAAAAGAAAAACCTAATTTGTTTTGACAGATTAGATCGCTATCCACTTTGTCCTAACTTTAATTTTTAAATATCATCTCACGCTGTCCCTTGGCACCTTTCCCTTTCCGTACAGGTCTCCTGTCTGTGACCACTCCCCCTCACTGGATTCCACACGATACCCTACCTACACACTTGTCTTGAGAACACACACCATCTCTGCTTCCAACAGGGGCATGATGGCTATGAACCGGGCTGTTCTGCTGAAGGACACCCGAATGGAAAGGCTTGTCTGTGTTACTGTCGCTTAACTGAGAGAGAAGAGCCAAGGGATGGGGAGTGACCCTCTGAGCCTGTTTTCTTCTTGGTAATACTCCTCAGTTTCAAAAGCAAGCCTGCATCTTAGGTACGGGAAGACTGAGATGATTAAAAGACGCCATTAGCCATACATAACAAACCACATCTCCCACCTCCCAATAAAGGAGAGAAACTCAGCACTTGCCAGGTATTGAGAGCCCAACAATGTTAACAAGAAAAAGCACACAGAAGAGACTGACAAACAAACAAACAAACAAACAGACAAACGCTTACTTCGCTCACCAGCTGCAAGCAGGCTGTGCACTGGCTGCCAGGCAACTGCTTCCTCAAGGCCCTGGTTTCACTTTAAAAGCTGTGCCTGTACCCACACACCCAGGTCTGCCGTGGAACCGAGACACCTGCCCTGCTACTGATGCCTTGTGTTCACAGTTTGTCTCAAAACTGCTGAAGACACTTAGGAGAACAAGGAGCTCCAGGGCAGACTGAGATGACCCCTGGATGCTATGGGGCTCCACTGTTGTTGCTACAGACACACACATACACACCCCAAACGACACTCACTTGTTACCTCCAAAACCCTGTGGCCAGCGTAACTGCTCCTAGGACCAGGCAGAGACTCCACTTTCTGCCATTCTCAAGTTCAACGCTGGAAAATGCCTAAAGCAAGAATCACACAGTCAGCAGTATTCTGCACCATTAACTTTCTTTAGTTTGGACACCTGTGTCCAAGTTAAAAAAAAAAAAAAACCAAAGGTAGAAGACTAGGAGAACCATGTTGCTACTGGCTGTGAGTGCAGTCT
This sequence comes from Acomys russatus, assembly GCF_903995435.1. Classification (NCBI taxonomy): domain Eukaryota; kingdom Metazoa; phylum Chordata; class Mammalia; order Rodentia; family Muridae; genus Acomys; species Acomys russatus. Next base: position 11,368,209 of record NC_067146.1, on the reverse strand, counting down.
ACCAAGATTTAAAATAAAATCTACCATGTACTTAAAATTCTTAGCTCAGGGGATATGAAGTGTGTGTGGATATGAAGTGTGTGGAGAGGGAGGTGGGTCTGGAAGGAGTTATGGGGAGCAATACAGAGTAAATATATTAAAAGCACACTCGCATGTATGAAATTCACAAAGAATTAACACAAATATTTTTAAAAGTAAGCAGAAAATAGAATTCTGGATTATTTCCTTTACTAAAAATTGCAAAATAATAATAATAATAATAATAATAATAATAATAATAATAATAATAATAATAATAATAATAATAAAAGAAAAAGAAAAAGAAAAAAATCTTTATAATGTAACCAGTAACAAAACTCATCTGGACAACTTGTTTGTTTCCTTTTAATCAAGAAAGAAAAAACCATATATATAAATATGACGTTTGTTTGGAAAATTACTTCATCCATGTACTGTCCAGCTCATAAAAACAAGTCTTCTTTCCAGTACAAGGGGGACACTTTGACCTTGTTTACTGCAGTGTTGTGAAACCGCGGTCTCGTAACTCCTGACATCACTGGCCATGCATTAGCACCTCTGCTGCCGCTGGCTGCACACACTGCTCCAGCTGCCTTGCTCAGCCCACGGGCGATCGGAGCCGGGGCAGGGACAGTGGCATTAGTTCTGTCCCTGGCACTCACAGGAGACCTCTGGCCATTCTTACAGGAAAGCAAAGGTCTGCTACACCAGGTCCCTCTTAAGTCACAACATGCAAACTCAGTGCTGCCTGTCCTCTTTTCACCCGAGAGACTGGCTTCCTTGTTCACCGCCGCCATATTGTCGAGGAGAATTGCTGTCCGGAGCTTCACTGAAGGTAGGGCTCATTTCCACACGCACGTAGCTCCCTACAAACTTTTCCAGGTGGAGTTTATTTTGCAGTACTACAGGATTTCACCAAGTGCTGTACTGGGAGGTCTGAGCATTTACAGAACACGCTTCTGGTACTGTGTCTAAGAGTTATCTTTTTAAATGAGTAATTTTCCCTTCTAAGTCTTGATACATTTTCCTTTTGTCCTCCTCGGTTCTTAATATGAGTATGTTAAAGCAAGGAACAATTGCAGCTGGAGTCCTATCGTAACTGCATCTGTGAGAGCATCTCCCATATCTCACCCTCTTGAAATAAAATTAAATCCTAAACCCAAACTGCTCGCACCGTTTTACTGAGTAATGAAAAGCCTGCTGATTTGAGATGCTGAGAACTAGCTCGGTTTCTTTGCTAATAACACTTGTAAACATCAAGTCTTTAAACTACAGCCATAGAGACCAAAAGAACATGAAATACATATCAGAGCACCGAGTGCCACTGTTTACCAGAGAGGGATACACAGAAAAATACCAGTTAACAACATAAAGCCAGCTGAAGAGCGCCTCCAATGCCCTGAACACCAAGCTGTTATGCCTTGAGAACTTGAAGTCGCCTTTGAGGCAATGTGATAGATTTAAGATCCTTGATAAAACAAGTGCAATCCTGCCAGGCAGAAATGAGGAGCAGCAGAGAGGCTACATGGCCAAGCACACTTCCGAAACATGAAATCGTTACCTTCTGAGAGCTGCAGGGCTCTTCGTTTGGATCATGAAGAAGTGAGTGGCTCTCCCGGCAATCAGAACCGCTTTGATTTCCTCCAACGGAACCACCCCCACAGCCTATCTGGTTGGCATGTTACTTTTTATAATGAAAGCAAAGTCTGATTCAATCTCAAAGGAAAGAGATGAAAAACAAAACAAAACAAAACAAAATCCTAACAGTCTCTTGACTAGGAAACCACACATTCAGGGCTTAGTATCGAAACAGAACAAGAAAACAGCATTTTCCTCTGAAATTTTCTGCTCCTAGGTATTTAGGCTGATTTACACTTTATGTAATCTTGATGGCTCAATCAGGAAGTGAGAATTTTAAGTGCGTGTGTTATGGGCGGGAGGAATCATGTGACCCACAGCAAAGACAATTAGGCAGTCGATTAGCACAGTGGGAAAAAGAAACTTAGCAGGCGTTTATAAATAGTATCCTTGGGATGGACGGAGCCATGAATGGACTGCAGGCTTTGGGAAGTAGGGATTTGTTTGCAACCTTTGAAAACAAGTCCCTAAGAGTTTTTTTTTTTTTTTTTTTTAAACAAGTGAGATTTAAGCAGCACACAGAGAAATGAAAGCTTAACTATCAAAGAGGCCGTTCCTTTGAAGGTAACATCCACTGGAGGTTTGTGCAAGGCTACTTTTTCAGTATTATTTGGAGACCATAGACTACAGAATGTCATCAAATGGAACACAAGTTGCAGTTCCTTATAAACATGTATGTTTTCTTTCTTGCACAGTGCTGGGTAGTCCTGGCAAACCTCAGCTTTCTCTCGGCTCCACACAAGTTCTGTAGATTCAAGGAGGCTCTGTACAGCACGACAGCAAATACACTTCCAAGGGGAAAATATTACAAAGCTGTAACGTTTTTTACTGGAGTAGCTGGGTTTAACAAAAGGTACCCTTAAATAGTGTGTGACTTATGGAGGCTACACCCAACAGCCTACACCATGTCAGTCACTGCAAAACCAAACCATGGTGAGAATAAAGAACGGGCGACTGTACCTTATAAAAACTACTTGAGGTGTAGTCTTTGGCCTACTTTTCTAAGCTGGAGTATATTAGTAAAAACATCTCCAATTAAAAGGGTTTGGCTGGTGGCTGTTTCATTTCTCAGTGTAGTCCCTGCTACTAGTACATTCGTAAGGAATCACTTATGAATACTGACAGGCGCCACGGCTTGAGAGCAGGCATCTGCTTCTAGCCAGCCCATCCATCACTTTTATGTTTTCAGCGAGGTGAGAGAAGGTGATGAGGTTTCCTTTGCCATCGGTCCACCTTGCCTCAATGCTTTTCACAAGAGGAAAGAAACGATGAGCAAGACCATCTGTCAGAGGGATGTTCCCAGAAGATTAGGGACAGTCAGGGAAGGGAATTCTCCCAAGGTGGAACGCTAAGGGGCACCCAGCGGTATCTTACAGGGCTTGGTCTCGTACCCGCTGATTAGGCCCAGAATTAGACCTCAACAGATCTGTGGTGAATCTGCCTCTGCCCGGCTGCCTAGACTACAGAGAGTGCAGCCTGATTTTTCTTTATGTCAAGAAATTAGAGAAGTTAAACTTTCCTGCTACACAGACAGTTGTCAGGACAGCTGAAATCAGAGCCAAGATGCCCGACATGCACAGGCTGGGCCCTGGCTCCGTGGTCTAATTCCTGTCTGCCACAGTTACTCAGGGACAACCGAATCGGGCAAGAAGCGGGCTCGACTCTACACACGAGGTCCTCACCCCCAACTCCTTCCTTGTTTCTCTCCTCTGGTCCCACCAGCCTTGGATGGTTGGGAGGACGTAGGGCCAGCGTGGAGCATCAGGGTTGGGAGGGTACACGGTAGTGTGGGGCAAGGGAAGGTTCTGAAAGGGTTATAGACCCCTCTGAGCAGCTCCTCCTGCCACCGGGACCACAGTCTCATCTTCTCCAGAGAGACAAAAAGAAAAAGGCATCAGCTTTGCTCTGTAACACAACTAGACTTGGGAGTTTGAAGAAAGTCAGGAACATTAATGTTTTGAAAATTTCTAATCCTGACACCCAGCAGAGTAAGTCTGTAGAAATCTAAGGTAATGATTATCCTATAAATATTCCTTGGCTCTATGAAATTTATATTGCTTATATTTCTTTAGGCCCTCAAGATGTAATCCATGAAGATTCACAGTAAAATCCATGAGAGAACACCAATTCTCATGCCACGGTGGCTGCCTCTGCACAGTAGTACTCCACATGAACTTTTCCTGTGGCTCCCGAGTCACAGTTGTTACACCTCTGTAACAATGTCACAATTCTAAGACTGACACATGAATACGCTGTTGCTATGCCAGTTCAATTTCAAAGTGCAGCATGCGACCAGCTAAGTAAGGGCTTTCCTTTGGTGGGGAGCCTCGGCATGCCTTCAGAAAGCAGCAGCTCAGCCCACCTCTCAGCTGTCCGGACTATGGTTTCTGTACTGGCCCGTGAGACTCCGGGGAACAGAGCATTACTGATGGCCCCCAGCTTGGACTTGCGGTTTTCTGACTTGGTGGACTGGACGCAATGTGCACACGGTGTAAGTCAGGCTCGGACCTTTGGTCTTCTGGTCTCTAGGGCAATGCTGGCTGCTCCTACAGCTCCCTGCCAGCCATGTGATGCTCAGAGCAAAAGACTGCACTGTGCTGCCGAAGGACGATGTTTATCGGCACAGTGACAGACAGCCGATTTCTCTCTCTTTTTGTGCATGCAATGCATACATGTAAGTGCAACCGCCTGTGTGCACTCTTGTGTGTCTGCTTGTAAGAGGACACGGTCATTTCCAGCCATGTTCCTATGTTGCTCTCCACCTTGACTTCTGACGCAGGAGCTTCTCACAGAGCCTGGGGCTTGCTGTTACAGTGAGTCTCCTGCCTGCCCCTGCGGTCACCTGAGGTCAGAGGCACATGCCACATGGTTAGCTGCTATGTGGGTGGTGGAGCTCTGAACTCAGGCCTTCAAGGCTTGCACAGTAACACTTACTTGCTGAGCTACCTCCACAGTCCTCTTCACTACCTTGCCTAAGCTGACCTTGAGCTTTAGCTCAGGCAGCCATTGAACTTGCTTCTGTCTTAGCCTACAGTAGAGTACATAGGCTTGGTCAGTGTTCATCCTTTTCTGCCTTTTCAACTCGTTTGAGGTTTGTGTGTACGTAGTTCTCTATTGTAAGTGGGACTTTTCTGCACTCAGGTCATGCTCCGCAGGTCATGTGGGAAAACAGTAAGCAGACAAAAGAGGAAGACATGAATCCATCAAAACAACAATGTGTTGGGAAACGAGGACAGAGAAATCTTAGGTTCTAACTGACTTAAGACAGGGAATCCAACACCTGTCTACACAACCGTACAGCAGCACTATTTACAACAAACAAAAAGTGGAAGCCACGCGGTTATTCATCAGCGGGTGGTTAGACAGAGAAAATGTGCTGTGCGTGATGGAATATTACTCAGCTTTAAAAAGGAAAGCGATTACAATGATGAACAAACCTGGTGTGATCTGATGCATACGAGGTCCTTACTATAAGAGCCACAGAGTTGGAAAGTAGACCAGAGAGTCATTGTAGATGAAGTCTGTTATTTAAGGAATACATACAGTTTTGATGGAGAATTGTGAAAACAGATGGCAGTGACTGAACAGTGTGTCAGTGTGTTTGTGACATCACTGGTCAGTGCACTGAATGGTGGCTGAGTACATTTTTAAAATGTATGTTATAATTAGAAATAATATACACATTGTATGTGGGGTGCACACTCACCCACGCACGTGCACGATGTGCAAGCCCAAGGTCAGCAGTAAGCGTCTTCTTCCATCAATCTACCTGACTCTCTTTGAGGCAAAGTTTCTCACTGAACCTACAACTCACTATTTCAACTAGACCAGCTGCTCAGTGAACCCCAGGGATCCTTCTGTCTCTGCACCCCAACACCACCCCATGAGTGCTGCGGTTACAGACATGCACCTACGCCCCTTACATGGCGGCTGGGGATTTGAACTCAGGTTCTCATGCTTGCTTGACAAGCACTTAATTCACTAAGCCACTTCTTCAGCCCTTGATATATGCACATTTTAGGACCATGTAGTCACACATAATAGATGCTCTCTTTGAAAACTGTGTTATCTCTGAAAGTCTGGAAGGTGGCTTCTGACGGGCACAATAAAAGGTCAGTGGTGCAAACGTCAAAACACATTATTCTTGATACTAAATTCTTTAAATGTAATTATACAAGTCAGCTCAGAAATACAGATCAAAATTAAGAAAGAAGGGATGCTGTTTAACTTGAGAACACACCAGACTTCCTTGTGGCTTTTTAAGATCCTTTCATCAAAGCCAGCTTAAAAATTCCCCACAACTAGGAAAGAACCTACAAATCCAAGCAACAACATCAGCAAGCAGGAAAATCATATGCATGGGGGCAAGTCTAAGGCTCTTATAAGTCTACTCTAGTCCCCTTTCCTTCTTAGCTGTAAGCACTGCAGAGCAGGACAAAACGCACATGTAACGCACATGTGAGACACACACACACACACACACGCCCCAGAGCAGCTTCAGGGATATGAATCCCAGGAGGGACTGAGCAGAGTTGCTGATGTCAAAAACAGAGTAATAAGAAATGTACTTTGTACAAGGTGTCTGATATCATCCAAGAAAGACTTAAGAGTTCACAGTGCGTAACCACATTGTAGGCGTCAAACTAGGTCCTGGGTGGCACATGCGGTATCACCATCCTGTCTCTAGTGAATTGGTCATTATTCTCCACAGGAGACATAGGTGCTGGAGGTACAGACATGAGGGGGCTCTGATGAGAAGAGGATGGACGCCTGACAGTGACAGGGTCATGGGTTTCATCACGGAGAGGTACACTCCCTGCGGTCGCACAGGACAGTGAGCTAATGATCTCTGCAAGGCTACAAAGCTGCCCTCTAAAGACGAGAGAACTTAAGCCCAGAGACTTCCTCAGCTTCCAAGAAATGATCGGGATCAGAAAGCATCCTTGTTCAGGATCCACTTCTTCAGCAACTGAAATAGACACGGCAGGGATGAAACTTAAGACTCAGAATGTTCAGGAAAGAGTTGAGCTGCTGTGAGTGAGAACGGGCCACAAACAGGGCAAGGGTTCTCCAGGTGGGAGAAGCCAGGTCTCAGAAGCATAATCGGTGAATGGGGTGGGGGGTGGGAGCCTAAGGCCAGGAGTGGTGGATGTGCAGAGAGGGGTTCACGAGGTTATGCTATGTGCTGTGGAAAAGGCACTCTTGTACATCTCCCTGGGAACAGGTCACGCATAGGGCAGAGCCCAAGACGTCATGAGCATGTGGCTACAAGAGGTCTAACAGGCGTCACGTTGAATGCACAGAAGGATGGTTCAGAGAGTGTTTCCAGAGCAGGGACAGGGAAGCTCCCATGAAAATTTGTGGAGACCAAAAGCAGTAGGATGTGGGAACTGTTGAGATGTTGTATTTTGACCAGATTTGTCTTCAAAGTTGAGAGAGAAGGATCCAGAAGGGGCCAGTCAGTACACTAAGTCACAGATCATAGGCCTGGGTAATTCCGTAAGTAGGAGGCACCATGCAAAGCACTGTAGGGAGACGCCCATCTGGGACCTAACCAGGGAGCTCTGCAATGGGTAGAAAAGATCTGGCAAAGGGGTAGGTAATGAGGACAAAAGGCCACAGGGCCTGGGGCAGGGTAGAGAGTCCATCAGACAGTGCTCACCACAAAGAAGCCACAAAGAGGAGCACAGGTGACTGCAGTCTGAGGCCACAACCTAAAGGAGCCTGGCTGGACACCCACCGGGTCACAAGCGAAAACCCAAACAAGAACAATGTGGGGACTGGGGACATCACTTCTACAAGCAGGTTCGGTTCCTGGCAGACACGAATGGAGGGGGCCTCACGATAAAGCACCACTAAAGCTCGGTGTCAGAAGCAGCAGTAAAGAACGGGATGGGGCTCAGGGCTCACTGGAAAAGCTAACGGGGGGGAGAGGTGTAAGGTCATGGGAAGGAAAACCTTTGGGAAACAAAGAGGGGCTGAGGGTACAGGTGTGGGCGGATGCAGGGTCTCACGGCCCTGGAGACAGGAGGGTGAGAAAGCAGCAGGCCACTCCTTCCTCTTTTCCCTGCCACACAGCAGTTGACAGCAGCTACTGGGGAAACACATAGGAAAACAGTTGGAAAGTAAGTGTTCGTCTGGTGGGTTTCTCTGTGGCTGAAAGCCTGAGGCCCACATCCCAGTACTTTGCCCATCTTAGCAAACAACCAAATAAAAACCCGAAACTGGATGATGCTGAGCAGCCTCAGAGAGGTCTCACTGTCAGCAAGTCAGCCATCACCAGTCAGATGGACCGCTAACAGACAACAGACAAGCCCAGTGGCCACCCCGGGTGCCTTCTTGGCACCCAGCCTTCTGGATTGTATGCAACCATGAAGTACATATCTTCAAATGAAAGGGTTCCCAGCACTCGTACATCCTATCAGTCCAGTTGGAGCTGGGGTTTAATTCTGGGGTCGCTGACCCTTCTAAATACAGGGGGTGTCAACGTGCAGGTCTGACCTGAGCACGGCAGGCAAGCCAGCTAAGGAAGGACCCGCCTCAGCCACTTCTCCCAGGCACATTGCTCGTTCAGGAGAGCAGAAGCTGGCCAGGAGCTGAGCACAGACACGCAAGTACAAACACGGGCTCAGAAGGTGGCGTTTCAAGTGAGTGGGTGCTCCTTTTCTTAAGCAGAAGAAAAGAGATGAGCTTAAGACTCCATGCTTCCTTGTAAAGTTCTTGTGTAGAGAAGGAAATAATTCCAATGATTAATATAATGCTCTCCCGCTGTTTTCAGGGCATGCATCTGCTAAGGAGTGCTTTAGAAAAACCTCACAGTCTGCATCCTCTGGGTGAGAGTGGATTAATACTCAAACCTGGCTTGTACAGCTGGGGAGCGAGCGATGAGCACAATGGCGGATGTGTAGAACAGTTCACACGTTTGTTTGTGGGTTTTGCTGTTGCTTTTGATGCTCTTAAGGCACACTTTTTGTCCTCTTAGCATGAGAGCAGCACTAGTTTCCTGAAGTTAGCCAGGCTGTGATCAAGGCCTAACTCTATGCCCTTTGTCTGCTGTAACCGACCCTGGAAGCAGGCACTCCCAAGTCTCCCTGCATTGGGCCAGCACATCTAATCCAGCCAGGGCCGGTGTCCATAAAGACGCCAAGCTGAAGTCTAAAGCTCAGAGGATGTCAAGAGAGATAATCTCACTTATCCTGTCCAGTCTACTAACACACAGGGTGCTAATGTCCTCCAAAGGCGATGGGTCAAGGCTGCCATGGCATAGAACACATGATACCTGAGTCAGAACAAACTGCTCCTCTTGCCACTTATGTTTGGGGTATTTTGTTTCAGTGGCAGAAAGCTAATTTACTCTAGTTGAATAATTTTGTTGTCCCCCTTACACTATTATTAATCCATTAGTTTTCAAGTAAGGAATCTTTGTAATGTTAATATATTCATATTTTAAAACACCGCGAATTTTTTTTTTAAAACCTACAACTTTATACAAAAGGTTCCCCAGTCAGTGTTCAGGGCTTGTTTAACTCAGGTCTGCTTTTGCACACACTGTATTTGTTATTAGAATACTGCTTCACAAGCTGCTAAAAACACTTTAGGAGTAATTTTTTTTGGGACTGGGGCCCATCTACTAGGGTAAGTAGCAAGTCAGTTACTTTGCAGGTCATAAACATCCATGTTTTGTGGTATGAACAATCTTTGTGAACCTCAGCTTATGGTACTTGGCTCTGCACAGGTAAATACACTGCATTTAACATGAAGCTTATAGGGACCTTGGCACAGGTACAACAATGCCTCTTAAACACACGGATTCTGTCAGTCACTTCTGAAGCACACACAAGTCACACTTGGAGCTTAGGGATGATGGAGTAACCAACTGGGGGCTGTTACACCCTAGACTTAGGTGATACAATGTACATGCATACATCTGCGCAGCTTTTTTATTTTGGGTAAAGGTCTTACTTTGTAGCTCTAGCTATCTCAGAACTCCCTATGAAGACCAAGCTAGCCTTGAACTCACAGAGATCTGCCTGCCTCTGCATCCCAAATGCTGTGACTGAAGGTGTGTGCCACCATCCCTGCTCATTTATAGATTTTATTAGCATATAATTCACTGTACATCTTGAGTTCCAATATGACCTTTTCACATGATACACAATGTGCTTTGACCATATTTGCTCCCTCCACTCTTATTCCCTCTCTTTTCCCTACTTTTTTTTTTTTTTTTTTTTTAATTTGTACCCTTCATGAGAGAAAATGTTTGTTTGGGTCTGGCTTATTTTGCTTGACTATGCATGTACACCACATTTTCTTACTGATTTATCTGTTGGACACCTAGGCTGAGTCCATGGTTTGTCTACTGTTGGGAACACGCCAACAGACATGGATGTGCAGATGTCTGAGTTGTACACTGACTTTGATTCCTTTAGGTGTATCCCAGGAGCAGTGGGGCTGGGCCATACTCTATTTTTAGGTTTTTGAGAACCTCTATACAGATTTCCATAGCGCCTGCAATAATATACAGTGAGTCAGGGTTCTCCCTGAAGCCTCACCAGCACTTGCTGATTTTTAATTTTTTGATGACAACTGGGGCAAGATGGAATCTCACTGTGGTTTTGATTTGCATTTTCCTGATAGCTGAAAATGCTGAGCATTTTTTAAAAATGTACTTACTGGCCACTTCACACACTTGTTTAGGTACCTTTAAAATAGATCCACATATATATGGACAAGTGACTTCCAACACCAGTGCCCAGACAAGTATGAAAATACAGCTCCTTTACAAGTCATGCTAGAAAGGTGTACACAAAGCAGGTGAGGTTCTGAACACACAAAGAACTACTAACTGGAGACTGAATATTGGCCAAAGTATAAATCTGCACACACATGCTTCACAGAGCTGGGGCCAGATACTTAGGGGAAAAATCTGCCAATCGTGCAGGAATCTTTTGTGTTTAAATTCTCTTAAACTTTAAACTTCTCATTTAAATTCTCTTAAACTTTAAACTTCTCAGCAGAGATACTTCCTAATTTAAAACTCAGGAAATAAGGGTCTGACATAGTCAGATATATAGCAATTACTCTACCACTTGAGAGACAGAAGCCTGGCTCATCAGCTAAAGCCAGCCTGGGACATACAGAATACAAAGCAAAACAACAAAAACAAAAGAAAAAATTAAAAAGATTTGAATATAGATACTCCAAAAATATGACACATAGGTAGCAGGTAATTACATATTATTCATGAAGGAAATGTAGATTTTAAAAACACAGCGAGACACTACTTGATGTTCACGAGACTAAGCGAACTTAGAAAATGAACAGCATACAAAGCTAGGGAGGAAGTGGGCTCCTGGAATCCACCTGCTTGCTGGCGTAATATACAAAAGAGAACACATAAGCTTTATAAAGGTAACATAGATCCAAACGTAGGTCAAGAAGAGGCACAGGCTGCATCTCTGCTGAACACACAGAACCCTGCAGCACCACAGAGGAAGAGTGAAGAACAGACGCATACAGGAGTAAAGATCCTGGGTGGAAGGTGGTGGGCCAGAGCTCCTGCTCTCTAGGACTCCATCTGTAGCATGACGCTAGAGCGACAGCATGCTTATGGCAGCAAGGGAGGGAAAGGACTAGGCAGAGGACTAGGGAAACCCGTAAGGGAGCTATTCTGTCTCTTGACTGGGACACAGACCTAAGAGTCCCCCGGAGACCCCTGTACTTTCCCACGGTTAATTCCTCAACTGTGTCAGGCAACTGGAGCTGATTAATTGGTATCTGTGTTTCCCACTTCATAGCGTGTATGACAAACAGGGGTGAGGACAATCTACATGGGCTTGGAGGTTCTTAACAAACAAGTGGAGACAGTCTAGAAACATCTCAAAGAACAGGAAGAGATGGGAGGGTTTACGCTCTCCAGGGAAAGAATGCCACAAAAATAGATGGTAGCCACAGATCAAGAACAGCTACCACTACTCCTGTAAATTTTAATAACTAGACTGGAAAGCACCTGGTGATGTTCACTCTGTGAAATAACATTAGTTCCCGTTTTCATCCTGTCAGGTAATTTCTGAGTTAGTTTTCAGAAAGCCCATTGTGGCCACGGAACCCCATTAATGAACTTTTTTCCATGACTAAATGCCAACCGCTGCCAAATGCTCAAGTTCCCCAAGATCCCATGCATTGAAGGCTTGGTCCTCAGTCCTTGATGCCATGAGGTGGCAGACAGAACTTTGAGGAGGTGGAGCCTAGCAGGCGGAAGTGAGGTCATGCTGGGGCTCGTGACCCTGCTCTCCTTTCACTTCCTAGCCACCGTGAGGTCAGCAGCTCCACAATCACACACTGCTTCAACACAGACCCTAGACAAGAAGCAGACAGTCTGAGGACCAGGACCATCAGCCAAACTCTTCCCTTTCCTTGCAAGTTGACTATTGTGGATATTTTACCACAGTGACAGAAAACTAACACATCTGGCTAAACTTATTTTCTTATTTAATTGTTCTGATTTAGTTCTGATAAATCAGCTAGTGAAGAACTTGACATTTTAAGGTGGGGGTGTGGTTCAGGGGTACTGTGCTACTGGAGAGATCTCAGTGCAGTTACTGAAAGGATTTTTTAAAATTTATCTTGGCTTCCTCTCTATAACTAAGTACACACATACATACACACACACTAGAGCCGAGAGCTTTGCTCAAATATCTGGAGGGTGAAGTGGGACCCAATACGCCAAGCAGAGGCAGCTACATCCTGGACTCTGTCTGAGAGACACTGAGGAGGACAAGTGACTTTATTCAGGAAAACTCCCATAAGGCTCCAAGTTGAAAGGAAGCAAGTGCATTCTGGGACAGAAGTGGTCGGAAGAACGGAAAGCAGTTGCAGCATCACACAAGTATCCCTCCCCTGCCACCTTCCTGTGCTTGTAAGAAAGAGCAGACCTTTACCCCACCCCCAGGCAAAATGAAAACAGGGAAGTAACTCCCTAAGATCGAATAAAAGCCTCATGAGAACTAAACCACGAATGTGGCTGTGAGACTCCCATCCCCCAAATCCAGCCCTCCTCACTGCAACCCTTAGTAGTTTTCCCCTAGCACAATACTGGGAGGCCCACTCACAGGGAGAGGCGCGCTACCACCCTAACACTCAGTGTTGTAGTCTGTGGGAACTTTAATATGAATGCACCACAGAAAAAGAGACAAATATCAAAAAGAAACAAGATAAAAAACAAAAGGACACTGGAAACAATGTAAAATTGAAGACAGCAAAGAGTTTCTTTTCTAAAAAGAAAATTAAATCTTTCATTAGTAATCAAAAAAATTGAGAAACAATATCCATACAATATCAAGCCGTCATCCAAATAAAAGGCCTAGGAAATTTAAAAACCACAAGCCCGAGAAAGAAAGCACTATGTATTGGTCTGCCTACTTACAGCTGGGACCCACCACCACCACCAAGAGCTTCGCCTCACGTGCAGTCGGTGCCTTCCTGTGGCGTGCTAGGCTGCACGTGGCTGTCGTAAGTTCAGGACGGCATACAGAGCACAGGCTCCCGGCAAGAAGGCACGGCACGATGTGCCACTGCAAGAAAATCTGCATCTATTTTTAACTCCTGGGCTAGTTTACACTGTGATGGGTGAATTGTTCTCATACCTGTTTTTCCTTTCAACAAAAGAGCACCCCAAAGATCAAGTGAGTGCTGGAAAGAATAAAAGTCACGGACCCAGAAAGCCTACTGGAAAGATATCAAGAGGCTGAGCGAGCCGAAGGCACAGATAAACGGCCTTTCTTGCACTGCCCTTCTGGCAGGGCCCTTCCTTTTAAAACAACAAGGGCAGTGGATCAGTGGTCAGTAACAACGCTCGCCACAGAGCCCTCTTAAAACAAAACAACCTGTGCCTGTTCGCGAGCATGAGCACGGGCACAGGGGCGGGTCCTCACCTTCCACCTTGCTTCTTGCCTGTGAGCGCCAGGCTAGCTGGGACCCACGTTCCGAAAGGAGCACTAGGATCACAGAGGCACACTCCTCCCCACCTTACCCACGGAGCGATGGCCCTAGCCACCAAAGCTCTCTTTTTATTTAAAAAAAAAAATGCTCTCATGTGGTACTACTCCAAAATAGAAGTCAACAGTAGAATTAGCTAATGTGTAAACAGCTTTTTAAAAGCTAAAGCAATTCTCTAAATTCAACATAAAATAGAAAAGCAATATATTAAAATATTCATATTTCAATATATAGTTTGAGGTTTGATTTAGTGTATGATAAAACCGGCCCTTGTAACTTAGTTGAACTTAGAAGTCAGACAGGCCAGTGAGATGGCAGCAGGCTAGGGGCACTGGCCACCAAGTCGACTGTCTTGAGTTCCTGTGAGTCCCTTGCAAGAACTCAAAGTCAGGTGAAAAGCAGGACCTGACTCTGGTATGTTGCCCTTTGGTCTCAACACACGCACAGCACACAATCACACCACAGCATGTGGACACTCAGATAAATAAATAAATGTAATTTTTAAAAGAAACAGTCAGATACAAGGGTGAGCCACCGTTAGACAACAAAATGAAAGTGAGTATACTCTGTGGATGCAACTGCAAAAAAAAAAAAAAAAGACTTTTGTTTTATGAAAAATGGAGTTAAGTCTAGGTTCAGAAAATTATAAACTTGTAAGTCATGTGTACTGGCTACGTTTTCCTGTAAGGGGTTGCTAACCCTTACACGTATGCCTATAGTACCAGCTGAACCACCTTCACAAATTTCCACTAGGGGGAAGCCCTACTTCCTGAGAATCTCAGCAAAGACTTATGGGATCACAATGAGAACCAGTGCCCCAAAGATCAAGCATGAACTAGCCAAAAAAAAAAGATTAACTTCATACAAAACGGTCATGAAGAAGTCAGCTTAGACCTATGTCATTCACTATGTCTGTGTTCAACGCGTTTCCTCTTTTTGACTCAGAACTATCCACTGCTCCAAACAGAACTTGGGAGTGGAAAGCTCTCTTCCCTGTGCCATTTACTTAGCATAAAGTGATTCTAATTTGAAAAGTTTTAAAGATTCAGATCTGGCTAACTAGTGAGACTAGGGAGTTTTCAGGGCTGTACAGCTCTTGCTTCCCCAAAACAAGAATTAGAGCATTCTTTCACATGTGGTCTGCACAGGAAGGGGGGGGGGCATTTACTGTAAATGCCTCTCTGATGCAATCCAACCACCTCTTTCAAAGAGAGAATTCATCCAAGAAGCCTTAGTCACTTCTTCTAGAAAAATGCCACTGCTGTGAGTGTACACAGACTGAACCACACGCTTAGAGACAAGAGATGAGCTGGTTCGGCCAAGAGACAACAGATCAACAGATGGGGAAGAGAGATCTCGGCTTCATCAGAATGGAGCAGCAGGGTTATTTCTGAGGCTGGCCTTTGAGCCGGGAAAGCCTGACAGACAAGTTACCATCACTGTTTCATAAATCAATTGCAGGGAAATTTCCCCTCTGCCTAGCTGTGGAAACACTTCCTAAAAAATGTGGGCCGCTGGTTTATAACCAGGAACCAGGCATAATTAGTAACTTAGCAACTGTGGCTATTTAATTTTTTTTTTCAGATGCAGAACGAAAAGAGGAATCCTGTAATTTAAAATCTGAAACTGAAAGCACAAGTTGCAGAAGGTGAATTACATATGAAGAGGGTAAGACAGTGGGAGACGCTCAACAGCAGTTGCCTAGAAAGGCAGTTCTGAGCTCTTCCGGAAAGAAGACTCCTGTCCCCGAGCCCCGAAATCCACGCAGAGGAAGCTACGGGAAGGTTCCTCCCGTTCCTGCTTACCCAGGACACCTTGAGATCTCCTCAGGCTGAGAGGTGCGCACTTGCTTTTCTGGAGGATTCGGGGAAGACTCAGGGCTGTGCGCTGCGGAGGCTGGGGAGCCCCTGGATGCATGACACCACACAGGGTAGTGTCTGTGGGCTGAGCAAGCCATTGGCTACACAAGGCCAAGGCGTGTGGAAGTCTGATTTGCCAACCTTCGGGTACGCCTGTCACAGCCCATCTCAGGGGGGATGCAGATCGCACTACACCCCAGGAGAGTCAAAACTAGACAGGGTTCGTTGTTCCCCGGCACTCTCCCCAGCCCAGAGGAAACCACAGCCAACCACAGGAGATCTGGCTCCTCCACCAGGCGAAAAGAAATTATGATGTCGACACCAGCAATTTACCAACGAATCCCACAGCAATGCCAGAGCTTGCTCGCTGTATACGGCTGCCTGGGAGTCAGATGGAGGTGCAGGCAAGGTACACACATTCTTAGGCTAAGAGGACAGGGCCATGGTTTGGGAGTACCATGGAGGTGGCAAATTCTGCCAAAGAGTAATAAAATTATAAAAAGAGAAAATGTTAACTTTTTGTTTGCCTGGTGAGCAATGAGAGAGGAAAAAACTAAGGCTGCCAGAGCCACCGTATAATTGATCCTTTAGACCGGTGTTTCCACGTGTTCTTGACACATGTGCACTTAGATGCCTCAGTGGCACCCCAGAGTGTGCTCCTCACCACAGCCTGGGTCATTCTCCTTTACGTTAAAGTTTGAAGGCCATTGCTCCTCTCTGTGGAACTGAAACAGCTGACTGTAGACACTTCCATCTCCCTTTTCAGACAGTGCTTCACTCGGATTCTTCTCATCAACACAATTCCAGCGAGTGTGGCAGTAACTTCAGCAAGACGAGAGCCCGGCTGGGTTGCGTGTGCCTGCCCTCCCTCCCCCATACTGGAGGGGTAAAATCCAAGCTGATGAAATCTGGGTGGGAGGAGCAGTTTTTGAGACTGACTCTGAACATTATGTTAGGGCAGTGGCTCTCAACTCTCTTAATGCTGTGACCCCTTATGTTGTGGTGATCCCCAATCATAAAATTGTTTCTGTTGTTACTTTAAAGCTGTCATTTTGCTACCTTTATAAATGGTAATGTAAGTATCTGTGTTTTCCAATGGTCTTAGGTGACCCTGTGAAAGGGCCATTTGACCCCCCCAAAGAGATTGTGACCCACAGGATGAAAATCACCACGTTAGAAGATAGTATACCCGGAAAACAAAGGAGATGCTGAAAAAAATGATGCTTGGATGTGAGGGAAAGCCGAAGGAGCTGAACGGTGCGCCACGCTACAGGCTTCAAATCAAGGACTTTATATAAATGAACTGTTTTTTTAAAGTAGTACATGGCTCACCAACTCAGCTTCCTGCCTTGGGCAAGAGGGACACATGTGAATGCATTTCCTACACAGCTGGTGTTGGCTTTGAGCACCTAATAGTCTCAGCACCCTGGTATCGCCTTCCTGTGTTTCTTTTTAAATGTTTTCTGTGTTATGTGTACACCTGCATGAGTTTATGTGCACCATGTGGGTACAGGTGCCTTCAAAGGCCAAAAGAGGAGCACAGAAGCCCTGGAGCTGGAAACTTGGGTTCTCTGCCAGAGAGAGCACGCGGCCCTCTCAGCCACAGAGCTAAGGCTCCAGCTCAACCTCATGTTCTTTCTCTCTGCCCTACTTGATTTCTACAGGCCTATAACCATTTAGAAACTCAGAATTTTCCAACATCTCCCCTCCATCTTAACCAATCACTGCACTCTAACATGCCAAGGAAGTCTCACCTTTACAGCATGGATTCAGGAATGTTTTGAAATGTGAAATATGGAAACCTGATCCTTTCTTAACGAGAGGCTTTATCTTACTCTTCTTTGTTTCCACAGGTACTTTCTGAAGCGGGAGCCCAGCGGAGAAACAGCATTCTCTCAAAAAACGTTCTTTAAAAGCAACCCCCCCCCCCCAATCTTATTTCAGCATCATTATCTATTCGGACAGCCTAACACAAACAGGAAGGAAGCTAACACTTAATTTGGGACTCTTAGCTGATCTAGCTTTGTTTACTCCTAACAGTAAAATCTGGCTGTGTCAGAACAGAGATTTCCGTACTTCACGTTAGCACTGAAGCCCCTTTCACTCCCCACTAACGTCACAGGTGAAGGTCGGCTGGCGCACTCTCAATGGCAGCACACCACAGGACACAGCCCTTCCAACTTTCCTACCTTCCCCGGTGCAGCCAAACCCTACCGATTCTTCTTTACATTTAAACTTTTATCAGTGTGTGCCTTTATGTCTCAAGAGTGAGGTGTGCCTGAGGGGTTCATGTTTTTGTTTTAGCCATGTCAGGTCAGATCTCAGACAAGCACCATCTTACTACGTTTAGCTTTAGAGTTCTGTCACACCTTTGACAAGTGTGGACCCGAACACACACATTACTATCTCTACCAGCACCCCTGGGAAACTATACCCTTAGAGTAAGTTTAAGGTTATTTTAGAAGCACAAACTTTGGTCAAGACGTGTTTCAAAATTGTAAGAACATCATCTTGATATACGAGAGCTCATGTTACATTTCAACTCAGGTATATGTATATACTTAATTTTTATATGCTGGTGTGCTAATCTATTAAGCTCTATACCGTGTAATGGCTTTTCTGCCAACGGCAGGACCTTACGCAAAAACAGACCCACAAGGTATTATCGGCCAGGGATGCCTTCATTTGCAAAGCACATCCTGCCACTTATACAAAAATGAGTGATGTCACCTGACATGCCCCGTCCTTAAATGGTACATGGCTGCAGTGTGAGACTTAAGTATTGCCAACTGAGAGCTCATGCGCACATATCGGAGAACCAAAGGGAAAGGGGAACTTAATATTGGGTAATCATTAACCGAAAGATTAGTACCACGTCAGAATAGAGGGCAAAGATAGGAACGCCGCCTCTAAGAGTTGGCTGTTTCTAAGCTCTGCCAACACGGAAATACCAAAGTCCTTTCTTGTCTTCTGGGTGCAATTTTCTGGTTTTTAAAAAGACGTGTCTCATCTGACAAAACTGCTATATTTTAAGTTAATGCAAGGGAAAAATGCTCAAAGTGAGGGGAGATGATCAGGTGGGACGCCCACCAGGGCCACTGGCTTGAATCTGGGAAGCCCCTGGGCTCCATAATCAACTGTCCTTTAGAATAAACACACTACCTAAGTAAAACCAGCAGGGAACTTTATAGTATTGTATCAGAAATATACAGGGAATTTAAATGATCCACCACTTCCAAATCCATGTTCAAATCACTATTTTCAGCAACTATTTATCTTCCTATGACTCTGAATTTAATTTTGTCTTGAAAACGATGATGAGATATTCTGGCAAAGTCAGCAGCATTTACAAAGTCTGCCCTTAATCATGGGTTCCTGAGAGCCTTAGTGGGTGCCTGAAGCATCATCTCATACAGAAAGCCCTGCACACGCTATACTGTATCCTATGCATGCATACATATGACAAACGTGAACTCATAAACTAAGCGCAGGAAGAGATTAGCAACCAAAGTTTTAAAGAGTATTATTTCACGTGGGCTTAGGACTGCAGACCATCTTCCCCTAGGAATCCTGGCTGTGTGACAGAGCTGACTTTGCTCGTGATGTACGTGTCGCGCTACGTGAAGAGCTGTGAAGACTGAGTGTGCATCCGTGGAGCAATGCTGGCCATCACTGGGCATACAACATGCTAAGAATGGCCTTCATCTGTCTGTACGCATATGTCAGAAGGTTTAACTACTATGTCTGGGACCTTTCATAGCTGACCATACAGTGTGTTCCTACCTTCGTGTTCTGTTCTTGAACTTTCTGGCTATAACTAGCACTCCAAACTGAATTCACAGGGGAGCAAGCATGTGATCTTAGGTAAAGATAAAGGGACTTATCGTGCAGATAGAATATGTGTATCTACTTCATATATGTGGAGTCACGGTGATCAATGCGCTCCAGGTTCAGCAGGAAGGTGTTGGGATGAACATACATACACCCTGTGCCAGGAGAACCATGCTGCTGTGAACGGCTGACCAAAGGAAGGTGGGGTGTGTGTGTGTAGTCAGTCATGTGTGAACAAGATGTGTGCAAACCAAGAGTCTAGGATTTGGGAAGGCGTGTGTGTGTGTGTGTGTGTGTGTGTGTGTGTGTGTGTGTGTGTTTTCTCAATATGGTAAGAAGCTGGTTGTCACTCTGCCAGAGAAGTAGCTATTTGGTCCAGCTGGTGACTCAGATGGTGAGAGCACAGAGGCAGGGTTCAGCGTGGTGTCAGGGTGTGTGGTTGGCTTTGTGGTGTCCAAGCATGACCAGCAGTGAGCTCCGCACAGGCTTGGAGATGGCTGCATAGGCATGAGAGAGCAGAGCAGCTACCTCTTCAGGCCTCTGTCCTCCAACAAAAGAGACTCTGTAGGGGAGGGAACTAAGGACTATAGTTTTAAGAATCTGTTGTTATTATTAGCATAGCTAATTCTAAATCACTTATGAAACAATTAATGCACCTCATCTTATCATTCTTACCCATTTTAATGTTACACATCTGCCAAATGTGAATTGAACTAGAACAGTGTTTCTTAACCTGTGAGCTGTCACCCCTTTGGGGATCAAATGACCCTTTCTCCGAGGTCACCTAAACCATCTACATATCAGATATTTACATTACAATTTGTAACAGGGGCAAAACGGTTATGAAAACTGGGGTCAGCACAACAGAAGACACTATGTTAAAGGATCCCAGCATTAGGAAGGTTGAGAACCACCGAACTAGATATTGAAAGGTCTTTTTAAAAATGATCACATAAACTGACATTACAAAATTTACTGACATTTGAAATTGTGTGATGAGTTGACCAACACATAATGTAGTCCACAGTTGTATGTGCACGCACACGTGTGTGCTTTTATTTGGTTATAGTTTGGTGGTGTTTTTGTTGTTTTGTTTGTTCTCTCTTTTTGGGTGTTCTTTTCTTGGTTTTGGGAAAGTTGTATTGCATATTTGTTTGTTTTTGAGAAAGAACACAAAGTTGGGAGGGTGGGGGGTGAGAAGACCTGGAAGGACGTGGGGAGAGGAAGAATAACAACATACATTTACATTTAAAATTTGTTTTAAATAACAACAACAATAAAGTTAAATGTGCTGAAAAGCAAATTTCCAGTTCTGCCAGCAGGGGGCTTGGGAGCTCGGAGGCACGCTTTTTTTTTTTTTTTTTTTTTTATTTAAAACACTACAATCCTGATCCTTTGGGTCCCTGTGAAGTTACTCTGTGGTCTAACGCAGGAGTTTTCAAGCCATGCAAGGCCCCACTCATACTGTAAGCAGCACTTTCAGAAAAATGAAATAAACACATAGGAAGGCTAGAGCTCGTCACATTATGTAACTGCATGTGTGGCGTGCACTCTTGCATGCTGTAAAGGCCTACACTTTCTGGGGAAGAAAATGGCCTATTAGGGAAGGTTAGAAATTGTGCTTGCAATGAAGTAGGCGGATCACATGCAGAGTTAGTTCTATGCCATTCTCATCACCTTGGGAGCAAACCCACAAGGTGTGTTTACAGCTCTGTTGAGTGTCGACCCTGAAGCATCTTGTTAAGTCATTCACCCTGTATCTATTGTCCCTGAGGGGTTAAGAAGGGACGATGAAGCTCAACCAACCAACCAAAATAACACAAAAAAAACCCCAACAACAAAAACCTACTTCAAATCCATTACATGGGGTTAATTTTTAAGTAGGTTTACAGTAATAGCAGCCATCACACACTGAGCACTTACCATGTACCACACACAACATGCTCTACAGACTGTATGCATCATTAACTCCCTTGATCCTCTCTGGAGTGCCATAAAGTAGACACTAACATCGGCTTTACAGATAAAGAACACAGACATTAAGCCATTTGCCTGCAGTGTAGTTAGTGTGAGGCACAGGATGTCATGCCTTTATTTGCAGATCATCAGTACCACAACTGTGATGACACCAGGAGAAAGAAAACATGAACTGCCTTGGGTCTAGCCTCACCTCTTCCTGACTGTTATGCCAGGACATACAGAGCGACCGTACTTCCCATGCTTACCAGAACAGGAGTGGACACCACTTCCTTTTACCCATACCTTTCTGCCATAAACTTACATCTTATTATTTAAATCACAGAGAGAAGGCGTTTATTATAGTGTTGGTCCTCAACTTTCAGTATTAACTGGCTATTCGTAACATCATAACCAGAACTCATCTCCAAAAGCCAGTGACAGGTGATTCCTGGGCTGACATCTGGCGCTCCAGGCGTGCCTCAGGCTCTGCACTCTCTGACTAGGGGCCTCACCAGGTTCAAACAGGCTCTGAGGGAACTGTAGGTCTGCCATGCTGTGACAAGTGTAGAGTCATGACTCGGGAAAACATCAAACAGCATGTGTCCCTGATGATTTCCCCAATCTTACTGCCTTCAGGTTTCCTAGCAAGTTCTATAACAGGGCCTATACAGACGGCAAGTCAGACATCTGCCCTGCTCTTGGCTGAGTGAGTCCTAGGAATCAGTCGTGAAGAAGACCCTTACTTTTAAAGCAGCATTCAAGTTGCCATCTAAAGTTTGCTGTGATTTGGATGTGAAATGTCACCCGACAGGATCCTAGGTTAAATGCTTAATGGATACTTGATCGAACTGTTCTGAGAAACCGTAGAACCTTTAAAGGTGGGGTGCTCTGAGGGGTGGACCCACCCTACTTATGCACGTACTCTTGGAGAGGTGAGGAGTCCCAGCCGTACACTACAACTCCAGCATACCTTCCTGCCATGACCAACTATGTCCTCCAACTGTGAGACAAAGGAATCCATTCCTCCTTTAAGCTGCTTTTGCTGGGTGTTTGTTCCCAATAAAAGGTACCTAACCCAGACACTGAGAAGACAGCTACGGTAGAGTTCTTCTTGCATCAGGTGAGCTAAAGTCGCCAGGGCAACTGACAAATGACAGCAATGCTCAGGTCTCCACCTGACACCTGCAACCACACATTTTTCACATGCAAGCACCTTTCAAACACAACAACAACAAACCCAAGTATTTTAAAAATAGAAGTTATTGAAATTAATTCATGCTGGTGGTTGTCACGACATGGAGAATTACATTTCAGAATAGTTTAGGGTTTTTTTGTTTGTTTGTTTTGTTTTTCGAGACAGGGTTTCTCTGTATAGTCCTGGCTGTCCTAAAACTTGCTCTGTAGACCAGACTGACCCCAAACTCACAGAGATCTGCCTGCCTCTGCCTCCCAGTGCAATGGAACACTTGAATAAATCTGGGGCTTCACTGCTGTGCCTGTGCTGTACCACGCTCCTTTTTCATCTTTCTATACAGTCTCTAGATGAGTTAAAACCTAATGAGGTAATTCTCCGTTTAGAACATACAGTTCAGACAGAGCACTGTCAAAGTCTTTCTTGACTAAAACAGTTCACATGTGACTGTTCCATCACTGAAATGATTTTTAGGTATTTTAAGGCTATTTCTCTTAATGAACAGACTGAGCTGTTCATTTCTACAAAGCACTCAGTGTGTCTGAAAGCAGTACATTTGACAGGGTCTGGGACGCACTCTGTGGTTTCAAAAAATAAAAGGACAATTCAGTTATACACTAATATGGTCAGTCTGCTTCTGAGAAAGATACCCTTGGGAGAAAACAGTGATGACTGCACTTGGAAGGAAGGCTGAGACGTGGTGCTGGGGCTTTTCTGATGCTGCTACTCGTTCTTCCTGTCCCACTTAGCCTGTCTCCTGAGCTGAGACAAGAGCAGGCTTCTGCAAGACAGCCCTCAGAAGAGAGGAGTGCCCTGAATGTGGGAAGCAGGCTTTTTTTCCCTTTTAAGTGGACACAGAATGGTTTGTGTGGCAGAGGATTTAAATACAAAACTGTTTCCTTTGCAAACATAATTTATTACTATATGTAACATTGAAACTGTACCCAGCTGACATAGCTCAGCAGGTAAAACACTTGCCACGGGTTCACTCCCAAGCACATCAAACTAGGCGTGGTGCCACAAGCCTGTAATCCAGTTTTTGAGATGTGGAGAGGAACAAAGACTTAAGGTCATCTGTGGCTACGTAGTAAATCAGGCTAGCTGGAGGTCCCTAAGACCCAGTCTAAAAACAAAACAAAAGCAAGGATCACCGCCCCACAGCCCCCTTTCCTTCATGCCAGTAAAAACAGCACACTACCAACGCTGTAGCCAGCAGCACTGGCCTGTACTAAGAATCTGACCGGTCCCTTGAGAACAGAAATGAGGGCAGTTGTTTTGGAGCTGAGGAAGAGTGCAGAGCCAGGGAGGACAGGGAACTTTTGAGGGAGGAACTATTGTTAGAGGAAGTTGCTCTGGGTTTGAAAGCAGTTCACCAAGCCTTCACTGTCAGAGGAGGAAGGTGGGCCCCTGTCCTTCTTGTCCGCTAGTTGGCAAAGTGGAGAAACCAGTGAGCTGGGACACGAGTGGACAGTTCTCACAAGGTGAGTAACAGGTTCTAAAGCTGCGAGAGACACTCTGGTGGCAACTCTTAGCAAAATGTATTTTCACATTCTTACGGAACAACAAGGGACGCCCGAGAAAGAAGAACAGGGGAGGGAGAAAACTTCCTGACTTCTAAATACACTATGAAGTAAATCAGACATAGCCAGTGGGAAAACAAGCCTCTGTGTACAGCCAACTGATCTTAACAAGGACACCCAGACATACAAAAGAACAGTCTCCTCAATAAACAGTGCTGAGAAAACACTAACACTGGACCTATCTTTCACCCTACCAAGTAACCTATCACACAGGCTGCTGAGGTGGTTCAGTGGGGAAAGGTGCCTGTTGTCAAATCCGACTGTGTTCTACCCCCAGCTAGAGGGAACCCTCCCCTGCAAGGTGCCTTCTGACTGCCACACACACACAGTCACACACGTACACACTCATGCAGTAAGTAAAAGCATTCAATGTAATTCTTAAAAGTTAGAAATGGACACAAATGGACTACAGACTTAAACTTAAGCCCTGGGTGTATGAAACTCCTTGAAGGAAATACAGGGAGAGCTTAACGTTCCAATGTCTAGGCAATGGTTTCTCAAATATGACAACAAAAGCAAAGCCAGATGTGAAATCTCAGCAGGCAAACACGCTCAGCATGGCACAGGAGGTGGAGCTGCGGAGGAGACCTGTGGGCTTGGGGAAGACAGTGTCCGGCACGTATCTGACAGCCACACAGAACATAAGGCCTGCCTGCAGCTCTGGGGCCAAACAATCTGATTTCTAAGGTGGGCATTTCTCCAAAGACCACATGCAGATATAACCGCGATGTCCATGAAAAGATTTTCAACATTAGTTGTTGGCAAGGAAATACAAATCAAAGCCACAGTGAGAGCTGGGTGAGGTTGAGCACACCTTCAGTCCCAACCTCAGTCCCAGTAGGAGGCGGCAGAGCAGGCTGGGCTCCGTGAGGTTCAGGTCAGCCTGGTTTACATAGTAAGACCCTGTCTCAAAATAAACCACAGTAAGCCATCGCTTCCCATCTTGTGGTAATGGTTACTTTAAAAAAAAGGTCAGTAACGAGTTGAGAAACTGCAGCCTTCCTTGTACAGTACCTGCTGCTATGGAATGCAGCTGCGACTGAATACTGTTTCTACGCACGCACGCACGCACGCGGAATTGATGCGCTACCCTAAGACCCAGAACCTATACCTCCATCTCAATCTTCGAAGCCCTGATGCAGCCACACCTGAAATGCCGACTCAGACACACCCCACTGTCTACAAGTGCTGCACGTGAAGGAGGTGTTTTTTAATTACATTGCTCCATCTGATGATTAAACTCCCCAGTTCAAATTCTGAGTTCTCATTTTAGGACTTGTAACACCAAATTATTAAAGTGGTACTCCAACTGCAGCGAGCTCGAGTCATTGCACTATTCTCTTACACACTCCAATAACCTTCTTCTTTGGTCAGTAGAGCTCATCTCCACTGCAAAATGAGAAGCTTTTTAAAACTTCCAACATTGCTTCAACATTACCTGAGCCCGACTGGCCTGACCTGGTTGCCACATGATCCCCAGAGGGGGCAGGCAAGTATATTTCAGCCTGTGCTCACCTGAGTTTCCCAATCTCATGAGTGTTGTTTACATTGGACGGCAGCAGGACCTAGCCTTAAGCTTTCAGCCAATGCTTAGAATGTGGGCCTTTCCAAATGTTGGTAACATGATTATTGACCTTTGAAAACTAGTTACTGCTCTGCGTGTGCGTTATGTAGGCATATGTGTGCACATGCATGTGGAAGACAGATGTCAACATCGGGTGTCTTTCTCATTCGGTTACTTGGCACCTATGGGGGTGTCTCTCACATAATCAGGAGCTCATGGGTGGGCTAGACTGTCTCTGCCCCTCCTCAGCACCCAGAGCTCCAGTGGCAGACATGTGCTCCCACTACTGGCTTTTCACACAGGCGCCTGAGATGGGCTTACACAGCAGGCATGCCGGTGACTGAGCCATCTCCCTACCCTAACATTATTTTCTTTGTCCTGAAACAAAACCACAAAGCAGATCAAAACCCTAACTCCAGGAGACATGAATCAAAAGACTAGCTGTGGCTGCTTTCGGCAGCATCCCACCTTAGGCCTTTAACAGTGGCTATCCACTGAAAGCGATTAACGCGTGCACTACCTCAACAGAGACACTGGACTTCAGGCCTGGGGCTGAAAACCAGCCTTCTCGAACACACGACTCAAACACACCATGTCGTCCAGTGCAGTTTAGCTCCCTTCTAGTCTCACTTAAGCTTGGCTACCCGACACAGGCTTCTTGCTATTTTCAGGGATCAATCCATGTGCCCCGCCAGATGAACAGTTGCATGGGACGCTAGCCAGAATGATGGGCAAAGCGTAAGATATATTAAAATAGATACTCTTCACGTTTGTGGCTATAAAGCCCAAATGCATTGTTACCAAATGCTGTTGATTTCTTCCCTTAGGCCGTCAGCTCACCTGCTCAGTGCCGCCTTCCTCTGAAGCCGCTGCAGTCCTTCCTGTGACACTGAACTTTACCTACTGAGAAAACGAGGCATGGAGACATGGGTGCGAGAGCGCGCAGCACGGAGGCCCACACTGAGCTCCTGGTCTCACATTCTGCAATTTTTCCTACCAATTTCCCATTACTTACGAGCAGAAAACTAACAAGGACAGGTTAGCAAGCAGGTGAAAATCCCAGAATCATTTCCAAGCAAAAAGAGAAATATTCCAGTCAAAGACTGTTAATAACCTATTGGCTTAAAATATTTCTCAAAGGCAGGTGGCTACTACTGGTTTAGTTTTGTTTAAAAGAACTATCTTGCTCATAATAGTCCTTGAAATATGTTCTGGACATGGTATAACCTTAGAAGTGCGTAACTGTCATCTTTTTGAGGGGTGGAGGGAGTTAGCCTGGCCCTGCACTCAGTGAGGACTTCGCCAGACAAACACTGAGCAGAAGCTGCCATGAGGCTCTGACTAGGAGCTTTGAGCTGAGTGCCAATACTCAGGATTTCTTTTTCTAAAAATTTGTTTTGATTTTTAAAAAATTTCCTTTATATGGGTATTCTGCCTGCATGTATACTGCATATATGTGCACCACGTGCATCTCCTACGGAGGTCAGGAGAGGGTATCAAATCCCCCAGCACTGGAGTTAGGTATAGTCGTGAGCAGCCATGGGGATGGCTGGGCAACAAATCGGGGTTCTCTCAAAGAGCAACACGTGCTCTTACTCACCAAGCCAACTCTCCTGTCTCTGGATATGTTTCTACTGCAAAGTTTGTAAATAGGAACAAAAGCACCTCTCAGGTAACAAAACTCCACCATCTAAAGCTTACGTCTGAAAAGTCAGCTCTAAATGTCTTGGATTTACCCCCTTCAAGACCTTTTAAATGCCCCAGGTCTGTGAAATAATTACTGCGTGATCGTTTTGTAGCCCCATTGAACATGTGTAAAGGACAGGACTAGGGTCTCATTATGAACTAACTCCCTCTCCTCATTATCCCTTCTCCTCCCTCCCTAGCCATGTTCTAAGGCATGAACACTTCCCAGCTGGCCATGGCAAGGGCGTCTGAGGAGCTCAGGCAGGACGCTTCAGTGCCCTCTAGCATAAAACACACCCATACGCTACAAAAGCTTAATACAGTCCTGTATGACAAATTCCAGGGGAAAATCAGCAGTGCAACACTACATTTTGGCTGGCCTATGTCTCTCCGGAGTGTTTGACACCAACCAAAAACAGCACCAGGTGTGGAAGACCCTACCATGGCTCTACCACGTGATCCCTAGACCCACCCCCTTACACGAGTGGATTGTATTGTATTCTATTGTATTGATTTATGAGACAGGGTTTTTCTGTGTAGCCCTGGATGTCCTGGATTTGTTTTGTAGACCAGGCTGTCCTGGAACTCACAGAGATCTGCCTGCCTCTGCCTCTGCCTCCCTGAGTGCTGGGATTACAGACACCTGTCTCTGTGCCCAGCATACAATAAATTTTAAGGTCAGAGCATCACAGAGCAAATACGTTCATGAGTGTGTGGGGGAGAGGCCAGAGGTCACTGTCAGGTGTTGTCATGTGTCATTCATGGCCATTTGCTTGTTTGTTTTGGAGACACAGTCTCTTACTGAACTTTGTGCTCAGCTGATTTCTCTAAATTAGCAGGCCACCAAGCAGCAGGGATTCTCCGGCCTCTGCCCCACATGCTGGCATGCCGGGCTTTCTCCATGGGGGCTGGGTCCAAATGCAGGTCCTCAGGCTTACGTGAAAGCACCTTACTAACTGGGCCTCTGCCATACTTTACAGTGAGATCTAATGCCACAGAAGGCTGTACTCTTTCAAAATTGCAAGTATGACTCCTTGCTACTGGTCAGGAAAGCAGTGTCAAGGCTTAAACAGAAAGACAGCTAAGAAGAGTTCAGTTACAAAAAGGATAAAGTTTGGCACAAAGAATTAAGCTGAGAGGCCCTGGGTTCGGTTCCCAGCACCCACACGGCAGCTTAGACCCATACGTAACTCTACTTCCAGAGCATCCGATGCTCTCTTTGGCCTCTGTGGACATGGCATATGCACAGTGTATACCTATACATACATGCAGGCCAGTACTCATACACAGTAAATAAATATTTTAAAATTAAGGTAAGTTTGTAGGGGTTCTAGGGACAAAGGAATAGCAGTGCACACAGCACACAAGTTCAAGGACAACAAAGCATGGGCCGCTAGCACAGTCAAAGGCTTCCCGAGAAGTCTGTCGAAGGATAATACCCCTAGAAGAGTCGTGACCTACATTAAAGAGAAATAGGAAAGTGCTAGCATAAAGCAGATTAGAGGCCCAGGCTTGGTCCTTTGATCCCAGCATGGGGAAGGCAGAGGCAGGCAGATCTCTGTGAGTTTGAGGCCAGCCTAGTCTACAGAGTAAGTTCCAGGACCGCCAGGGGTACGTGAAAAGCCTTGTCTCAAAACAAAACAACAAAAATAGATTAGAAAATTGTGACACACATCAATGTATGTAGTGTTATCAGGTATGTCCTTTGTGGGTCTGAGTGTCAGGCACACTGACTGCAGCTTTGGTGCCAAGAGTGGCTGCACTGGCGCCGTCAGGAGGCAAACAGCAGCACAGGCAGCATTGCATGCTAAAACACCAAGAGACACTGCATTTAATAAGACAGGTGACTTACCAAGCCACATCAGAGGACAGGAAGACACACCACGAAGGCCATCCTGAGTAAAGACTACCACATTGGCCCCTCACCCCAGGTAAAGGGCCGCTGGTGTGCTAAAAGGGAGGGACCAAGAAGACGAAGAGGCTGAAGACAAGAGGAACGGAGTCCACAGTATCCTCAGGAGAAGACATATGCAGAACACAGGACGCATGGCGGGCGGAGTGAGAAGAAGGAAGGTGCTGTGCTCACTAAGTCCCCAGGCAAGAGCTTGTCTCTTTACCATTGTCTGCTCAGTGTCAAAGCGTCAGAGGGACCAGAAAGTTGAACCGTCAGAAGATGAGGTGCTATTCTTAGTGTCATCTTTATCCATCATTAATGCCAATCGCTAAGCTACCTTGGTGGCCAACCGAAACAAAGCTGGTCTCTGTTTTCCCAATGATTAAAGTCTCTGAGAATTTCAGGGTCCTGCTAGGTGACTCAGCAAGTAAATGTGCTTGCCACCAAGTCTGACGACAGAAGGTCAATCTCTGGGGCTCCCATGGTAGAAAAGGAGAACTAGCTCCCACAATTTGTCCTCCACCCCGCCCCCCAACTAACATGCTTTTATTTCAAGGCTGGGCTTGGTGGTGTATGCCTGTCATCCCAGCACTTGGGAGGCAGAATCAAGAGGCTCAGAACTTTCAAGCCACTTTCTCAGTAACATAAAGAGTGTGAGAGTGACTTGAGCTACTATACGCGGCTCTGACTTTGAAAGCTTAATAATCATAATAATTACTATTCTTAAAAATATTATTAAAGTAAAAACAAACTTCAAAGGAGCCTTTTAGTTTAAAATTGAAACAAATTTCACATTCAAATTTATTATAAATGGGTACTTTAAGACAAAAATGAGTTGCTGTGCCAAGATAAAAGTTTCTTAGAGCCACTCAAGCTGTGTTGGAACTTAAGGCTGTTCATTCACTCCTCCTTTTAGAAGAGAGGGCATGGCTTTATGTGGCATTTTCTATGTTTGTGGGGTTCCTTTGGGGCTTAGGTACACTAAAAATAACTTAGAAGGGGCCAAACACACATTGTCTCCTGTGTCTTGTGCCAAACGCTATCCTAAGCACTTATAAATGTTAGTGTAATAAATGTAAGCAAAACTAATTTCAGTTACCTGCTTGGTGGCTTATTGTGTTCTGTTAAAAGAGGCCAGGTTACTGCCATTTTGCACCCTGCAAAAAAAGAGGACAGAGTTGTTAGCAAGTGTTCATGAAGGCAAACCCGTATGTCTTTGATTGTTATATGATACTTTCCAAACACACGAGAACCAGAACTGTTTCAGGCAACCATAACCCATCATCGCAGGCTGCCTAGCTTTACTGTGCTCATAAAAAAGGTCCACTTAGAAAATCGTCTCTGCGTCCACTAGGGCTTGAGAAAAACAATGATGTCCTGTCTTCAAAGAAAACCATGTGATACCGTGAGGTCAGTTTAGCTAAGGGTCTCTTGACTCTGGATCCTTTTGTTGGACACATTTTTAAAATAACATTTAATAATATCAAGGCAGGGCGCCTGTGTGGCACACACAGTACCTGTGGAGGTCAGGGCACAACCTGCGGCAGTTGGTTCTCACCTTCCACCAATTGGGTCTTGGGGAGTGAACTGAGGTCATCACGCTTAGACGCAAGCACCTTTATTGGTTAACTATTTGACAGTCTTGATGTGCTTTTTTTCCAGGTCACATTCCCTGTGAAGGCCATTGTTAGGTGACCATCTGATTTCCCACTTCCTCCCCGCCCTGTGAAACAACTGCATAGAGAAGACCAATACATAGGGGCCTTTTAAAGATTTACTTAAAGATTCAGCACAACGTAATGGAAAGGTTCTGCCACGGGGGGAGGCACTGATTACGAAAGGTTCCAGTGACATGCACCCAGTGTGTGGTGGGGGGAGGTGATGGGCGAGGAAGCAGGGAGATCTTCTCCAAGGTT
This sequence comes from Acomys russatus, assembly GCF_903995435.1. Lineage (NCBI taxonomy): Eukaryota > Metazoa > Chordata > Mammalia > Rodentia > Muridae > Acomys > Acomys russatus. The sequence goes on along the minus strand of NC_067146.1, from coordinate 11,337,075 downwards.
CCTCACAGGTCTTTCCTGCCAGCTGTGGAAGGACCCTGCAGCAAGCTTGGTTCCTGCCTCTGTGCTTACATGGCTGTTGTAGGACTGTCCACTTCCTTCAGCCCTGCTGACTCTAAAGCATTTTCTCACAGAGGGTCCCTAAAGTGCCCACGATTCTCACTCCTAACTCACACTAGGGCAGCTCTTTTTTTTTTTTTTTAAACATCATGACAGCAGTCCCTCCTCCCAGTCCCTCTCCTGACCTCCTCTCTGCCCCACCCCCATCCATTCCTTCTCCATTTCTATTCATTAAAGGACAAGCCTCCAAAGGATATCAACCAAACACGGCATATTAAGTCACAATAAAACTAGGCACCTCCCCTCATAATAAGGCTGGATAAGGCAACCCAGTATGAGGAAAAGCATCTCAAAAAAAAAAAAAAAAGGCAAAAGAACCAGAAACCCCTGTTAGGAGTTCCACAGGAAGACCAAGCTGCGTAACTGTGTAACTGTAACACATATGCAGAGGGCCTAGGTCAGACACTAGGGCAGCTCTTAAGAGACCGATACAGTCATAATGCCCATGTATTCATTTGTAATAAAAAACAGAATTATCAAAACAAAACAAACAAAACCCTGCAACTCCATCCAGTTTGGTCAGTATTTCCTATCCCGTCCACAAATCTATTTCCTTAGAGCAGTAAATCTCTGACACCTGGACACCATGTCACCCTACCACTATCCCTCCCCTGGACACTATGTCACCCTACCACTGTCCTCCCCCTGGACACCTCTAGCTCTCACTCCACCTTCCTCACTTTCTCCCTCCCGAACTCTGACCCAATATGCGTCTTGAGCACACTGTAAACATAAAGCAGATGCTCAACGCAGTATCTTCCTCTTTCCCCTGGATGGTCTGATAGGGACCACAGCTGACATTTGCCTGCTCTGGCCCTGCTCCCCTCTGCAGCTTGGACTCTCTGACCTTCTCTCTCACTAAATCACAAGGTTCTCGAGGTGAACCTGCTCACTCCATTGGGATAGTTTACTCCAGGGGCTCAGCACTTCTGTTCTTGAATGGGTGACAGAGTAGGCTGTAGAACCCAAAGCACCATCACCCAGGCAGGGATGGGTCTACAGCTTCACTGACCAAGCACCAACCTCCCTGAGGTGTCCCTTACTCCGTGAGACCCAGTAACCAGATGGGCTCTGTCTATATTCATGCCTGTCAATTTTTGTTGTTGTTGTTTCTAATACCTTTGTGGCCAAAATAAACCTTAAGCTATTAAAAGAGAAAGAGCACAAAGTCCAAGACGACTGAGGAGCAATTCTACAGCAAGGTCTCTGGCAGAGGTTACTAAGAAACACCATCAACAAAAAGGAAAACACAATTGGCCAGGGAAGTCCTCTGCTGGCACAATGCTGGGAAAGACTCAAAAGGCCGAGTTTGCTTCAGGGTGCCATCACCCTGAGGGCTGGCGGTGAGAAGAGTGAGGGCTGGAGAAGGCCCCTCTGTCGCCACCTCCCCCCATGCCCAGGGCACACAGGACCAATGCTCTCTCCCTCAACTTGCCTCACAAATCAACAATTAATTATCCGTACTTCACCGGATGCCTAGTGTCTTCGATGGCTCACAGCTGTGGTTGGTTTTTAGGATATGTCCCCTCACGTTCATACTTCAGTTCTCCTATATGAGTGACTAAGTCAAAGCCAGTGCAGAGATCCCACATAGGCACAAAGCACCCAGCTCTACAACCTTATCCAGAGCCGGGGTTAGAGAGCCAACTGCATCCACTCTTTAAGTAAAGTGTGCACACTAATAGGCCAGGTTCTAGAGAGTAAAGATGCAATCTGCTCTGAGAAGAGGTAATGTTCTATCTGGGAAGAGAGGATGAACACTTAAGGAAAACATCAATCACACTGGAAGATAGTAAAGTAAGTGTCATTTAGAAAAGTGAAGAGAAGCAGCTGAGCTGGGGCTGGGGGCAGAGAAAGCATTTAATCATAGTGGTTAAGGGGTGCCTTACTGAGAAACTGCCACACAATCCTGCAAAGGGTATGAAAAAACTTCATGAGTACATCTTGGGAGAGACATTTCCAGCCAGGGCAAGGACCTCAGATTATAGCACTATGAGCCTTTGGCTTTTATTCCAGTGTCAAAGAAGAGACGTCTTCTGGGAAGGCGCTGTGAAGATCTGGCTGCTATGTAGACAACAAAGTGAAGGCAGGGGAAAAGTGGAGAGACTCCTGGGACACTGGGGACAATGTAAGGTTGGTCTTTAGAGTAGCCTGGGCTGTAAACAGAAGTGAACGGGCATGTAAAAGATGGGCTCTTCCTGGATATAAAGGAGATGCCATGGGGTTAACTCTAAGACTCTCCTAAGAACTGACCGTAGTGGTTGTCTGAATATCTTCTTTACTGCTATGGCTTACAGACCCACCCGCAGGTATTCAAGGTTTGGTCCCCAGCAACAGCACTCCTCAAGGGTGGTGGGGCCTACGTCACAGGGTCTCTCTTGTGCCCATCTTGCTCCACCCACACCACCCCTACACGGGGTGGCTATGTCACAGGGTCTCTCTTGTGCCCATCTTACTCCACCCACACCACCCCTACACGGGGTGGCTATGTCACAGGGTCTCTCTTGTGCCCATCTTGCTCCACCCACACCACCCCTACACGGGGTGGCTATGTCACAGGGTCTCTCTTGTGCCCATCTTACTCCACCCACGCCACCCCTGCACAGGCCTAGTGCAATGAGCCAATTGCCCTAATTTAAACATCCGAAACTGTGAGCCAACATAAACCCATTCTTTTTACTTACAAGTTCATAACATTAGGTATGTTATCTTAGTGACAGACAGAGATACACAGCTAGCTAACTAACACAATTCACTAGGCATTGGGGGGGGGGGTTAAAATTTCTATCTTTACAGCAGAAAACTGGGTTTTAATCTAGTGCAGAAGTAATCCACGATCATCTCTGACAGTGAAAAAGGTCAAGCAATAAACAGTTCTTATTAAAACAAATAAACAAAAATCCCTGAGTATAATATGTATTCCTCCTCTGGTCACCCCTATGGAGGAACTATTTTTCATTTACTCTTGGTCCCTGAGAGAAAGGCCCTTCTATTTGCCATGTGGCCATGGCAGTCCATGAGTGTTTGAAACATGGCTCTCCATCTACTGATCCACAGCAGAATAAATGTCAAACAGAAGCATCCTTAAAAGCCAGCTTGAAATCCAGCCTAGAACGAGCACCAGGCACAGCACAAAGGAGGCTTCCGTTTTTACATACAGACTGCCCTGGGTAACCGTGAGAAGGTGATGACAAGTACACTGGGCATGGTGGAACCTCTTATAAACTAAGTAAGCCTTTCCCTCTCTGCTCTGTGGATAAACAGGGGCGGGAGGAGCTCCTGGGGTAGAGTGGGCTGTGGGTCTGGGGACAGTCTGTCAGGTGAGGAATCCCTGGCCTCCTCTTTCCACCACCTCAGTCCAGCCTAATGCCATCAGCTAGCTTGGTCTTAGCTACAGATAAAGGTCACATGTTCGCGCAGCATTTAACTCTCAAAACTTGTGGGGCCAGGGAGCCGTGCAACAGGGAAGCCAGCCCAAAGCGAGAGTGAGGTCTACACAAATCCACACCCCAAAAATCTCCTCTGGAGACCAGCAGGAGTAGGACTGCTCCCACCCTGCTCTGAGCCTGCATATCCCAGCACACACACATAGCCTTACACCCCCGCCCCCACCTCTGCCACCCTTGAGGTGGTCCCAGCCTGGCAGCCAGGTTACAGGTTAAACTTCCTCTCTCCTTATAAGGTCATGTCCACCAAGCACCTGGAATTCTTCTTCATGCAAATAAGGCATTCCCAGCCCCAGGCAGTGTACACTCACCCTAAGTCCTCTATCCACTCTGCGGAGGCTTAAACAGTCCTTGTTACCCCCCATTTAAACTGCATTGCACCCACCTGCTCCGGCAGCTTAACACCCTCCAGTGCGGCCTGGACAGCCAAAGGAGGAAGCAAAAACGGGGCAGCAAGACCTGGCCCGCGGTACACAACTAGCGCCTGTGTGCACACACTCTGATCCATCAAGTTCATATGCAAATGCTGTATTAGGATGTTTGCCATCTCATTTCAGAACACACGAGCACATACACGAGCGCATGCCAACATTTTTCTTTAAAAGGGAAACATAGGTAACATTAGTCATGTATTTAGAGTCACAGAGACTATGGCAGCATGTATAGAGCCTGCACATGTCAAGCCAGATAGCGTCCCAGAGCTGAGAAGAAGAAATGGACACCAGCTCCCACCCACCCCTAACCAAGAAGCCATCTGCACCTGACGTCCTGTGCAAAGGGAGTCTCACTGGGTATGCTAACCACACTTCAAGGAGACCCCACGCCCAGCAGTTACCTCAAGCGACCCTTCCGCCTCTGTCTCCTGAGCACTGAGGTGGAAAGGCCGATGCTGCCATGTCTAGCCTTTTGCTTGTGTGTTTGGTTTCTGGGTTTTTGTTGTTGTTGTTTTTGTGTCTGTGTGTGTTTTCACGAGAGAGGGTGGAAAGATGGCTCAGAGGTTAAGAGCACTGGTTGCTCTTCCTTCCAGAAGACCCTGGTTTAATTCCCAGCAGCCACACGGCAGCTCACAACTATTCCAGAGGATCTGGCACTTTGACACAGACATACATGCAGGCCAAAAGTCAGTGCACATCAAAATAAATCAATCATTTGAGTGGGGGTGGGGAGATGAAAGGGAGATGGGAGAAAACATCTAGAAGACGGGAGGAAAATACAGTCAGAAAATACTGTCTAAATAATTTGGGAGGGGGGAAAGGATCTTCAGCAAATCTATACAAAAAGGCCAACTATAAAATCCTCAGGTGACTACAAGGTAATAGGAAAAACAAAACAAAACAAAAAACAAAACAACAGGTGAAGTGTTAGGCCGAGGGCACGTAACAGGGAACAAATTCAGTCTCCATGGTTCTTATAGCTCAAGCCAAGAAAAGAGAGAAGAAGGACCTGGACACAAAATAAATCAATTATTTCCCTTATGGAAGTCAGCTTCGTTCACCCCTCCCTCTCCTGTATCAGGCATGGCGAATGGGCCAGGCCGTAGATCCCTCCCCAAAGGCAGTTTCACAACTCTGTGCGTCACAGGCACTATGCCTAGAATGCCTCTCCAGTTCCAGACCAGCCCTTCAGACTGGAACACTGGCTTCACCCCAACCTCTTCTTAAGTGGGTGGGCCCTGCCTCCACGCAGCTCAGCACGCGCAGCACACCCAGGCCGCTCCCACTTCTGCCCCACGCTGCCTCTCAGATGCAAGCACTCAGACCAGACCCTGGAAGGCAGAACTGTGAGGCAGCCTCAGCGATGCCCACCGTGATCCCCAAGGGCACGCAGCCACTGGATGACAGAGGCTCCACATGAAGAAAATGGTGAAGAGAGCTGATGCTGAAGTTACCAGCTAACAGGTGCCGCAGAGCGCATGTGGGCACTGGGAGGAAGTTAGTATGTACTAATTCTGCATATAGAGAAAACAGTTCTCTTGGGAAGGTTTACCACGTCAGTGTGTCTATAAGCTATTGGCATACCTAATTCTTTAAAAGTAACTTCATTTTATTATTTCATAGTACAAATAATGAAACAAATGCTTATAGTTAGCAGGACGCCTATAAAAATGTGTCTGTAGCAGTCCCTTCATGTTAAAACAAGCCTGTCATTAATGCACACACAGGGGTGTCCACCCACAGAACAGACCTGCAACACTTTGCTGTCTTCAAACATTCCAATTTAGAGAAGCCTTTACCCCAACATTACTTACTAGTACAAAAGGGGAAATTTTATTTTACCATTTGTCTTTTTATTTCTGAGAACCTAATACTATAGGTCACCAGTTTTCATAGGCTACTTAATGGCAATTCTCAAAACCTAACAGGTACATATATATTCTACAGTCACTTTTGTGAAGAATCCTCCTCACGACTTTTCTGTTTGACACAAGGCTTTTCAACATCCATTAAATAAGAAATCTGGGAGCCGAGGCACCATTGCCAAGAACTGTACTTGCTATTCACAAGGTTTTTATACTTCACACCAGTACCATCCCCACAAGCAGCTCAAGCCACACCTCACAGCACAGAGGCTGGGCCCACTTCAGCACTAGCACACCCCCACCATCCATCCTCCCTGCACTTGCCTCCCGTGTCAGTGCTCACCTTCTAGGTGGCCTGGATGCTCTAAGCATGCCCTTCTCCTCCAGACTGCAGCCAGAACGTGTCTGGGTAGTGCTTAAGGAAGGAAGCCACAGCCTCCTACAGTGCGTGGCAGCGATTTGTGTATGTGCCCGCAGCCCGTGGCTCGTTATTCCAAAGGCGTGCGCAGACTTTCTCCGTGAGAAGAATGGTGCAGACAAGCCCAGTGAGGGACCTTATCTTAGCCGTGAGACTTTGTCCATGAAATAGCTTCAAGGTGTGTGTATTTTAGAAGCATCAGCAGATGTTTCCTGACCTATCAACTTGCAATCAAATTTGAAACTTACCACCTCTTCTTTTTAGAGAAAAAAATGTTGCTCTTATATAATGGAACAGGATAAAAAGTGCAGCAACTGGCCAAATGCTGACAGGAAATGTCTGCAGTTGTTCTCCGTCAGAGGTTGTTTGTAGAGCAGATCTAGCCTTCATCTCTGTGTGTGAGGGTGCACACGTGTGTGCCTATTCTACCCATTCTTCCTTACACTTGAACAATCCAGCCCCCAAATAAAAGTGATAAAACTCAAGAGTGAATGCTTGCATCACAATCCCTTATTCGGCCACAGGAAAAAAGCTGCCTCTTTAGGAAAAGGCCCCATCATGTGTCTAACTGTACGACAAGCCCTGCCCTGTGTGTTGTCACACTCACCATTCCGGCAACCTTGGGGTAGACGGGAACAGACACGGAGGGTGGTCATCAAGCCCTAGAGGTGGTTAACACTAGGTCAAGGCTAGCTCTGCCCCGGGGCTTTCTCAGCTGCCAGAGCCCTCTCCTCACCCAACTCCACAAGCGGCTGCGCGAAGGAGGCCCAGCCATACCTGCTCATAGCAGAGAACCGAACGCAGACAACAGGATTCAGCAGGACACAGGCACAGGAGCCAGGAACTCAACACTGTTTAACAGACTCCCAGGGGCAGGAAGAGAGATGCCTGGCCGACCAAAAAGGGAGTGGGCGAAAGGCCCTGGCCAGAGCCTGCGATGCCTCTGGGCAAAAAGGCAAGAAGTACCCGTTGCTGGCTGAGGGACTGACATTCCAGAGCCATTTCAAGGGAGCCTTGCCACGGCCCCTGGGATGCAGGGGCCTTGAGGAGTACTGCACCAGACGGTGATGGTATGGCTGTACGTAGCCCACCTGACCAGCACCCAGGTACAGATAAGAGACCAAACTTTGCAAAATAAACACGGAAAGTGCTGGAAATGTATTAGAAATTGTTTTGTAAGATAAAAAATATTTGTTTGGAATTAGGAATGAAAAGAAATAACAAACAACTTAGGACGTATCGTATACATTAATGTACGTGTCTAGCATGCGCCAGTTGTGGGTTCGAGTCCCAGTACCCTAAGGAAAAGAAATATAAAACAAAACAAAAACAACGAGGAAGCAGCCAGCCAGGAGCTAGGGAGGGTGACAGCAGGGCAGACTCCAGCCAGAACAGAGAGTTCACATGGGCCTGGGCGTGTGCTTGCTTCCATTCCGCCCACCCACAGTTTCTGGGGCAAACAAATTCTTGGCTGAGCAGGTATGTGTGGGAGGCCTGATTACTTTCCAGCATTAGAGCTTTGCCCAGAACTACTTAATCAGGATTTTTTTCAAGGTCACATATTTAAAAAAATGATGTTACAGCCTTACAAAACAAACAACTCTGGAGTCCAGGGGCTCTAAGAGGGTAGGCAGCATGAGGAAGGGAAGAGCGAACTAGCCTTTCTCATGTGATGTAGCTTTCCATCGGCTCAGAACACAAGCAGGCAAACACAGACAGAAAAAATAGCTTACTGCGCTACGTATGTGCACACCTGGGCTCATGTTCCTCCTCCCCACCCCCACGGGCAGAATTCAAACCTTCTTCAATGTGCTGACATAATTTTACCTCATCCTTTGAGGTGGGTCACTACCATCAGCATAGCTCTTGTACAGAGGTGAACAGAAGGTGGCAGTGCCTAACCCAGGGACCCAGAGCTGCCCAGTACTGGGCTCCTAGTCCCTGTGGACCATGCTACTTACCCCTCAATAAGACAGAATTGTAACAAGAGCTCCCTTCCAGTTATTATACTACTAATTAATTTCCCCAGTACCAGTTTTCTTTAAACAACTTTCCTCAGTGTATTATCATCAGAGCTGGTCTCTACCTTGAAGCACAGAAAAGAACATCCCTGCTGCTTTAAAAAGCCTTGTTTGGGAGGGGTGGAAACATCCCATGGCTTCACCCACTGTTCACCCTCTCACAGTCTGGTAAGAAGACACTCCAGCCAGAGCTTTGATCCGCTAACACTAACAGTGTACATCCTTCTGAAAGGGCCTGTGGTTGTGGATTGCAGGGGAGCTTTGTTATCTTTTGAAAATGCCTTGATGATAAGAGCATCAGGTGGTTTCCAGGCATTCGATTCACCTGTCCAGTTCTAGCTTGTTCCTTGGCAGGTGCCTGGAACTCTCCAGGATCTAACACAGAAATAAGCACTCTGGATTGCTCATGTGGGCAAACAGATGAATGAATGAACGAATAAGCGGAAGGCTATTAATCCTTAGAGGCTGAGTTCAGGGCAAACTTATGACGCACATAAGAATCAAAGGGGCAGCCAAGTTGGGCACATTTATCACTCTAACGGTCTAAATCTGAATAAGGGAAAGAAAATCAGTTGGTAGCGCTAAAGACACCTCAGGCAATTTCTAAATGGTAATGGAGACACTGGTTAAGGGGAAGGGGGCGTATCAACAATGGCTTCTATTTTAAAACACACAGCTGACATACTGAATGAAGAACAGCAACTGGGTTAGTAATGTATGGAGGCCTATACTCTTTTCCTATGAAAGCACACGCTCCCCAAATGTATCAAGGCTTAGGCTGCCATTTTTTTCTCCCTCACATCCATCCCCACATCTGGATCTTTGAGTCTACAAGAACCTCTTTACCTCCGCTTCTGGGAAGCTTTCCCTGACTTTCCAGACACGGGGAGTCACTTTTCTTGCTTGTAGTAAAAAACACTTGGTTTGCAGCTGGAGAGATGGCTCAGTATTGGCTGCTCTTCCAGAGGACCCAGGTTTAAGCCCCGGAAACCACACAGCAGCTCACAACCATCTCTAACTTTTAGTTCCAGGGGACCCAACACCCTCACACAGATGTAGGTGCAGGAAAAACACCAATGCAAACTCCCTCTCCACACTAAACTGTAGCTATTCTCACCTGGACTATCTACCCATCCCAACTTCATCCCTGCACACAGGGAACAAAACATTTCCCTAACACCAACCAGGCAGTAATAGACTGCTTTTAAAAGGATGCCCGCGAAGGGACCCCAAAATACCAAGACACCAGCTTCTTTCTTTCTTGTTTTTCTGTTTGTTTTGTTTTCTAAGGTTTATCCTTTTTTGGTTTTTCAAGATAAGAGTTTCTCTGTGTAGCCCTGGCTGTCCTATAACTTGATCTGTAGACCAAGCTGGCCTCCAATTCACAGCCTCTGCCTCCCATGTGCTGAGATTAAAGGCATGTGCCACCACCGCCTGGCAAGACATTGGTTTCTAGTGTCCAAACGTATTCAATATTTTAAAGCTGTAATTTAAGAAAAGTCCTGCAATGACTGGTATGCAAGCATTTCACAAGCAGGGGGTTACTATCCACTAATGTGACAGGTGTCAGGCAGCCCACCCAGCAGCATCCAGGAAGCTGCTCTCATGGCCTAGTGCATACGAGAGAGCTCCTGCTGAACGTGACATTCCTTCTCTTGAGGCCACTGTTGCTCAGTTAGCCTGGTACTCATTAGGTGGCCCAAGCTGGTTGCAGATCAGTGGCAAGTCTTCAAGCTCAGCTTTCCAAGTGCTGGGACTACAGGCTTAAGTGGCCATACCTAGCCCAGCTAAGTATCTGAAAACACTGTGTCAGGGTCCACTCGTGTGTGTGTGTGTGTGTGTGTGTGTGTGTGTGTGTGTGTGTGTGTGTGTGTGTGTGTGTCCATCCCACTCTACTGAACTTATAGAAAGCATAAACATGGCAAGCCAAGTTAAGTGTGGCCTTCCAAAGGTTGCCAGGTGAGGCCCAGGACATCTCCAAGGAATCACACTGCACTGCTAAAGACCTCTGGGATAGCAACCTGTCTGAGAAGGACCGAATATTTATTCAAAATATGAGACATTTCCTGCGTGCCTAGGTGTGGTAAGGCAAGACACCAACTCCTTCCTCAGTTGAGTTACAGGGTTATAGCTTGAAAGCAAGCACTCCCCACACCTTAGATGGCCTGGAAACCAAAAACCAAAAAACACCCTGGGCATATACTGAAAACAAACAAAACCCTGTTATGATTTCAGACAATTATTTGTGAGGAAAGTTTTTTAAATGTTACACATTTAAAGCAGAGCACGCCACTCTGCTCAATACAAGGGCTGGTGTAAATAACTGTCACACAGTTAACAGCACCTAATTCCTGATTCTCTATTTGGGGGGCAGGTTGCCCAGCATGCTGGAGACTCTGGGCAGAGCCCTTGCATCATAAAATAATCTGTACTCTTTTGTCTAGTTGCTATGACCCTGCAGTAACTAAACACAGCAGAGGCAAACAAAACCAAACCTGTGCTATAAAATATCCCTTTGTTTCTGAAGCAGACATTCCTGCTGACAGGGTTCCCTGCCTGCTGAAAAGCTGGAAAACTTCCCTTAGTGCTTTCCAAACCTCGCCTATTTGCAGGCTGTGGAGGGGACCTGGGCAGGCAAGTTTAACTGTTTGGATGGGAGAAAGGCTGCTGTAGAGGCCCACTCCTCAGGATACCCTTCAGATAAACAGCTAAGAGTCACCCAAGGTGAGGCAGAGCGCTTGTTCCAACACAGGCTCCTCTGCTCCACAGGCTCTGCAGCTCTCAGTCAGGGTCTCCGAGCCACAGGTGATGCCCAGGGCTCCCAGCCAAGCTGGGAGTGCCTAGTCGTCATCTAGAGTCTCTGAAAATCTCTACGTTAGGAAAGCTAGAGGAAGCCAGGCATGGTGGCACATGCCCTTTATTATCTCAGCACTCAGAAGGCAGAGGCTGGCGGATCGTTGTGAGTTCAAGGCCAGCCTGGTCTACGAAGTGAGTCCAGGACAGCCAAGGCGACACAGAGAAACCCTGTCTCGAAAAACAAAAACAAAACAAAACAACAACAACAAACAAAAACAAAAACAAAAGATAAAAGAAAAAAAAAGAAAAGCGAGATGAGTCTCCTGCGCCTTTACCAGCCCTTCCTCTTTTCCACCAAGTATGTGGCCTGTTGATGGATCCTTAAATGTGTTAGTTCATCCTTCATCCTTAAATGAAATGAAGAGCAAAGTCGATAAAACCGAAACCTGCTTTTAGTATGAAACTTACATCCCCCTCCATTCCACCTCCTCCAAGTACTTTCAATTTGCTTGTTCAGCTTTCACATCTAAATTCAAACTCCCTGAGGATGAACTCTGTCTTCTCTAGTCTTAGGTACCATCAGAGGCTACAGTAAAGGAGACATTTACTGAGCACTCACCATTTAAGCAAGATATGGCCATGGGCAGCCATGAAAGACAAGGTCTGAAATGCAGAAAAATTCTGTTCACTAAACTTAAAACATTTTAAGTTGTTTTGGGGGTATATGGATTGTTGAGAGGGATCAGAAAAGAACTGGGATCATCAATAAATTCCTGCACACGTGTAGGAACAGTAAAAACACTGAGTGTAAATTAACCTTTACATACCTATACTGGGGCAGGGAAGGGTCTTGCTATTCTGGGGGATCCAGATTCAGTTCCCAGGAATCACATCGACTGGCCAACAAGCACAGGCACAGTAAGCACTAGGGAAATGTGTCCCTCTAGACGCCACAGGCACTGCACACGTGTGCTCAGACCCACCGCCAACATCACTAAAAATGATAAAATGGCGGCAGCAGTGAAGATTTATGAGCCACTGCACACAGGCAGCAACTCGGCTTAGAACAAGCAAACACGATGGACCAACGCCCACAAACGCTGCCTGTGTAGGCCTCTCCTTGCAGAGTCCCTAAAATTCAGCTGCCCTATGAGGAAGAAGAAGCAAGCCTGTAGCAAGGCAGGTCTGACCTCTTAGCCATCTCCACCTAGGCGCTGGATACTAGCGATGCCATTCAGCCTTTGGTATCTTACTGGAGCCACTGTAGACATTCAGAGGCCAGGGGGAGAGTCACTCAGCTGAGTCCCAGCTGATTCACAGAACCAAGCTCAAATAAAGTGACCAAAATCTATCAAACTGTGGGATTCTATGTTACACAGTGTAGAGAATTCTCATGTCAAGAAAGTATGTGGGTATACATAGATAGACACACAATCCTAGTTTACAGTATGAAATACATGGATAAAAGTAAGATTTTTTTTTCCTTTTTAGTTCTGGCCTACAAAAGATAAGTCATACTTTTTTTTTTTACTAGCCTTACTGATGAGAGAAAATCTAACTTTTCGTCATTAAAAGGTGGGGGGAGTGTGAAATATCACTAAGGCAAAAGCATCTACTGAATTGCAATGGGAATTAAGTGTCTTTTTTTCTTTTCTTTTCTTTGTTTTTCAATACAGGGCTTCTCTGTGTAGCCTTGAATGTCCAGGAACTTGCTCTGTAGACCAAGCCAGCCTCAAACTCACAGAGATCTGCCTGCCTCTGCCTTCCAGAGTGCTGGGATTACAGGTTTGCTCCACATAGCCTGACTTGAAGAATTTAAAAGGTCTTGGCCTCTAATTTTATGGCCTAAAAACTACCTTGGGGCTTAGCTTTTCGTCACCAGGAGGAGACGTAGCGGGTCTTTAACAGTCAAGAGTCTTTAAGATCAATAAGCAGGCCAGCAGCCAGCCAGCGGAAGCCCCTCTGTCAGAGAACAGCCAAGGGACCTTGTTTCTGGAAGGCAGTCGCCCGCTGTACAACCAGCCCAGGGATCCAGCTTCTGCAAAATGTGCTGTTTGCCTGGGGCTTGTTCCCATGGGAAGCTTGGTCCTAGTATGGTGATGCACGGAGTTGCAGTGGTCCTTTAACAGGTAAATTCTAACGGAAAGTTACTGGGGCAGTTACCTTGGGAAAGACTGGCTTCTTCCCACACTCTCTTGTTGGCCATGAGATCTGTGCCTCTCACAGAATGTCATCTGCTGTTAAGACACTCACCAACAGGGTCACCCACTGCGGTGCTCTGAATAGGGTTGGCCCCCATAGACTCAAGTGTTTGAAAGCTTGGCCCATGGGGAGTTGAACTATGTGTAAGTGTGGCCTTGTTGGAGGATGTGTGTCACTGTGGGGGCGGGCCTTGATGTCTCATATGCTCGAATTCAGTCCAGCATGGCATCTAGTCCCAGTCTTCTCCTTGTTGCCTGTGGATCAAGGTGTACAACTCTCATCTCCTTCTCCAGTACCACGTCTATGCATGCCGCCATGCTTCCCACCATGACAACGAACTAAACCTCTGAAACTGTAAGCCAGCCCCAAATAATGCTGTGCTTTTATAAGAGGTGCCTCGGTCATGATGTCTCTTCGTAGCAATAAAAACTAAGATACCTGACCATGGGACTTTGTACCTCTCCCTCTCTTTGTAAACTGCGTCCCTGAAACTCACTACATAATCCAGGCTGTCCTTGAACTCAGAGATCCACCTGCCTCTGCCTCCCAGGTCGGTCTGTGAAGACTTTCAAATTAGGAGTGTAGCATCTAAACGACGTCCCACTATGTATTCACGAGTGAGAGCAGCTGATTTCCATGTCAACTGGATCTACCAGCACTAAATTTATAGACTGGACATAAGGTCTATACTTGATGGATCACAGACCGCCCAAGAAGCCCAGAGCATCCTATGTATTTGGTGTGACTCAACAGCATGGGCTACCCTAACTCCTCATCCATTCCCTTAAAGTGCTGGTTACAAATGCACCAGAAAGTTCTGTTATAAAGGTACTTCGCCTCATCCCTGATTGACCCACCCTGAAGCTCCAAAGTTTCCTCTGGGCTTACCTTTAGGGAGGGTTACCAAGGTAATTTGCCCTTCTCTACACATGCTGAAAAACACCATCACAATGCTGCAGACTACTGAAGCTGAGCACCTAGTGCCAAATTACTTCATTCCTAACATCCCCTGGGGCAACTGCCACACTTGGGCCAAAGAGGAGACACCAGAGAACCTACACTGGTGTCAAGGCCCTAAAAAGCACAGCGAATCAGCAGATGTCAAGTGCCCAATACCACCCAGTCTTTGACTACAAAGAATTACAGGTATGTGGTTTCTGAAAATATACCTTCCTTGCAAAATGGCTCTGTTTTTTCTTGAAGCAGAGCACACTAAGTGCTCATGTAGCTCCTATGATGATAACCTCACACATATGTGTGTGTGTGTGTGTTTGTGTGTACAAGCATATCACAGTTTACTGAAAACACGGCCTGGGAAATTTTTTTGGTTTTTTGTTTGTTTGTTTGTTTGTTTGTTTGTTGTTTCGTTTTGTTTTGAGACAGGTTTCTCTGTGTATCCTTGGCTGTCGTGGACTCACTATGTAAACCAGGCTGGCCTCGAACTCATAGAGATCTGCCTACCTCTGCTTCCCTGAGTGAGTGTTGGAATTACAGGAATGGGCCACTGAGTCCAGCTGTGGAAACTCAAGAGTCTATGCTGAAACTTGGGGCACGGAGAGGCATTCAGTTTGTCAACTGTAACATACACAGACTATGCAGAGTAGCGGCACATCCAAGCCATGATCCAGAAATGCTCAAGATGCTCAGAGATTGAAATCGTGCATTTCTTTTGTTGTTTTGTTGTGATATGGGGTCTGGGGTAGTTCAGGCTGGCTCTCCACCTCACTATGTGGCTGAGCATAGTCTTTAACTCCTGATCCTCTTGCCTCCACTTCCCAATGCAGGGATTACTGGTGTGTGCTGCTGGGGATCATGTTTTGGAGAGGGGCAGTAGGAGGGAGATAATCATTACACTGGAGATGGCACTGAGCTTCCAGCTGCCTTTGGACAATATTACATTACAGATGAAGGCAGGCTGATCTTGGACAATGAGGAGGCTAGCAAGTAACTCTAATAAGACCTGGATTCCTAACAACAAACAAAATCTCGAGCATTTTTTCTATCTGACACTCAACCTAGAAGAATTGAATAAATATTTAACAAGCAGAATTCTGCATAGCCTGTAGAGCATTTAAATGCAAATAAATGCAATCTATTCACCTGTACTGTTCTTAAAAATATCTTTGTATTAGAAAAAAAAAAACAAAACAAAATGAACAAAAGGTTCTCAGTGACCTAACACCGCAAAGAGCCTTCCACATAGGTGAAAATGTAAGCCTGACGTCATAACAAGATGCTGGATCTGCTTCCAACAACAAGAAAAAAACAAAAAACAAACAAACATTCTGTAGCAGGCGTGTGAGCAAAGCAAACAGGACGGCTGCAATGAAGCCGGAAGCCTGCCTCTTCCCTTCTTGTCCCTCTGACAAGACAGCTTCTCACGTGAGGCTTTGAACAGCGTCAATCTTGGTGACAAACATTTGCCAAGTATTGGGGGTTGGGGACAGAGAAGGAACAGAACACAAAAGGCAAAGCTGGCAAGCAAGAGAGGAGACAGCAAGATGCCATCTGCTGGCCAAAAGGAGGAAGGACCAGGAGAAGATTTGAGAGGGACACTTCCAAAACAACACATCAATCAAATGCAAGAAAACAAACCAGCTTTTCAGTCACCAAGAAACAGAATGCTCACCCTGAGAAGACACAGCCTCACACTCTGCTTCTGCACAGGCCTTAGCTCACATCTGACCACATCCCACGGTGACAACTGCCACCTCACTACCGACTGCACCCAACACTGACTGGCAAGCTGCTAGGAATCTCCACGGCAGGAGACACCAACGACAAGGGCTCAGCTTATGGAGGCAGGCCCACCAGGAGCAGCTGCCCTTCCCTAAGGGCAGCACCTAAGTGCTAAAAAAACCTAGGACAGGAAAGACTACAGTACACCAGGAATGGCCTGATACAATCCAAACTTTGCAACTTCATTGAGCTACAAGAAAAAGAAATCCATTTATTATTTTAGCACCTATAAATAGGACACTGCGCGTGAGCAGCTACTGGTGTAGGGATGTCGAAGCTTTATGGCTGAAACTGGATCTCAACCAAGTGCCAAGAAGACGCTGGCAAAGGAGCAGTGTTGACCCACACATGAGAAACCGTTGACAGAGAGGATCTATTTCCTCTGCTCTATCCTATGTCTCTGTCTGTCTGTCTGTCTGTCTGTCTCACACACACACACACACACACACACACACACACACACACACACACACACAACCAAGCACCCTCACACTCCAATTTGAGTCAAGACATTTCAACTTCACAGGTGGCTGCTTAAAATGTATTTTGTCCCATGGCACTTCTTAGCATCCAAGAACTATGTGGGTTCCACGCACCATGAGACAATCGCAGTGACCGTCCCTGTTTTCAAGCTATACCCACTACAGGAAGCGCCCATCTCACAGTAGTCAGGGGCCGGCTAGTTCACAACACTGACCCCTGTGCACATTAGCTACCTGCTGCAACTCAACTCTTGTCTTCACTCTTCTACCTGGCTGGTTCTGTAGCGAACTGAATTTAGGAAACACGAGTGCTAAAGGAGTGTCTTAGTTTTGGTTGTCTGACCTTCAACACATGGTATGCCCCAGCTACAAAATGAAACCAACCACAGGAAAAGTGAAGCTCTCGAGGTTATGTAGTCGTAATTATGCTAATTTTTGTTGGTGGTGGTATTTTTGTTTGTTTGTTTTTGTTTTTGTTTTTAGTTTTTTTGGAGACAGGGTCTCTCTCCATAGTCCTGTCTTGGAACACTCACTACACAGACCAAGCAGCCTCAAACTCCTAAGACATCTTCCTGCCTCTGCCTCTACCTCCCCAGTGCTAGGATTAAGGGTGTGCACCACTCCACTTGGCCTATGCTGATTTTTAAGGTAATTATATCAGAATTTGAGGAAACTCAGTGCTGTGACTGGATCCTGAGGTGGAGGAACCACTGAGATGATTCCATTCTAATTATTTATATATTATAGAAAACCTCTATGACATTGTTAGCTGGCTAGAGGCAGAGCCAGGCAATGTCTCTGAGTCTAAGGTCAGCCTGATCTACACAGTGAGTTCCAGGCCAGCCAGAGCTACCTTAATGAGATCTTGTCTCAAAAAACAGAAACTATTAGCCTAGGGTAGTGGTTTGTGCCTATATTCATATAGCACCTGAGAAGATTGCCCTAAATTTGAGACCAGTTTGGGCTAAAGTTCTACTGGGCCTGGGTTCTGTCTTACTACAAATAAGCAATGTTAGTCAGGTATGTTTGACTGCAAAGCTGAAGTTAGCCTGAGCTATATAACCTGAACCTACTTAAGCAAAACATTTCTTCAAGGCAAATAATCTACAGCCGATTGTATCCACTCACAGAATGGCTAGAAAAAAGAGAAAGGAATGGCAGACAGACCCTAGTCCATTTTACAGAGAAAATGCACATCTGGCTTGGTGATATGGTAGACACTGGCCCAGAGTTCCCTTAAGCAACTTAATGAACAATCTCACCAACACAATTCACAGCAGAGAGCCCTCACAAGAAGACAGCCTACAGTGTGGTACAGAGTGGTCACTGGCCAGAAAGACCTGAGATGTTTGTGCACAGCCTCCCACTGTAGCCCAGGCCCACCCTGAGTTTAAAATCCTCCACTTCCCTAGTTAATCATGCACCAACAAGTAATAAACACAGGCTCTGAACCTCATGCCCTGGCGGCTTCCACACCCCGTCCACGTCTTTACGTTTTTCCATTTATCATCAAGGTTAAATGGTGGCCCCCATCCTGCACTGGCCTCCTCCAAAGTGTGTTGAGAGCCGTCTTTACAAAGGCAGCATTGGCTTCTTGCATTAGAACCTGATCCTGACTCCTATTCCTGTCGGCTGCCGGCTACAGTCCCAGGGATCGTACTTGTAGGTTAGCTCTGCACACTTACAGTGTCATCCACGTGCCTCAGCCTGCCGACCTTTTATTGAGGGATCCTTTAGAGCTATACGGCCCTGATCCAATGCATCCTTGGGACTCTTCTACTGAGAGGCAGGTTCTTCGAGGCAGTATAGATGGCTCTCAGGTAGATGAGCACCTCATGGCAATGGCCACACACACTTCCTGAGTTGTTATCTAACCTGTGTTTGCATGGAGAACAAACACACCTGACTGCACAGCACGCCAAGAGGCCTTACAGATGACAATCCTTACAGAAACCCTTGATGCAGTCTGGTGCCATTTCCAGATGAAAAGAGAAAGGCGGTGAGATCACAGGCAAACAGTCAGTCCCTCCTTACCCTGTCTGCCCTAGGTTCTCTTCAGTGAGTAGAGCACATCTGAGGAGATGGACCGGTTCTTCAAGTACCAGGAAGGCTCGTGGACTTTGTCCTTTGGAGAGTCACCTGCTCTTTTTCCAGAAGAAAAGCCACTGCAGATACAGGGTCAGCCATGGCTAGTTACACCGTGACTTTGGCAGATCGTTTGGTTTCTAAAAAAACAGCAAGAAACTTCCGTCTCGCGGGGCGTGGTGGCACATGCCTTTAATCCCAGCCCTTGGGAGACAGAGGCAGGTTCGTAGCTGTGAATTCAAGGCCATCCTGGTCTACAAAGCGAGTCCAAGACAGCCAGGGCTACACAGAGAAACTCTGTCTCAAAAAAAGTGAAAGAAACTTCAGTCTAGATCTCTGCTAACTGTGGGTACGGTGTGGCTAGCTGCATCAAGTTCTTGCTACTTTGTCCTCTACCACAGTGGACTGTGCCCTTGACCTATCACTCAGGATAAATCCTTTCTCTCTTAGGAGGAGGAAGAGGAGGAGGAAGAGGAGGAGGAGGAGGAGAAGGAGGAGGAGGAGGATACAGATCTCCATCCCCTGAACGGCCTGTGGTAAGTGGTACTGCTTGCCGTGCTTGCTGGAGGGAATGCACAAAGGTGTGCATGCAGTACAGCTAGCTGGTCTTGTGTGCAGTACAGCTGGCTGGTCGTGTGTGCAGCACAGCTAGTTGGTTGTGTGTAGAGTACAGCTGGTCATGTGTGCAGTATGGCTGGTCGTGTGTGCAGTACGGCTGGTCCTGTGTGCAGTACAACTGGTTGTGCGTGCAGGACGGCTGGTTGTGTGTGCAGTACAACTGGTTGTGCGTGCAGGACGGCTGGTCCTGTGTGCAGTACAACTGGTCGCGTGTACAGGACGGCTGGTCGTGTGTGCAGTACAACTGGTCGTGCGTGCAGGACGGCTAGTCCTGCGTGCAGTACAGCTGGTCGTGCGTGCAGTACAGCTGGTCATGCGTGCAGTACAGCTGGTCTGAGGGGAAGAGACCAGGGGTTACTTCAGCACACAGAGGCCCAGGCACCAGGGACTCAGTGCAGCCAGGTAGTTCTCTGTGGCCCCTCTGACTCCAGTTGTAAACAGAAAAGAACACTTCCTGTAAAATCCTCACATGACACCAAACATTCCTTAAGAATCTAACAAACACATTTTCTGTCTCTGAAGGAGCCTTGAAAACACAGACCTTCATATGATCATCCTGGTTGAGAAAAAAAAAAAAAAGCAGTTAAGAGTAAATTATGGGATGACCCTTAGGTATAGAGAGCCAAGAGGTGTTATTTTAGAAATAGGACTTATTCTCAGGTCCCATCAGACAGTGATTGACTGACACTTTCTGGCTGTCAACCCCTCTCTGTTGTGTTCTTGGCTTCTGAGACAGCTCTCCAGATCACCCTCCAAGCCTGACTTCTAACCCTCCTGCCCTGGCCTCCAAGTGCTGGGCTGGAGACATGTGCCACCACACCTGCCATCAAGTCTTTTCTTCTTAACCCTGGAGGGAAGAAGAGGGGCTGCAACGGACACTAGACTTGGGAAACTGAACCCCAGCGTTAGTCACAACAGCGATTCTCTCACTTACTCAAGACACACAAACACAGGGCATTATCCTTCTCCAGGGCCAGTGGGGAATCTGGTGTGAGTCTCTTCATGGACGCAGGAACTTCCAAGGCAGACACCTCACTGCCAGCTTTGTTTGTGACACAGTAAGTGCTGTTTCACAGGAAGACTAAGTTTCATAAAAACTTGAGGCAAAATGCCCAAGAAATCATGTCATGTGACCCTTTAACTATAAATAAGACAATAACAGAACAAAAAAAAAATGATTCAATTTCACATACCAGCTAATAAGCAAGGGTTTAACTTCTCCATGTAGGAGGAAAAACTCAAATTAAGACAAAATAATTTACAGCCTTCAGATGTCAACACTCAAGTTCAGATTTGTAACTATGACAACTGGACACCTCCTGTGTTAACAGGGATGTACTGGCTCCAGGTAGCCACTGCCTGTCACATACAGGAACGGCTGAGGTACTGTCTACCTGTCTGTCTTTCACTGCTTTGGAGCCATTCATGCTTTCTGCAGCATCTCTTTGTTTGAAGTTTATTTGAAATCATTCTGAGCTGTTTAAAGGAATTTCTCCCAGAGTCCAGTGTGATTCCTGCTATTCCCAAGGCCTCGAGGTTACATCTTGCTCCTTTTAGCAGACTCAAAACTTTTGTTCTTATCTTCCCCCTGCCACAGACAACATTGACAATGTCTTAAACTCAGGGACTTCCTCTAGTAGCGGCTACTGGGACCTGCCCAGCCTTACGCTGTTAAGATGTCGGGGCCAGAATCCCTGAGTGTTTGAACTTTGGAAAGTAACTCATTCAACCTTTGAAAAAACTAGTTGCTCCTACTTGCAAGTGAGGAGGTGGAATGAGATGAACTCAGAGGGCTTGTCAAGGGTTAAAGTCTTGCTTTATGAAATAAGCACCAAGTGCACTGATCATCGGAGACTACAAGTTAGTGAATGCCCACAGCCCCAGGCTGTTTGATTTGACGTTCACATCCAAGTACCTCTGTCTACTTAATAGTCCAAGACCAATAGTAGCTGCCTGTCTGAAGATGCCGCCATTCAACAGTTCCTGTTATGGTTTAGATGTGGAAGGTCTCACACAGGCTCATGTGTCTGAACAGTCTGGAAGGACGTGGCACCCCTTGGGATGTCCAGATACTAGCAAGAAGCCTCAGGCTCCCCGTCTAAGTAGCTTCCTAGAGCTGGTGGGTCTCTGCTTCTCAAGCCCCAGCCAAAGTGAGGTAGGTTATAGTTCTCAGGCTATCTCATCACAACAATGACAAAGGGATAGAGCCAGAGGACAAGAAGGGGCCTTGCTGCTGTTTTGTTTTCAGAGAACATTTTACCGCAGCCTATGGGGCCTTCAACTTGGTATCCTCTGCCTCACCCTCCCAAGTGATGCCATTACAGGTTTGTATCATCCCCAGAAAGGGATTTGGGTTTGGGGGTTTTTTTTTAGATTCAATGTCCACTTTTCTGAGTAAGTTTCAAAAGCTGAATCTAAATTAATTTCCCAACTTCACAGACTTTCAAAGTGCTAAGTGTGCACTGCAAATTTACAGGAGAGGTATTATAGCATAGCATAGTCACGTAAGTCACTTGCGTAAGTAGCTGCCAAGATGGCTCAGTAGATAAGGGCACTTAACTGCCATGTACCCTGGTGACCCGAGTTCTGTCCTTGGACCCCACAGAAAGGTGGGAGAAAATAAGCCACTACAAGAAGTCATTCCCTGACCTCCCAACCCCCACCAAGCACTCGTGTGCATACATGCACGCACGTCAACAGAGAGACAGAGAGATTGATTTCAAAATGACCAACAGAACACAAAACTTCCCAGCTCACTCCCCATGGCTCCCTCTCTTCTGCACTCCGCAGGGCCCTCACCCAGGGACTGCACTGGAGACTGCTGTGCTAAGCAATTAAGAGCTCCACTCAAAGAGGACATAAATGGATAGACTTGCAAAGGTCACCAGGGCACCACCAGAAGGAACCTTGGCAGCAGATCAAGACCCCCTCTCTACTACGGGCTCCGTTGCCAACTACTTGTCTACACTCCCCAGACCACTGGGCCCCACCTGCCCTCCACATTATCAGCCATCAGCTGCCCCGCCCCCTGGCAGCATGTCAGGCCTGTTCTTTCTACAGAGATGCTGACTGCACAGGCTACGCCAATGTGACAATCTAAATAGAACTTCTAGCTTTGTGTCAGTGCCCCCTAATTTCTCTATTGCCACATAGCTGATATGGTCAATGTTCTGGAATCGTTGCCTGTGGAGAGCTATGCCAAATTCTGCCATGTTAGAAATCCTGTGCTTATGATCTAACCAATGGACAGGACAGTCTCCATAGTTGAGTGGAGAGTGGGGATTTTCATACGAACTCAGGTGCACCATATTTGGCCACGTCCCCTTGATGAGGAGACCTGGTGGCCCTCAAAGGAAGGATTACAGGCTACCAAGAAGAGACTGATACCCTATGAGCATATACAGGGAGAGGAGGTCACTCCCATGCACAGTCACAGGGGAGGGGAATAGGGGTTAAGCGGAAGTGAGGGAGGAATGGGAGGATACAAGGGATGGGATAACAATTGAGAGTAATATGAATAAATTAATAAAAATGCTTTAAAAATAAATAAGATAAAATAAGGAATTTAAATGATTGCCAAAAATTACTTGGTGATATAAATTGGCTTAGACCTTATATAAAATTAACAACTGGAGATTTGTGGCCCTTATTCAAAATCTTACAAGGAGATTCTTCTCCAAATTCACCCTGGGAACTTATAGTTGAAGCTAGGAAAGCCTTGACGTTAGTGGAAGAGGCTATCTCCCATCAATTCACAACCTATGCAGATTATGACAAGCCTCTAGGGTGTATTATCTCGGCCACTCATGCTACGCCTACTGCGGTGCTCTGGCAATGGGCTCCTGTTCTGTGGGAACATTTGCCATCTTCTCCCAGTAAGGTAATAGTACCATATTATTTGGTCGTTGCAAAGTTGATTCACATAGGTTGATTGAAAGGAAGAAAAGTATTTTGGCAAAGAACCTGATTTTATTATTCAGCCATATTCTAAAGAACAGCAAAATCGGCTGTCTGCTAACACGGACAATTGGCCATTGGCTTGTGCACAATTTTGTGGGTATATAGATAACCATTTCCCCTCTAACAGGCTTCTCCACTTCTTAAATAAACGTCCAGGTATTTCTCCTAAGATAATTCAATTTCAGCCTGTGAGAGATGGTTTGCTAATTTTTACTGATGGAAGAGCTAGTTACGCAGTAAAAGGACAGACATGTTATTTCTACGACTGCTAAGTCTGCTCAAATTGCTGAGCTGCAAGCGGTAGCTACTGTTTTCCAACATTATGTCTTTTGCTCCTTTAATTTGTATTCAGATAGTGGCTATGTAGCAGAGGCAGTTCCTCGCCTAGAAACTGCAGGACAAATCCAACCCCAGTCATGAGCTAGTGGATTATTTTCTCAAATCCAGACAGCTATTCTAAAGAGAAAACATCCTTTTTTTTTATAAGACATTTAAGAGCTCACACAGATTTACCTGGACCTTTGGCTGCAGGTAATGCGTTGGCAGATGCAACTACCAAAAATTTGGTATGCCTTACAAATGTAGAAAAGGCTCAAAAAGCTCATAATTTACATCATATTAATAGCTGAAGTCTAAGACTTCAATACAGGATTACTAAAGAGCAAGCTCGAGCCTTTGTGAAGGCATGTTCCACATGTCCTCAGTTTCTTCCTGTACCACATCTGGGAGTTAATCCCAGAGGACTGGTCCCTAACCACCTTTGGCAAATGGATGTTATTCATATACCTAAATTTAGGAAATCAAAATACGTTCATGTGTCTGTAGACACATATTCTGGATATTTATTTGCTTCTCTCCAATCTGGAGAAGCCACAAAAAATGTAATTGTTCATTGTCTGTCTGCCTTTTCTCACATTGGTGTGCCTAAGGCTATCAAGACAGATAATGGCTCAGGGTATGTCAGCAAAGCTTTTCATAAAGCATGTTACAGGTACTCCTTATAATCCTCAAGGACAAGGTATGATAGAACGAGCTCATTCTACCATTAAAACATGTTTACAAAAAGTAAAGAAGGGGGAACTTTACCCCCAATCACCTAAAAATGCTTCGAGTCATGTTCTCTTTGTTTTAAATTTTTTACTGCTTGATGCCAAAGGAAATTCTGCTGCCGATCAATTCTAGCATAGCAATACTCAGTCATCCTTCGCTAGAGTGACGTGGACGAATCCTTTAACTGGACAGTGGAATGGACCCGACCCTGTATTAATATGTTTGTGTTTTCTCACAGGACATGATGCTGCACGCTGGCTACCCGAGAGGCTTGTGCGTCATGTGGACGCTGGCATGGATGAGTTTGCTGATGATCCCGAGATCAGAGGTGAAGCTTCACTGGACACTTATTCCTGATCCTTCTCTTCTTCAACCTGCTTCTTGGGATAACGTATGTCATCAACACTCCCTGCCTGATTTC
The DNA here is from genome assembly GCF_903995435.1 of Acomys russatus. Lineage (NCBI taxonomy): Eukaryota > Metazoa > Chordata > Mammalia > Rodentia > Muridae > Acomys > Acomys russatus. The sequence goes on along the minus strand of NC_067146.1, from coordinate 11,312,421 downwards.
CCTGTGTGTGAGGAGGAAAGGAGGACTCAAGTGTTCCGGTACCTATGAGGCATCCTCCTTACGGACCTGACTGAACTTCGGAGATGGTGCTTTGCAGAGACTCCTAGAATATTTTCCTTTCGGAAGCTCAGATTTTAAGCTTTATATGTACTTTTCTACCCTAATTGTTAGGGTCAGTTTCATCTGCAGGACTATGGAGAACTGAAAAGGGATTTGTGGCATGCTGTTGAGTGACAAAATCTTTGTTATTGTTCTTGTATCTACTATTGTTTTTGCCGTTGCTTTACTAATATTGTTTATGCCCTAACTACGAGATTAGTGATTTGAGATGATTGAGCAAAATACAATGTCAAGCTAGATTTCCCTAGACGCCTTGTGAGTAGGATGCAGCTAGATTCACATTTGATGTAATCTCTTTAGAATCAACAGTATTCTACAGCATGGATTATGCTTGGCTGGGATGGCAGGGCTCGAGATTAGCCTGTGCCTGCCTTTCTAACACAGCTCATGTCTCAGCAACTGCAGCCGATACAAGCACAAGCACATGGCACAGAGCTCAGAGACACTGCCCTTCTTCATGTGTTGATATGAAGGCAAGCCAGAGATGGGTAAGAGAGAGTCTGAGACTTATCTAACCTAAGACAGGCTATGAATCATGGAATTCATGTGCCAATGACGGGTAAAGATAAGCGTTCTCCTCACCAACCTAACACAGGATCTTCATAATTTTATTTTAGAATGGGCAGATATGGGGAGCCATGCCAAATTGAGCCATGTTAGAAATCCCATGCTTAGGCTGCAAGCTGTGACCTTCAAGTTGCTGCCCTTTTCTGGAGGAGGTCTTGTGTTCTAGGCTATCCTTGGACTAGTTACCTTTGAAAGAAGTAGGTAAGTCCCTATTGGGACCCACCCAGAGGATCAGGGAAGTTCTTACAGGGAGCTGCTCAGGCTATTGTATTCTTGCCTGGGGGCTAGGGAGAATGGAGTTAGAATACATCCTGTTGACCTTACTATATAAAGTCTTACTTGTTGGCATTAAAGTGAGTCTTGATCAGAAATTTCCAGACTTGACTCAACATCTCTCGTGTCTCTGTACCCCACTTTCAATCCCCACTCCTTCTTCAGGTGAACCCTGGTTCGATTTGTCCCGCGGGCCAGGACACGTCAGTTGCCATGTATGGGGAGCTAAAAGGGGGGGGGGGACTTTCAAATTATCTTGAAAATCTCTTCTATATAGACAGAATAAAAGAATTCAGAAAGTTTCTCTTTAACTACTCTTTTCATAGAAACGTCCTAATTATCAAATGACAGCTAAGTAGGTACTAAAAATGAAAGGAATGGTGCAGGTTTCTTTGAAATTGCCAGCAAGGTTTTCTGATAATAATTATTGACTAAAAAACAGTTAACTTGTTTATCACTTTCAAAAAGCCACAGACAAATTTCTCTGAAAAACCCAGTGTCTTTCTTTAAGAAAAAAAAATCCACAAAACTGGGACTCTGCCAAATGTGAAAATTACAAAACCATGGGCCATCGGCCATCGTCAGATGGTGCCACAAAAGTGAAGGCGAAGCCTTGGGGACGTGAAGCCAGAGAAACTGCCACATGGACTGGAGTGCTGGCTCCACCTGAGAGGGGTCCCAAGCCAGGAGGAGGAGAACGTCAGGTGCCCAAGATTACTAGCCATGTTCAGTAAGCTCAAGCTGAACTTGCCTAGCAAGCTGACCTGATGTTGAATCAGAACTACGGCTTGGCTGGGGAAAAAGGAAGCCCAAAGCATGGCTGGCGCCGACAGCTGTGCTCCCTCACTTTGTAGGAGCCCAGGACAGCCAGCAGGATCCTATCTGCAGTCCTCACAGTGTGGCCTAACCTAAGACAGTGACAGCCACAATGAAGGCAGAACAGACAAGGGACACAAGAAAGACAGAGCACATTGTCCCTGAAGGCAGAGTCCTGGAAGGGACCGTGTGAAATATATTTACCTCTTTCCACACACAAACTAGAACCACCACAAATCTAAGATGGAGAGTGAGGTTTGGACGTCCACTAGGGAACAGACAGCGAGATCTCTCTTGCAATGTGGCAGCAGCTCACCATCCACCCACAGTGGCCTCACCTCCAGGATGTGTACGCGTCCACACCCTCAGGGACTAGATCCTCCTGCTGCTATGGCTGTCACATGCAGTGAAATTTACTCTGGCATTGAGGAAGCCTTCTTGAAAGTACCACAATGAATGAGATTTTCCTTTCAAGGAAGCTAAGCAAGGGCTGGAGAGGTGGCTCAGTGTGGTTAAGAGCACTGTCTGCTCTTCCAAAGGACGTGAGCTTAATTCCCAGCAACCACATGGCAGCTCAAAACTGTAATTCCAGTTCCAATGGATCTGGCACCCTCACATCTATGCATATAAAATAAATTATTAATAAAAAAGTAAGCTAAGAAATGTCATGTCTATTTCCCATATCTAGTTTCCTCATCGTTTTTCTTTCCTGAAGAAGAGTACAGAACTAGCAATGTGGTTTAGTAGAAAAGTTAATACTCTAGAAGTATAGGAAGCCGTCTGGGCAGAGTCCCCTGGGAGCTGGACTATGGAGGTGTAGTGGAAGCACGGGAGGGCAGCTGTGTTCCCACTGTCCCCGCTTCCCACTTCTCCACCTCTCAGGAGCATGGGCTCCTCAGTGTGGGTGGTAGCTGCTGAGTGAGCTCCATCATCACTGTTCAACCCAAAAGCAATTAACACTGGCATTCATTTTCTTCAAAGACAAGCTGGAGCAGGGTGCCCCAGACCTGGAATAATTTCCTGTCAACCTCATCTTTCTGCTCTAATTAGTTCTGAGAGTTTCAGTCAGCATCTTCTGCGTTCTCTTCCACAAGGGTGACGAATGGATACATGGGAAACGATTTCACTGCTAATAAAATTCCCTCAGAAATATACTTAAATTATATGAAGAGACCAGTTCTGCAGAGCTTTAACTGCCATGCAGTAATTGCTCTAAGGAACAAAGGTGTGCCAGCCTCCAGGCCACTGTGCACTGGGAGGGCTTTGGGGGGCTCATGTGACAGCCAAGGGAAGGCCAGGTTTACAGGAAGCACTCAGAAAAGGTGACACAGAGAAACTTGTTTCTCTATTTCCTTCCCAAGACAAACTATTCTCGCTTCTGTCAATCTTTCCAGATCATGTATTTCCTAAATACACAGAGGAATAAATATACCATGTTTTCTAGCCTTTTACTCTAGAGACGGGGAACTGTCTGTCCTGGCTTGGCTGTCCTGGACCTCACTCTGTAGACCAGGATGGCTCAAACTCTCAGAAATCTGCCTGCCGCTGCCTCCCAAGTGATGGGATTAAAGCCGTGCACCACCACCGCCCTACTGTAGGTTTTTTTTTTTTTTTTCCAGTTTAAATTCAACACATCTTTCAGTTTAAATTCAACAGTCACATTTATAGTTAGTATGTTGTTATCTTTGACCACCTATCTATGGCTGCAAGCATATTTCCACCTGAGAACCCATCAGGACTGGGGTTGAGAATGTAGCTCGGCTGGCAGAGCACTTCCCTACAGCAAGCACAAAGCCCTGAGCTTGATCCTCACTATCTCCCGAAAGGTGAGGTATGGTGACGTACACTTGCAATTCTAGTGCTCAGGGAGTAAAGGTCAGAGGATCAGAAGTTCAAGGTTGTCCTCAGCCTTTTAAGAGCTTCGAGGCCAGCTTGGGCTGTATGACATGCAGTAACAAAGGAAAAGAAAACATATCAACAAGCCAACAAATGAGTACCAGCTCTCTGCCCTAGCTCTTTGGGAATTGCCAATTCTCCAGACATTCGAAAGCCTGTATTTTAGAAGAAGAGCTCAGCCACTCCCATGGGAAAGGGCATGGAAATGCATGGCAAGCATTCCGAGGAACGCTGGTCTGTCCTCCTAGGCAGCCATTGCTTCCCAGCCTTCATCCACGGAAATGTCACTGCACTTCAGGGAAAAGTGTGGCAGAATAAAGTGTCCTACTGAGCCTCAACACTAAAGCCACCGCCACGTGTGTCCAGCAGCACTTGACATCCAGTTTACAGCAGCACAGCTGAATAGCTGAACTGTTTTACTTCATCCTATCTAACGTATGTATCAATAGTAACACATGTTCCACAGCCACTGGCCAGTGAGAAGACAGGAAAAGGGCAACCTTTGATACCCCAGAGGAGCAAGAGCAACTGTGTGTGCTGGGTCTGTGCTTAGGTCAGCACTATCAGCCTAAATATATATTATGAACTGTCTTGCCTTTTTTTTTTTTTTGCTTTGTTTTTGTTTTTCAAGACAGGGTTCCTCTGTGTAGCCTTGGCTGTCCTGGACTCCCTTTGTAAGACCAGGCTGGCCTCGAACATAGAGATCCCCGTCTCTGCCTTCCGAGGGCTGGAATTAAAGGCGTGCACCACCAAGCCTGGCTGAACTGTCTTTTCTTCACATGCTCAGAGCTGAGCAGACTCAGTCTACACATAATTCATTTAATGTTAGAATGAGCACTGAGAGATGGGGCAATGATCTCTGAAATCTAAAACTAAAAAGTTCGGATGTACTGAGCTTTTACATTTGCTAATGCACTCCTTCTGGTTTGTTTTTTTTTTTTTTTCTGGCACGATCCTGCATGTGGCTCACACTGAGTTAACAGTTTCTCTGTTGGGTAAAAAAAAAAAAACCTGCATAACAGTATGTACAATGTTATGCCAACTGTGTGTATATGTTTATATATGACTGGAATCCATCTTGATCCTCGCTGTTAACAGAACATTTGCAGTGACGGGAGCACTCTACACCTGCCCTGTGCACATGGTAGCCACCAGCTGCTGAGCGCCTCAAACGTGGCTGGCGTGACTGAGGAGTCTTAAGGTTTAATTGCTTTTAATTTAAACCTGTGTGTATGGGTGCACATGTGTGTGCCACACTATGCATGTGGAGGACAAAGTGCAGCTTTAGGAAGTCACTTGGATCCCACTTTGCTAAGGCATGTGTCTCTCCGGTCATTTGTTCCACTGTGCCACATACAAGCTGGCCTGTGAGGACACTTTTCTTTCTGTCTCCCATTTCTACGTTAGGAATGCTGGGATGCCGACACTAGCCAATGCATCCAGTTCTCTGAGTGAGCTCCTTGGCCCTTGCTTAGTTTTAATTTGCACTGAGAGAGTCCCAGTGGGCTAGTAGCTATCAATTAGATGGTACAGGTCTCCAAATAAAGCCCTAACTATTCCAGCAGCAACTGGGAAGAGATACGGGCTGGAGGGGGATTGACAAGCAGCTGTCATTTAAACTTTAAACAGCACAGAACTATTTAGATTTACTTATTAGTTTTGTGCCACCTGCATGTATTTTGTATTAAACAAGATGGAGAGGCTTTTGTTTGAACTACTCTGACAAACACAACAAAACACCTCACCCCTCACCACACACATCTGATGGATTAGATTGTGGCAGTCATTTTTCCTTGTTCAAGAGACTGGTATTCGGAGGGTAAAAGGACATGTGACCTGGTGCCTGGTGAGGACTTTCCTTCTGGCTTGGTGTATTTTTACACACGGACATACTGTGTGTTGTGCTTCACCCCCATGACCTCATAGGAACATCCTCACTTCCCAGAATCCTTACCTGTAGGCACTATCACATCTAAACCAAGATTTTAGCTACAGATTGGGGGGGGGGGTGTACAAACATTCATGTCCAAATCAGAGGAAAGCATGGAAGCTTCCTTTCCTCTGGGTGTGTATGTGAGGGTTTGTTTGGTTGGTTGGTTGGTTTCTGTTTGTTTTGCTTTTTCTTTTTCATTGCATCTACTCTGATCTCCAGATCTGCAAACCTAACTTTGAGGCTTCTGATATCTGCCTCTTGGACAGCCTTTCTACCTGGGCAGCGATGCAGAAGTCTCTGGAGCTTAGGATGTTAGATTCCAGTTTGAAAGCACAATCTAATGGTTCCTCATTTGCCACATCCTCAGTGAGCAGAGCTGCCCTTCGCTTGTCCCAGGTGCTCTTTAGCCTGCTTCAGCAGGGCCTGATGTCTCTCATGGGCCTCAGGGTCTCTGGGAACAGGGCAGTTAGTGGCCTCCCAAGATACCTATTAAAGCTGACATCCTAAATTCAGACTTCCTAGTCCTAATCAGCTTATTAACCCACTATCAAAATTGCCTTTTTGGACTCCGTAAAAAACAAAAGATACCTAGCAGGGGCTCGTCTGTCTCGGAGTCCCTTTCTAGTCTGCAAAGTGTCAGGGAACCATGCTCCTGCACACGGACAGAATAAATCCCAGGGAACACTTTCTGCAGAGTGCAGGGTTCCACACAATGGACACCAGCACCGCACCGAGCCCAGGTCACGCAGAGGTGTCGCGATGCCCACTGGCTGAGCAGGCCCAGGTTTCCGGCAGGAAGAAAGGAAAAGAAACTCAGCCCTGTTCCTTGCCTGGGCAGCAGCTTAGAGGTAAAACTTCTGCTTAGCCTAAGTCAGACTCTGGGTTTCTGTGCCCAGCTCTGCTAAAACAAAACAAAAATCAAAACTGTTTCCTTATACTTTGTTAAAAACAGACATTCGCTACTAGGCACCAGATGTCTATAAAGCCAGAGGCAGAGGAAGACGAGTCTCAAGTTCAAGGCCAGCATGAGCCATACCATGAGACCCTGTCTCCCAGCAGACATCTACAGCTGGCTTTTCACAAAAGTCAGGATGTCTGAGAGGAGACCAAGAGGATGACTCGGCATTGGGAGGAGGAGGAAACCAGGACTTTCTCTGGTACAAGGAATACATACAATACAAGGGCATAAATGGCGCAAAAGCTGCGGCAGCAGGCTGTAGGAGGGCACCGAGTGCAGGAAGGGACTCAGCCACCTGGGGAATATGCAGGGAAGGGAAGAAGAAAACCCTGTCAGGGACAGTGAGCAGGGTCAGGGAGACGGGTGCAGGAGTTCCAGTTTAGATAACGTGAGACTCTCCTGGCACCATCAACAGGAAAAAGGGAGGCAGCAGGAGCGGGTGTGGAGAGTGGGGACCAAGCTAGGAGCAGGCAACCGTGCCCGGGGGGACACGGTCATCTGCCAGAAATGCTCCACAGCGTCCTGAACCTAGGAGAACAAGGCCCAGTCTGCCTTGCTGCTCAGGTGCCAGAGCGTCAAGGGTCAGACGTGGAGGGCTTCAGTAAAAGTGTGGTTCCAAGCTGGCTGAGGGAAAACAATGGTGAGGCGGAGGAACACACAGGGCAAGACTGACAACAAAGGAGACTGGAGAGATGACTCGGGTTAAGAGCGTTTACTGCTCTTCCAGAGCACCTGAGTTCAGTCCCCAGCACCTACATCAGGTCCTCACAACCCCCTGTGACTCTAGCTCCACGGGGCCTGACCCTGCTCATGGCTTCATGCTGCCAACAGTTACATACACAAAGAAAGAAAAGCAAAAATAAGGTTGTTTTAAAGAGAAGGGCAAAGAGTTGGTGGATAAGGAAACAGGGTAGGTGAACACAGGAAAGATCAGGAATGTCTGACGCTCACTTGGGCCATGGATAGACAAAGGTTTAAGGAGTGGGGGTTTTGGGATGATTTGATGATATCACTGCTATAAAAGGAAGTAGAGAATTGGATGGGGCAATAAACTTAATTAAGGGGCAAAGTCCATTTATCAGAGGAAGAGAAGCAGCAATGAAAGTCCAATAAATTCTAGGCAGGGCAAAAAAAAAAAAAAGAGCCAGTCATGGTGACAGATAGGAGAGTGAATCAATTGCAAGGTGTGAGAGGTGTGGGTGTGAACCTGGGTGATGTGCCCACGGCCTAGCTGTGGCACAAAGGTGGAAAGCCATGGTCTTGTAGCTGTGCTGTTGTAGGGGCTCTGATGCCACCTTCTGGAAGACAGGCATACCATGTCAGCTACCTCCCTTCATGCGACACTAATACTGTAAATAAAGTATTTACATAGGCTACTGAAAGCTTTCAAAAAATGTCTGAGGAATATAAAATTCCTCTTAAAATCTTGAGGAGGGCGATCCAGACGGTCACCACACATTTATAACAGAGTCTGACTTAGTATCCATAAACTAATATTAATAAATCAATGCAGTTTAGTAAATTAATGAAACCTAATTGATATAATATTAATAAATTAATATTTCTATTTAAGTGCCTTTTTGTACCTTACAGATTCTTTACTTTTACCATAGGGGGGAAAGAGGGGGGTGCGGTCCTGGGGCCTGCACGTACCAAAGTCTCCCATGACAGTTTTCAGCCACATACTTGTGTGTAACTGAGAAAGTACGAGCCTGAAAAAGTGGGGATTTGTGTCTTTTCCTTGAAGATGTGGAGATCTGGGCTTTGGTTTTTGTAACTATCTCTCATCTTCCAGTGTCTGTAACTGTTTCAACTTATGGACTCATGACATGCAGTATTTGCATGAGCAAACTTAACCCTTCTACTCCTGGGAATCAACTAGTTAACTTCTAAAGCTCCTATTAAAAAAACTATACCTGTTTTTCTACGGTACAGCAGCTCCATTGCTTTGCTAGGATGCTTCCTCAACAGCGCTGCTGCTGCCCTGGATGCACTGAAACATCAGGCAAGCACACATCACAACCCAGGGAAAGCACCTTGCCTCCTGGTTAACTTACTCAAGGGAAGGATGGAGGATGATGTGGCAAGCAGCTCATCAGCCTGTGTCACCACATGAGCTGTTAGGGAGCCCAGGATGTGGCAGGCACACAGTAAGTCCTGGAGAAGCTGCCTGTTACCACTTGCATGCCTCCTTTTTTAGATCTGTTAGGACATTCAAAGAGGAACCAGCACACATCTTAAGCCCTGGTATTCCAATGCCTGGCACCATGACTGCCTAATGTAGATAGTAAAAATAACAAAACAAGGCCAATGAGATGGCTCAGTGGGCTAACGGTGCCTGAGTTCAACACATGGCATCCACACGGTAGAAAGTTGCCCTCTCACCTCCACATTCAAGCCACAACATGAGCCCCACCCCAACAAATAGATACGGTGACAACAAATAAGTCAAAATAGTCCCTTGTGTATAACTGCTGGTTTCTGAAAAATAAAATAATTTAAGTCCATAAGTCCATAAACTGACATTTCAAACATGTACTTTAAATTAAGTAATTAATTTTCTTTTTTACTTTTGCCACAGAAAATGGGGGCAAAGTCCAGTAAACCCCAGAGACTGGCTCCCTAGTGTTCCCCTGTAACGATTCCATCTGAAGCTCCAGGAATTCGGGAGTGGGGGTGGGGGAAGGGGGAACTGTAGCGGGGCACACCTGCTTCATCTGTCACCATCGACAGCAGGCGTGTCTCTCCAGGCTGTGGGTGACAGATGGGGAACAACTGTGAAAAGACATGTTTCCAGCCATTGTGACTATCATTCCAACTGTCCACAAAGCCCACAGAAGCCCAAGGTAGGGCACAGCGCCTCCTGCAGCCAGGGAGCATCCTAGCACAGCGCCTCCTGGAGCTGGGGAGAGTCCTAGTCTCTGGCCCTTCTCCACTCAGAACCACATCATCTGACGCAAGGCAGGGTGCGTGGACGCCTGTGTGTTCTGCTTCTCTGTGAGCATCTGCTCTTTCTAAACACACAGAAAAGTGGCAGGGAACTAGCACGGCTCTCCTATTTCTTCTGTCTGAAGTGAATGGGCATTCACTGGAAGTGTCCGTGCTTCAGGGGAAGGAAGATGTTGGGTCAATCAAGTAGAAACTGGGATGAAAAGGACCCAATCGATGACTAGAGGGGAATCTTATCACTGAAACAGAAAGCAGCAATGTCTGATCACTAAGTGTTCCTTCCCACATGCAGGGGAGGCCACTCAGGGTTAGGAACTCACTTCTCTGTTCATGAGAGAGAGGGGATTGAAGGGGAGGGAGGGAAGGAGGGAGGGCGGGAGGGGGCAGAGAGAGGGGAGGAGGGAGGCAGGGAGGGGGAGAGGGGGAGGGAGAGAGAGAGGTGATTGAGATTCCGGTCAAGGAAAGTGTGAAAAAGACAAAAATAAAAGCACAGTGTGCTGCACATCCTAACACAGTGTGTCCTTTAATTAAATGTTGGTGCTTTTTAAATTATTTACTCAATATTAGGTGAAAAAATGCACTGTGATCCCAACTTGATGACCACTATATTTGAGGATTAAGATTCTTAAGAACATTACCTTTTAGGTCCTTATCCTTAATTACTGCTTAGGTGGTTGCCTAGGAAACCTCCTGGCAAAATGGAGACCTGCAAACGAGCTCTCGCTCCCAGCTTGAAGGCAGACTTCCCATCTATGCTTCATAGAGTCCGTCAGCTCCTGGAGTCTAGTTCTTTCTGCAGCCTGATGGCACAGGAAGGGGGAAAAGTACGTGAGTGATGATTTACTTTGTGAATTTCTAACAAAAACACAAGTCAAACAAACTAAGTCCCATTCACATTAAATTTAGAGGTGAAACGGTCATTTTCAAGAATCCTACTACCAAGTGATGGTTCAGTGGTTAAGGATATTTTTTTCTCTTGTATCTCTAACTGCAGCTCCAGAGGATCTGATTCCCTCTTCCATACTCCATGGGCACTAGGCATACATGTGATGCGCGCGCATGTGTGTGTGTGTGTGTGTGTGTGTGTACACACACATATATATGCACAGACAAAACATTCACACACATTAAACAGCTTTAAAAATGTAATCCAATAGCAACTATGGAATGCTATTTTATGTCAATGTTGACAAGATAGTGATTGTTAAAAATAAAACAGAGAAAGCAAGGCCATGGGACACCCACAGAAAGCACGTCCAGCAGTCATGTGATGCTCTCAAGAACCAAAGATGCCCACCGTTGTAACTCCCACTTCGGCTCTGGCTCCCTGCCTTCCTCACACTCCAGCGACAAGGGGTCTCATGCCACTGCTGGGTAGGTCACTCTGACGTATGTCAAGCGGACGGTGTTCATCACGGACCACAGTATAGTCTACAGTTGAGGCCTAGACTGAGGCAGCTGTGCAGGAGGTTCGCTCCAGTCAGAGTATGTGAGGATATAGGCTACAGGAGATGTGGCCCCCTGGCCTCTGAAGAAAGGGAGAAGTAGTAGGGACAGATTAACAATATGGCCAGCTGATACCAAAATTACAGGATCATGGTCCTGGAATGTGCCTGGGAGGGAGAGGAACTCTGACCAGAGGTGGGGGTAAAGAATACCTGTCGAGGGGCTGGTGAGATGGTTCAGAGGTTAAGAGCACTAGCTGCTCTTCCAGAGGTCCTGAGTTCAATTCCCAGCAACCACATGGTGGCTCACAACCATCTATAATGAGATCTGGTGCCCTCTTCTGGTGGGTAGCCACACATGCAGGCAGAACACTGTATACATAATAAATAAATCTTTTTTAAAAAAGAAAAACAGTAACTACTGATATTGCCGCTATGTTCCCCGAGCTCCTGCTGTCAATTCTGACTGCTGTCCCAAGCTTTCAATCATCATGTAGCCAAAATAAAACAATTAAAACCAAGCCCCAGAGTTCAGCTGTGCAGCTACCCTAGGGCTGCTCCAGACGGGGGAAAGGAAAGAAGGGAACACAACTGCAAGCTGGCACCACATCTCCCCCTATTAGTTAAGCTGTTCCTGTAAGTGCTGACACCACTGCTCCATGCCAAACTGATGTCTAGGACCTCCTTCCTCTTAAGTTCTTACTCCGGCTCCTGAGTGGTCCTAAAATAAAAATGTATACCTCTTCAGCCTAGTTTACAAAGTGCTTGACTAGGTATGAGGCCCTAACTCCTAGAAAATGCAACCATGTCCCATTGTGACCTCCAGCCTATGAAAGGAAGTGTCCCAAATTTTACTGAACAAAGCTGCAGCTGCGCAACTCACATGGGCTGGTGTAACCAGGTTCCAGGGGGATGTGTGACTCTAACACAACTTTCTAATGTCCTTGAAGGAAATCTGTATGTGTTCTGGGGATACCCTGCCATTCTGCCAGCTGTCGAAGTGGAAGACGATTTATTTCCTTGATGTTTGTTTTCTTTTCTTCCCCCGTTGAGACCGAACCTCATTATGTAGCTATGGATACACTGACACTCGCTCTGTATCTGTAGACCAGGTTGGCCTTGAACTCACAAGAGATCCTGTCTCTTGCTCCCAACTGCTGGGATTAAAGGCATGCACCTCTATTCCTGGCTAAAGTGAAAGGACCGCACATCTTCTCAGTGATGACCAGGCAGACCATTCTTTCTCTTAAGTCGTTAATAAGAATAGATCTTCTTCGGAAAATGACTGTTTTGAATTATGGGTACACACATGGATATGCACATGTCACAAGTGCCCATGGAGGCCACAAGGTTTGTATCCTTCTGGAGTTCGGGTTATGGGCACTGTGAGGCACCTAATGTGGGTGCTGGGAATCTAAGCCGGGTTTTCTGGAGCTACACTGAACGCTCAAAACTGCAGTTACTGGTGCACTTGAGAGTGGGTCTCTGTACACCCACCACGGTCTTGCACGGCCAAAAGTCTAAGTAACAGCTCGTGCTCTTAGCTAAATGCTCACGTTTTCTTTACCAACTGAAACCCAACATAAAACAGGACTTATACTGTACAGTCCTTAGCAAGGAGTCTTTGGGCACCAGGCACACGTGTGGTGTGCCTATATACATGCTAACAAAACACTATTACATACAGAATAAATTGGAAAAAAACCCACATCCTACTCCCTGAGCAAGGACGGGGACCTACAAGGAAAGGAAGAGGCCATAGCTAAGTGGATAAAGGGAAGCTTAAATTGAGATTCTGCATTCAATGTTCTGGCTTGTTGTTGTTACTGTTGTTGTCTGTCTGCTTTTTACTTGCTATATTAAAAAAAAATCAAGAAAACTATATATGTGGTATAATATAATATTATATATAATACATATCCAAAGATCTTACAAAATGGCCTTTAACCTACTTGATAACAATTTTCTATATTTAACCTTTTGATGTTCAGACTTTGCAAGTCCATACTAAGAATGAGTAATATCAGTACAGAAATGGTACACGGCACAAGCTTCATCCGGTTGAGAAATAACACAAACACAGCTCTCTGCTGCACTGTGCACATGGACGGAGGGCCTCCTGACAGGCTGCGTGGGAATCCCCACATGAACCAAAGGAGTCGTTTGACTCCGCAAGTGGAACTGAAAGCCAAGGAAAGGACTTCCCCTGTGGTTGATTAAAAACACTACTCTTGTTTTTAGTTGTCCTTCCAAGTGACCATGAAGTGAGCAAAAGACTCCTTCAGATGTATTTTTTTAACCTTTTCCCACAGTGCAAGATTCTGAAACTGGCTCAAAGTCAAGCAACTCTAAGCATGGTTCCCAAGGTCGAGGTAACACAAACAAGAGGAGACATTACGTTCCACAGTCTTGAAAGACGACTTAGCAAGTACACCCGGACCCATGTTTACAACTGTGATGACACAGAACAGTTCCCCAGTACGGACCCACAAAACAAGTTATTTTGGCAATCACAAAATTCATCATAAATTCTGAGATGCTATCCTTACACAGATACGAAAACTACACACATCACTCTTAGATATCATTTCCAGAGTATTCTGATTACATGCTAAAATAAATAATATTTTTCCAAAATGTTAATAATACCATTTGACTTGACTAAGAAAGAAACTAGTAAAGACAAAATCAGAAGGATTTCTCCCCTTCATGCAACACAAAGGCAAGATAGCTGGCAAAGGACATGAACCCCTGCAGTCACCTCCTTTCAGATGAAGAAGCTGGTGAGGAGTGAAGGGGAGACCACGGACTGCTCCTGCCCAGAGTCCACGGGGAGCTCACGAATCTTACCAACAGTTTTATACTCAAAGATACTTGCATCCAATTAACCATAATCAAGGTATTTTTATGTTTACTAGACAGACGTCAGTATGGATAAAATGTTATGATGCTAAACGTTACCCCCCACCCCAACTGTACGAGGCAAATCTGAGGCTTTCTTATGCTAAAAGAATCAGGAGCAATCTGTGCAGCCATCTGAGCGCAGCAGAGCAGCTGACGCAGTGTGCAGGTCATGGAGATTTTAAAGTATAACTAGTTAACCCAAGTGCAGGCTGCTGCTAAAAACACTGCTTCAAAACATCCCTGCATCTAGACAACTTTTATTTATTCTTGCATTTACGGCTTTAAACATGAAGTCTATACTACAGATATCTGAAATCAGATACCTTCCCCCAAAGTAGACACGACTTCAAATACAGCATTTCAAGTATCTATGGAGAAAATAACTAACAAAACTTAGCAACTGGGACCACTGTCCTTGGTGACTTGCTTCCAAGGGTGGAGGGAGGAGAGAAAAAACGGTGAGCCAGTGACAAGTGCTATCAATGGTGATGTCATACAGACAGCGTGCTGCCATCATGTGGATGTGATATAAAAGACTTCACTCTGCAGTCTTCCTTTCCAAATTAATAATCAGTAAAACTGATAGTGAGCACACCTTTAATCCCAGCACTCGGGAGGCAGGTGGATTGCTGTGAGTTTGAGGCCAGCCTGGTCTACAAAGTGAGTCCAGAACAGCCAAAGCTACACGGAGAAACTCTTGTCTTGAAAAACCAAAACACAAAACAAAACAAAACACCTGACAGTGAGAGACCTCATACAAGTGAGTGAAGATGAACACCTGCAGTGAACTACTTTAAGGCAAACGGTAACTTGAAAAGGCACGGGGCTGAGAGCAACACGGTGTCCCTGAGTGCAGATCCCGAGCAGATTATGGATGCTACAGGAGCCCCCGTGAGCGCTCAATAAAGCACACTTTTGTTCACAGCTCCGTTCCCATGCTTGTTCCTGTGACTGAATAGAAGGACTCGTACAAATTCTCTGCACTACCTCTGCAGAATTTATTTAAAGCAAAACCAAGCCCAGGCCCACAGCATGGCACTCAGTGCTTGAGCTGACTGACTGCTGCAGAATTGCGGTACAAAGAGGGACAGGCGGGGCTAGGATCCTGAGCTCTCTGAGTGCTGACCAACTGACACCTTGGAAAATCTGGGAACTTGTTGGAGCTGCCAGAAGACCACAGATGGTGTGCGTGCAATGAGGGGGGGGGACCACCTCAGAACTGCCTCACACCCCCATCTGAAGTGAAAAACGTGCAATTTTATGCAAGTGGAGGAAAAAAAGCCTAAGACTAAAGAGGTTGGCCAGGGGCCATGAGTGTTCTGTGAAAACACATGACAAGCCAGCCCTCGTATTTCACTTAGCATACACCACCGCCAGATCCCGAGCCGGTGTGACAGAGTTCTGCAGTCTCTACAGCCCTGTGTGTCTGACTTCCTTACTGTAAACACAGGCAATCGGGGATGTGGGATTCCTTCAAAGCCTCAGGAGACGAAGCAGCCACGTGAAAAGACTTCCCAACCCAACAGTCCATAAAAGATGACGTTTAAAACTGTCCAGTCAGGAAGCACATGGACGCGAGCTAGCCACGTCGTCTTGCAGGCAGTGCTCACCACAGGCAAACATTCCGCCTTTGCACACTTAGCGTGTGCTGTGATCGTGTATGCCGAAATGGATGACTTCGCTGCCTCGGATTTCAATCAAAGAGAAATCTGGGGACTGATCTGCTCTAACCAGAGTTTCAGAAAGTATGAACCGGGTGAATGCACAGCAATCATCAGGCAAGAAAATTAAAGTATGAATGTCTTCAGAAAATTAACACTGTCAATCAAAGTCAGAGGGTTTGGAGGTAGGGAGGGCAGGGGCTGACTAAAATCATCTTCCAGTTCATCTGGAATAAAAAGTATCATGCACAAATAGCCTAGAACCTGACAAATGGTGTGTTCTACCACACGTGGACTCACACAACTTGAGTCATGAGGACACAGTTTGGCTGTAGATCTGAACATGGAGGACTTATTGGGGACCCCGTAAGTTAACTGCAGACCAGGCAAGCGACAACCGGGTTCAGTCAGTCAGACATTTACAGGATTCCTGGGTGCGTGGGCACTGCTGGTGACCACATAACAGGCAGAGAAAGCAGATCTACTTGAAAGCTGGGCAGTTCCTAACCAACCTGCTGTAAGTTCGCTGTTTGCTTATACTCCCCAACCAAGTATGCCCCGAGTCAACACACTATGAGTTTCCCAGCATTGTTAGAGTGACACATACACAGACATTGCATAAGCTTCATCATGGCAAAGATGTAGGTACAAGAACAATCATTATGAAGTTTAGTTGACTCAAATGTGAGCAGGACATGGTTAAGTAAGAAATCTACTTGTTAATATTCTAAGTATCTTTAATAAAATTTAAAACCAGCATTTAGTAAAAGGTATTATAAACAACACGCCTAAATGTAACGTTAAGAAGACAGGAAGTATGTATCCTACAAAAGTATCAATTCTCAGCCCGGCAGTGGCGAAACAGCACTCAGGAGGCAGAAGCAGGAGGATCTCTGTGAGTTTGAGGCCGGCCTGGTCTACACAGTGGCTTCCAGGACAGCCAAGGCTACACAGAGAAACCATGTCTTGAAAAACCAGTATTTTTTCCCTTTGGATTCAATCCTAAAATGTATTTGGAACCTAAGGGCAGTGAGTAGGGCCATTTTAAGGGAGGAAAGGAGGTTTAAGTGATGAGATAAGAGGTGATGATGAAACAGAAGGCATCATAAGAAAAATAAACTAAGAAATAGGCCAGTGGAATAAAATAACCTACAATGAAAAAAAAAAAAATCAAGACAGAGTTGGGAGGCCAGACAGGCACAACACATCAGCACAGGAGCTGTGCTGGTGGACAGGAGCTGGTCCCCAAGCATAACACAGACACAGGCATCAACAGCCCGTCCTGCCACACGCTAAAGGCCAGTTTAGAAAGCCTTATTGAATAGCAAGAAGCAAAAGTGTGAAGTTTTCAGTAAAAAATAAGAGAATATTTACCTCAGTTAAGCCAGAGGAAGAATTTTAAAAATAAGATTCAAAGAAACAATGTCCAAAGAAAGGGCACAGTTGAATTTTAGCACATTACTTTAAGGTCCCCTTTTTTAAAAAACAAACAAAAAAAGGGCATTGTTTTAAAAATAAACAACCAAGCCCAAATACAGATGAAGATAGCTGTATTTATACAGACTTCAAGGAACTTATATACCAAATATACAGATTTTCCCCAAACTACTAAGTCAGTGACACCCACAGAAACAGCCACATGGGCTGCATAGAACGCTCAGGGGTTAAGGGCATTTCCTGCTCTTCGAGAGAGTTCCCAGGACCCACACCAGGCAGTGCATAACCACACCTAACTCCAACTGATCCAACTCCATCTCCTGGCCTCTTCAAGACTACATACACATACACACACACACACACACACACACACACACACACACACACACAGAGGGGAGGGAAGGGAGGGAGGGGACACACACACACACACACAGGGGGGGGGGGGAGGAAAGAGGAGAGAGTAATACAAATACTCAATCTTTTATAAAATCAACAAAATTCTAATTAAAACGACAAGATATCATTTTATACCCTTAATTTTGAAAAAATTAAATTCTGACAATGAGAAGTATTAAAATTCACGATAGCTTTTAAATTTGAAGTTGTGAGTACTCTAAGGCCCTAGAACGTTCCAGTTATCTATGCCAGAAGAACACTGGTGGTACATTCCCTATGAAGTGGGGAGAAAAGTGCAGTTACTCTCTTTATAATAGTAAAATAAACAAACCAAGAAGCTAATAGCAAATACTCAAAAGTCTTTCAATAGGAAATGACTTACTTGGTGACCTGAGTTCAGATCCCCAAGACCAGATTTAAAAAAGCCCAGTACGGCCGGCCATGGTGGCGCACGCCTTTAATCCCAGCACTTGGGAGGCAGAGGCAGGCACATAGCTGTGAGTTCGAGGCCAGCCTGGTCTACAAAGTGAGTCCAGGACAGCCAAGGCTACACAGAGAAACCCTGTCTCGGGGAAAAAAAAAAAAAAAAAAAAAGCCCTGTACAGTAGCACATGCCTGTAGCCTGAGCACAGGAATGAGGTGGGGAAGACAATTCTTGAAGCTCAAGCCAGCTGGCAAAGCCTGATGAGCTCCAGGTTTGTTGAGAGACCCCAATCTCAAAAAATAAAAGTAGAGAGCCTTCGAGGAAATGCACCACACATCAACCTCTGGCCTCCACATTTGAGCGCGCGTGTGCGCGCGCGCACACACAGACACACACAAGTACATCACCACACACACACAGGCAACGTACTTCAAGACAATAAAAATACTGTTTGGATAACTGTTGGAGGAGGGCCTTGTGCACTGTGTCTTCAGATGCTGCTTTCAGTGCCCTGTGATCTGGTTACCGCCCTGCCAAGGGCAGTGTTATGAATGCTGAACCATCTCCTGCACCCATGTGATGTAAAGAATGTTCTCCCAATTATCACTGGTTGGCAAAATAAATGCCTACACACCTGGGTGGGGCAGAAGCGATGTAGGCGTGAAGATTCCAAGGCTTGAAGGACAGGAGGACCAGGAGAAGGAGAGGCAGGTAGAAAAGAGGAGGGCCGCCACGGGGTAAGTAAAGAGCCAGTGGGCCAGGAGGAGTGAACTCTGAGAACGGCGTGGAGGGAGCGGCCCCGAGGGGAGGCATGTACGCGTGTTTATGGGGTGCTCAATGGAAAGCAGCCCAGATAGGAATTTTTAAGGCACTGGCATGGGATGGGGGGATGTGTGGTAACGAGGTAGTTCAGGGGTTATTATCTGCCCGGCCCCTGGTAAAATAAGGCTTATCTAAAATCTTACTGCACTATTAGCCATTTATATTTACTACAACAATTAATATAAATAATCTAGTCACATCATTGGCTGGATGGAAGATCCTAGGTCGGACAATGCGCACCATATGGACTGTAGAGAACACTGAGCTGTGCTTTCCTGGCCCTTGCTCCCCAGCTCCACAGAGTGCTGCCTGTGAGCTGGCATGCAGGGGCAGCCTCCCCATGCCGGCACAATTTCCATCCAAGAACTGGCTGATGTTAAGCTACAATGTGGAGCCACGGTGGCTTGGCTCTCATCCCAGTTCGGGACAATCCTCAAGGACACCCACCCCACCCCACCACTCCCTGTGGGACTAGCTGAAACCTTTCTGAGGCGTTATGGCTGCCCAGTCCTGACTTCTTCCCTTCCGTGAGCCTCAACCCTGGATCCACCTGCCGTCCTCCCTCTGCCTCTCTGGAACCTGATGCACAACAGGCACTCTGACACTTTGTTTTAGAACATACACAGTAACAGCATGCTGTGAGGTGGCACTGTCTATGTCTGAGAATATATGTGTGTTTATTTTGTCACCAGTTTTAAATGTGTTGGAGTAACAAACAGATTCAGTAGAGAGGTTAATGACCCCTCTGGAAGGTAGTGAGGAACAGAGGCTTGTGAGAAAAATACACGTCATGTCTTAATGACCACATACCATTTGAATTCTGTATTAACTTCCTTATGCTTTCTTTGTATTGCTAAAACAATCTGTGATTTTAAAGAGTTACTTAAGAAGAACACAGCTTGCCTCTGTGCCAACCATTTTCTACCTTCTTTCTGACCCCCTGAACAAGAGGGCTGACCTCTTGTAAGCGATGGGAGTATCGTGGTCCTGTGACAGACCACAGGGGAGGAGAGGAGCATGTGCAAGCATGGTGATACACAGTAAGATAAAACTATGCCAGCTTTTTACAAAAGTTCCTTCCACTTGCTTCTATTCCAGGTAGTATCAGATTCCACTCGAGTGACAGGTAACCCACAGGAGAATGCTACCATGCCAACTTCACAGGAACTGCACTGTATGTGAACCAGGAGAGGCTGACTGAACTGGGGTAGTGTTTAAACCTGCCACAAACAAGTCACAGAGAAAAACATGTAAGCAGAAACCAGAGCCAAGGGAGACATCTTAAGATTATTCTCAATTCTGAACCTTTTCCAATACTGAAACAGTAAAACTACACTTAAACACTACCACAGTATACTCATAGCTTTCCTCTATATACGTAAATACCAGCAAAAGCTGGCCATGGTGGGGCACTTGGGAGGCAGAGGCAGGTAAATCTCTTTTGACCTGGAGGCTAGCCTAGTCTACATGGTTATGGTCTGGCCAGGGCTACATAGTAAGACTCCAGCTCAAACAAAACAAATACCAGCAAAATAAAAAGAAATTCATGCCTTAGCTCAGGAGCTCCCTCTTGTGGCACACAAAAGCCTGCTTCCTAGCTGGCCTGCCAGCCTGGGAGGGCCTTCTAGAATTTTCTAACAGTAGAGGAGGGACTTTCATCTCTGCCACCGCTAGAGGTCAAGCTCCTGGTTTCCACTAGGTACCTTCCCAGGGAAATATGGTCAACTTTGGTGTGCCACACCCCACTCTACCCTGCAGTGGAATGTACAGCATCTGCCTATGCCGAGCCTTTTGTTCTCAAGAGTATATAATTAATGCAATGCTGACCATGTATCACTAAAAGAAGCACCTTAAGGGGAAACCTAATATTACTTTGTATTTTGATGTACCTTGGAAGCACCCAATTTAGTTTTGTTACCAATATAGTCATGATCACTAACAAAACAGGAAAGTGAATAATGGACAAAAGTTTTCCCAAGAAAGAAGAGTAACTTTCCTTCCCCACTATTATCCAAAAAGGACACAAACAGGATTCCCTTCTGTGCATTGCTGATCTGTTACTGCAGGCACTTCACTGACAGCAGGCAGACATGATCACACTGCTCAATACTGATGGCAATGGGCAAAAAATAGGGGAACTTACACTTGGTGCTAATCGCAAATCCTACTTTTAAAACTTTTATTTCCAACTTATTTATTATGTATCTTCAATGTAAGTATCTATGACTTAAAAAGAAAAAAATGTCACGTAGGAGTTTTCCCCTAATTAAATAATTTAACATACATATAGACTTAGCTAGTCGTTTCTAGCTTTTACCCCCAAAGAAAAACAAGCAATATACATCTCTGTGCATGTATGTACATTTTCATGTGCATACGTGGGGGTCACAGGTCAAGATACATATTAGGTGTCTTTTTTAACGGCTCTCCGCCTCATTTTTTGAGGCAGGGCTTCTCACTGATCCTACACTCATGAAATTAAGCTGGAAGGGCTAGCCAGTAAGGCCTAAGGAATCTTCCTGTCTCCACCTTCCTAGTACAGGGATTACAGACCTTTTTATGTGGTGTTGGGTAGCTTACGTGGCAACACGTTACTCACTGAGCCATGTATGGAGCCAGATGATGGAGTAGAAGACTGAATCACTAGCAGAACTGTTGCCTTCGTAACTGTTCAGACTTTCATGTGCAGAAGTCTCCTGCTTGGTGAGTGGCTGTAAGCGCCCAATAGTGCCTTTAGCGCAGAGTGAGGCTCCAGCCTGTGATGTGCCCTGACCACAGACCCCCACCAAGAGTCACGTTCTCCCCTAATGGCCCAATCACTAAGATTACTGATTTTTTTTTTTCATTAAAATGGTAGAGAAGGTGGAGTGGGGATGTTGGGAGGTGTTAAAAGAAAGTGATGAGGCGTTAGGGGTGAACACAACCAAGATAACAAAATTTGCACACTTGAGAAAATAAAAAAATTAGGGGGGAAGCGGGAGGGAGGGAGGAATAGGAGGATACAAGGGATGGGCTAACAATTGAGATGTAATATGAATAAATTATTAATAATAAAAAAATTTAAAAAGAAAACTATCAAAAAAACAAGTAAGAACATGAAGCAGAGGAGGTTAAAAAAATTAAATTATTCTTTTAAAAGTTCTACCCAAAAGACACTGAATGAAATGCAATCTCCGATTTCAGATATGAGGGTATTTGGAGACAAAATGGCCACACTCCAGAATTTAGTTCCTGTTCTAGTGCAGACAACGGGAAGCTCCGACAGAAGGGGCTCCAGGGCTCCTCCTCGCTCTCAGCCGCTGCTCCCGAGAACCTTGCCCCTCTGAGGACCAGGGGTGAAGGTATGTGCCACCATGCCCGCCTGGCTCTCGTTTTAGTTCTCGGTTTCCTCTAAACAAAGGAGGGCTGCACTTTGAAAATAAAGCAGAACTCTGGTGCTGCCTCAGGCCTAAAATACGGGTATGCTCTCCAAGCCTGAAACACAATATGTATCACCCTAACGTCAGAGGCTTCCATGGGAGGACGTCTCCATGCACTGCGCCAGCTAATATCACCGTGCAGGAGCCAGACAGTGGATGTTCTGAGACGCGGAGGGCTCTGGGATAAAATGAGTGATTGCTTAGACTTCAGGCAAAACCCTGACCACAGAACTCCAGGATGACCCGAGCAGGGTGTATTCTGTGGTATCCTCAGCAACGTCTGATGTCTTTCTTAGTCACTGTCCTACTGCTGTGAGGAGATGCCGTGACCAAGGCGACATCTAGCAGTTGCTGGAGTAGAAGCTGAGTGCTGTACCCTGACCACAAGCCGTGGGTCTGGCTCAGGCTTCGGAAGCCTCAAAGCCTATCCCCAGTGACACACTTCCTCCGACAGGGCCTCTCCTCCCAGTCCTTCTGTGACTCTCAGGTAAGTAAGCATTCCAATATATGAGCCCGTGGGGGCCATTCTTATTCAAAGCACCACACCTGACGAGGGCAAACGCAGAATTCCTGGATATCCCATTAGCATGATTGTGAATGAGTTATCATCAGCCTGGAATGTGTCAGCTTCCACTTTCCCCAGTCAGCCTATGGCCAACCTTAACCTCGCTACTTCCTTATGTCATGAGTGCTTTACAGCACTTGGTAAGGTTTTCACCTACTGCCTCCATTTGACCTTCACGAAGGCGTCAAAGGCACAGCAAACACCACCCTGTTCAAACATGTACACAAAGACTTTCTACACCCTTAAATTAGATCTGAGTGTCTAGGTGTCCAGGCAATGTTTCAGGTCCATGGCTTAGAGCATGGCTTGGCCTTTATTTCTTCAAATGTCTTGGTAATTCACTTACAAAGAAAAGGGAACTAGCCCCCAAGTGCCAGCCTCTCAGCATTTCTGGGTGACAAGAACTAGTTTGAACATTTGTTTCCTAAGCATTTTGATTGTCAGAATGTAAGCAGCACTCAGAAAGGAGAAGCGAGGCCAAGTTGCATAATAACTGCACTGCAACCTTGAGCAGAGTAGTCCGTGCCATCCTCTCCTCTCGCCTGCTCGGTGCCTGCCCCACCCCCCCCCCCCCCCCGAGCAAGCCTAGGACACTCGCCTAAAAGGGACCTCTGTTCCCACTGCCCCCCTGCTCACACAGGAGCAGGTCTTTCAGTGTCACATATCTGGAGAACCATTTCAGGAACACAAATTGAATACTTGCCTTGGAAAAAGATGCTGACTTCTCTCATCTACGCAAGAACAACACCCTTAGCTTTTCTGGATTCTAGAAGATCTAGGCTCAGTTCCTTAACATTCTCCCGATTACCCTGCCCCACTTTATTGAATGTGTTACTGTCAATGTCATGGTTAAACCCAGTGATCCACCCTCCAGTCCCACCTGAGCTAACCCATCAGTTGCACTGACCAGGCAGGCTGCTCACTTCTGCTGCACCACACTGTCCAGTCACTATCTGATCCCCGTCCCTTGTCCCCTTGCTAATGCCATCTCACTTCCTTTGGTTACCTGTGGTCTCAGGCACCATTATCTCTCACCTTGGTCACTGCTATACCCTGGAACATTCTCTGCTTCCTCCTTGCAAATGCCCTCACACCCTAGAATATTCAGATGACAATAGCCTCAGAAGAGCAGGCACCACATGCCTCTCTCCCTGAAACCCACCAATCCCTTTTCATCTCACTGGAAACAAGAATTCTTAGTGTGACTGTGGCGTGCGTGTGACCACCCATTTGCCTTGCCGCTCCTCGCTCGTGGCGTGCCGCGTGATCACCCGTTTGCCCCTCCTCGCCCCACTCTGCTCATGCCACTGCTGTCACCAGCCTCTCCCTCCTGGTTCAGGCAAGCCTGGCAAGGCTGCATCCTACGGTCTCTGCATTTGCTATCCTTCCTGTCTACCACTCCTGTCCCATGGGATTCCTTCCTGTGCTGTCTTCACATCTCTGTTCAGAAGGTCCATTTTCAGTGTCTGAGCTTTCCTGAAAGTACCTCATGTGGCACTGATGTCCCCAACCCTTACCTGCCTCGCAGTTCTCCAAAGTTCATGAGGCATGAGAAAATCAAATTTCACTCACTTATTTGTTCTAGATCTGTACCTAGAATGTTTCAGTAAATGCAGTTTTGCTGCCATGAGCACCTAGAACAGTAGCTGGCACATGGTAGGTATTCAAAGAGTTATAGTCATCAAACAATATAGATTTGTAAGAATTACCCATACAGACAAGAAAGCAGTAAACATCAGATGGTTAATAATGACCACACATAAGGCTGGTGTTGTGATGTACGCCTTTAATCCCAGCACTCGGGAGGCAGAGGCAAGAGGATTTTCATGAGTTCCAGGGTAGTCTGGGCTACACTGCAAAACCCTTTCATTCACAAGTTAGATGTGTGTGTGTGAGAGAGGTGGGGGGAGGGGAGAGAATGAGAGAGGGGATAAGAGAGAACGAGAGGGGGGGGAGGGGGGGGAGGGAACAAAAAGAGACAACTTCAAGGTACAAGTACTTTAAAATTTTCTAATCCAGGCACGGTGACATATGCCTGGTATCCAGCACGCAGGAGTTTGAGGCAAGCAATGTGAAGGCTAGCCTGGGTGACATCCTACATGAATGATAAAGAATAAGAGAGAAGAAAAGGAGAGGGGAGGGGGGAGGGGAGGGGAGGGGAGGACCTAGATGTCACATGGTAAGAAATGGGGGGAAAAAGTGAAGTTATCTTATGTTAAGTCAATATATCAAAAATATTATTTCAACATTTAATTTATGAAAAAGTTAAATACTGAGGGCTTATCATTGTTTATCGTTGTTATTGTTGTTGTTTTGAGAGAGG